>NC_090445.1:1330901657-1331229407 GCF_031143425.1 Pleurodeles waltl
GCATTTTGAATGGGTCTTCCTGGGCTGGGAGGGTGGCGGGCCTGCCTTCACACAAAGGACTGCCACACCCCCTACTGGGACCCTGGCAGACAGGATTGAACTGAAAGGGGACCTGGTGCACTTCTAAGCCACTCTTTGAAGTCTCCCCCACTTCAAAGGCACATTTGGGTATATAAACAGGGCCTCTCCCTCTACCAACTCAGACACTTCCTGGAGGAGAAGAAACTTGAACCAGAACCTGCATCCTGCCAAGAAGAACTGCCTGGCTTCCCAAAGGACTCAACTGTCTGCTTTCTGTGAAGGACTGCTACCTTGCTGTTGGCCTGCTGCCATTCTGCTCTCTGGCTGTGGTGAAGAAGTGCTCTCCAAGGGCTTAAATAGAGCTTGCCTTCTGTTCCCTGAAGACTCAGGATCAAACAAACTTCATCTATACAAGAAGGACTGCTTGTGCGGTGAAATTCGATGCACAGCCTGCCAGAAACGACACACAGCCTGCAACGCGGTGAAAATTTCACTGCACGCCGAACCGGAACAACGCAGCCAGACTTCGCAACAAGAAGATCGGTGCAGCGCCAGCGTAGCAACTGGAAATCCGACGCACGGCCAACTGAAATGACGGACAGCCAAGCCGGAATGACGCACCCCGACTTCCAGAGAGAAATCAACGCAGCGCCTGCTGTGTGGTAGAAAATTTGACGCAACGCCCACCGGATCGACGCAGCTCCTGTGACTTCGTCCTGCCAGCGCAGGAAATCCACGTATCGTCCCTGGGGCATCTGAAAACGCTTCAACCCGAAGATGATACATGTCCGAGTGCCGGAAATCAATGCACAGCCGTCCCTGCATGAAAACGAAACCCTTTGTTTCTACGCATCTCCTCCTCTGCGGTTCTTTACGCAGATTTTTCACACAAACCAGGTACTTTGTGCTTGAAAGAGACTTTGGCCCTAATTCTAACCTTGGCGGACGGCGGAGGCCGTCCGCCAAGGTACCGCCGTCAGAACACCGCACCGCGGTCGAAAGACCGCTGCGGTGATTCTGACATTTGCCCTGGGCTGGCGGGCGGCCGCCAAAAGGCTGCCCGCCAGCCCAGGGCAAATCAACCTTCCCACTAGGATGCCGGCTCAGAATTGAGCCGGCGGAGTGGGAAGGTGCGACGGGTGCAGTTGCACCCGTCGCGTATTTCAGTGTCTGCTAGGCAGACACTGAAATACTTTGTGGGGCCCTCTTACGGGGGGCACGGCAGGGGCCCCCAGGGGCCCCGCGGCACCCCCTACCGCCATCCTGTTCCTGGCGGGCGAACCGCCAGGAACAGGATGGCGGTAGGGGGTGTCAGAATCCCCCATGGCGGCGCAGCAAGCTGCACCGCCATGGGGGATTCCAAGGGCAGCGGAAAACCGGCGGGACACCGCCGGTTTTCCTTGTCTGACCGCGGCCGAACCGCCGCGGTCAGAATGCCCTGCGGGGCACCGCCGGTCTGTTGGCGGTGCTCCCGCTGACCCTGGCCCCGGCGGTCTGAGACCGCCGGGGTCAGAATCACCCCCTTTGTTTGCTTTTAAAAGACATAAGACACTTTATATCACTTTTCTTTGATATCTCAGCACATACTTATTGCATTTTAATCGTTTTGACCTTTATTTATCCAGATAAATGTTATATATTTCTCAAAACACTGTGTGGTGTATGTTTGTGGTGCTAAAAGGTATTATTGTATGATTTATTGCACAAATACTTTACACATTGCCTTCTAAGATAAGCCTGACTGCTCTGTGCCAAGATACCAGAGGGTGGGCACAGGATAATTTGCATTGTGTGTGACTTACCCTGACTAGAGTGAGGGTCCTTGCTAGGACAGGGGGTAACCTGACTGCCAACCAAAGACCCCATTTCTAACTGCCTTAAGAAAGATATCAGTGGTAATATACCTCTCCTTAAGTGGATCAGCAAGCAAAGATAGTCTTCGTCATCAGGACATCAGTTTGGTCAGCAAGGCATCAGGATTCAGTATCAAAGTTCAGAAAACCAAAGTCTTTAAGCAGTAAAGTTAAGCACGTTTCTTGTCAAGACGCTTAAGAAAGTAATAGCTGTGGCAAAAGGCAAAAGTGCAATGGGTGACTTCTCAGTGCAGTCCGGCTATTTATATTTCCTAAAACTACTTCCCAAGTCCCTACTGGTCAAGGGATCACATGTTCACACTTTGTCCAATAAAACTAAAACATCAAGGGCCAGATGTATGAAAACTGGGGTCTTTTAAGAAATCGCAATTTCCGAGTCGCAATTGGCCATGTAACAAAATTGCGATTCGGAATTAGCGATTTCTTAAAAATCGCTATTTGTGGTTTGCGAGGCCCATTTTCCGAATCACAATCTGCATTCTCGCAATTTGCGATTGTTTTGCGATTCAGTAAAAAATTGCTAAATGCGAGAAAGTTCGAGAATGCACACCTGGAGGTGATTGATGACTCATCAGCAGGAAATAAGTCATCCCAGGCAGGTACAAAAGCCACACCCAATCCAGCATCAAGAGTGAGAGCAGCCCAGCCACTGTGAGGAGCACTGTGAAGGAGCAGCATCATCTGAGCCACCATGGAGCCCCAAGGTCCTGGAGCAGAGAAGCAGGAGAGGAAGCGCAAGCTCAAGTTCAGTGAGCAGGAGCTGGAGATCCTAACAGAGGAGGTGGTGAGGAGCCATGACCACTTGTTTGGCAAATCATCCCTCCAGGTGCCAGAGAGCGAGAAGAGGAGACTCTGGCTGGATATCCAAAACAAGATTTGCGCCATTGGAGAGGCCCAGCGCTCCATAGATGAAATCAAGAAGCGCTGGTATGACCTGCGGTCCTGGGCAAAGGAGAGGGTGGCAAGGCGACTTGCAAAGGCCAGGAGCACAGGAGGTGGACCACCAACGGAGCCACCTGCCACACCACTGGAGGACCTGGTGGAATCAACCCTCCTACCAGAATCAGTGACAGGGGTCACTGACATAGACACCTCAGCCCAACCAAGTACCAAGGTAAGTGCAAAATCTGTTGTGTGAACACTGTATGTGCATGCATAAAAGCCCCTTAGGAATTAGCATGTAATGTGAAGTAATGTGTGAAGTAGTCCACTCCACATCTCATTAGCAGCAAAAACATGCATTATGGGAGTCGTGGTACACAAACTAGAACAGACAGTGGCATGATAATGTTAGCAAGCATAGGGACACCCAAGGTAACACAACACACACTACACCATGTACAGCAGTATATATAGTATTATTGCCATTTCTGGACAGATAATGTAACATACAGAACTGACATGCTGCATATTGTTGTTGCAGGTGGGCCTGGCACAGCAGCCACAGCAGTGACGGGTGTAGCGGACACGGACACGCAGCTGCCCTCAGACAACAACACCAGTTGGTCCAGCAATCTTCCTACTGTGCGCCGCAGGCCTAGGCGTTACCACTACCAGACCTCAGTGGTGACTCTGATGTGCAGCAGGAGAGTTCCGGCACACCATCTGCATCCGGGATGCGCAGCCAGGTACTGGAGGACAGGGGTCCTGCAGCGGGTCGTCCACGTGCCCCAGTGTCACTACAGCAATTGCAGGAGGCAGCTGAGGGTACATCCCTGTTCGGTGGACTGGAGGCTGCAATGTTGCAGCAACAGCGGCAGCAAAATAGAAGGATCCAAAGTTTGGACAGGAGCCTTAGAGTCCACAATAGGAACACAGTCAGACTGCATCGGAGACTGGACACCCTCAATGATAACATCAACCAGCTGCGTGAGGGACAGGTACAGGCCTCCCAGGACACTCGTGAGTTGACCACTGCTGTGCGTGACCTGTGCGAGGAGCTGCGACAAGAACGCCTGAGTAGACGCAGACATGAGCACCGTTTCCGCATCATGTTTGCGACATACTGCCGGTCCTCCAATCGCATGGCCAACTCCACCGCCCTCATCGCCCGTCGTGCTGTGGCGGCCCAGGTCGAGGCTTCACACACCAGTAGGGATGTGGTCCAGGCCCTTGTCCAGATCACCACTGTGATCGAACAGGTAATGGGACAGAGGTCGGCCACTCCGAGTGAGGTTGCCTTGGGGGACACGGAGGACACCTCAAGCCTCAGCAGTGTGCACTTACCAGCTCCAGACCACAGATGGCGCAGTGCCAGGCGCAGCACTGCCACAGAGCCTGACATTCAGGGTGCCAGTGATGCAACTGGGCACCCCAGTGGTGTGCGAGGGAGGAGGAAGTGACTTCTGCCTCATTGACTCTGGTGTCCCCACTATGGGGTAATAGTGTGGGACTCTGTTCATTTGTTCATTTTTGTTTTGACAATCACCCTTTAATTTTACACATCACAATTCTTAACCTGCCGTAAAGGAATACATTTTATTTCTCACTATAGCTACAGTAGTCAGTAGAGTTTGATTGTACATACTCACGTCTGAAATGGTTGTGTGTGATGTCAGCAGGCCTTTGCCATCCATCTGCTGCACTGGTCCTGTCTGCTGGCTGTAGAGGTGGTATGGGATCGTCATCCTCAACTGATTCAGTGTCACTGATTTCTATAGGTATGCCCCTGGTTGTAGCTATATTGTGCAAGATTGCACAAGTAGCCACTATTCTACATGTGGTTTCTGGACTGTACTGTAGTGCCCCTCCACTCTTGTGGTGGCAACAGACGCGACTCTTCAGGAGGCCAATTTGTGCGCTCCACCATGTTGCTGGTTGCCATGTGTGCTGCATTGTATCTCCGTTCTGCCGGTGTGGTCGGGTTGAGGTAGGGTGTCATCATGTAGGTGTGCACTGCATAGGCACTGTCTCCTGAAAGGAACAGAAGGTTTGTTGGGTACCTCAGCCATCTGACATGGGTTTGTTACCTATGCGCCAGTGTAAGAAGTGACAACACCTAGTAGATATCCTTCACCAAACTCCCCAGCTAGCAGTCTTGTGTGAATGCCGCTGTGACGAAAGATGTATGAATCATGTGTACTCCCTGGGTACCTGGCCACGAGATCAGTTATGATGTAGGTGGCATTGCATATCTCCTGTTTATTCATGGAATGTTGGTGTTTACGGTTTCGCTACACATACTCTGTGACAGTAGGTGGACATATTGCCACATGTGTGCCATCAATGGCACCTAGGACGTGGGGGAAGTGTGCTATTTGATAAAAGTAAATTTTTGTCTGCTGTATTTCCTGTGGAGTGTGGGGGTATCTGATGTACTGTTGGAGTTTGCTTAGCATGGTGTTGATAAATGCATTGACAAATCAGGAGAGGGTGCTCTGTGTGACCCCCCCAGCCGCTGCTATAACCCCTTGATAGCTCCCTGAGGTAAGTAGGTGGAGGGTGCATGATACCTGCACATGGGTGGGTATGCTATGTGTCCTTAGTGTTCTGCGCTGCAGTATGGGTTGTAGCTCAGCTATGAGATCAAGAATCATGACTGAGTTCACCCTATACCTCTCAAATATGTCCTCCTCCGTCAGGTCAAATAGTGTAATGCGCACTCTAAAAATGAGCTCCTGTCTCCTCCTCCCTCTCCTCAAACCTGCCAGGATCCTCATCCTCCTCGCCATGACGTAGAGTGCAGCCATTGTGGAAAACAGTCTGAGGCATTCTGGGCCACTTCATATAGGTTGCACCTGGCTACCACCTGCTTTCACTTAGTGGTATTTTGCATGTGCAAAATGCCATTCTGCAAAAAATCGCTAATTGCGATTTTTTTATGCATCTCTTTGCGATTCGGATTTTTTGATTCGCATTTTGCTCCTCGCAATTTCCTACTGGAAATACCGAATCGCAAAATGCGACTCGCAAAACCAGGTCGCAACGCAAGAAATCCCTAAATTTGCGATTTCTTATTTTTGGTCTGCGAATGCCTTTCATGCATCGCAGACCACGTTTTTGCACTCGCAAACGGCCGATTTTTGCAATTCGCACCGTTTGCGAGTGCAAAAACTTTCATACATCTGGCCCCATATCTATACTTTCTACTGGTACTCAGTTCACATGTCGCTGAACATGTCGCTGATTGGCTCCTCTTGTAATATCCTCATCATCCGGCTAGTCAGGTAACAATATTGTTGCAGCTTATATTTCAGTCAGTGTCTCCATTGTTCTTCTCCTGAGAAAGTCAGGGCCATATTTATACTTTTTGATGCAAAACTGCGCCAACGCAGTTTTGCATCAAAAAGTTTAACGCCGGCTAACGCCATTTCTTTGCGCCACCCGGGAATCAAATTTATACTTTGACGGTCCGTGGCACAAACCACGGGTTAGAGTCATTTTTTGTTACTCAAACCATTGCACCACATTGTAAAGAAAAACTATGTTAATGTGGCGAAAATGACTTTAATCCGGTTTACGAAGTCGCAAACCGGATATGCGCCTTTTTTCCCCGCAATAGCATCAAAAAACGGTGCAAACACAGCAAAATGTGCAAATGAGCCCCAAAATGGATCCCAGAAGCCATGAGAGACCCCAGGAAGACTCCAACCGACCAGGAACCAGCCAGGAGGACCCAGATAAGACCCAGGAGAGGGAGAAGAAGAAAAGGAAGTGTCGGTTCAATGCAGAGGAGCATGAAATACTGGTGAAAGAGGTGGCGAAACACCAGCATCAACTTTTTGTCACCTCAAAATTGCCAATTGGGAGGAGGGAGGCAATTTGGCAACAAATTGTCGACAAGATAAACAACATTGTAGAAGTATGGAGAACAGTCACTGAGTGCAAGAAACGCTGACATGACTGCAAGCGCAGGACCAAGGAAAAAATTGCAAGGAACTGGAAGGCAGCACTGCAGAATGGAGGTGGGAGTCCAGCACCACTGGAGGCCCTGGACCACATGGAGGAGATGGCGGCAGCCATCATCCCAGAGGAGATCGTCACAGGGATTCAAAGACAGGACAGCACAGACTACCAGGAAACCACACAGATGCAGGGTAAGTTGCTTGGGGGACAAAAATGCCTAAGTGTTAACTGTAAGCAGTGGGTGGGGACATACACACTATACAATGAATGTCAGCCATGAAAATCAGGTAGTGGAAAGGGCAAAGGGGCCAGACACGGATGCATGGGCTGTGCAGGGGAACAACATTACACCAACAACCTTTGCATGGGGGTACTCTGCCATGCCAAGGCTGTTGGAAAGGCAAAGGCAGTCCAGGAGATAGGGTACAACGTAAAACTGGCCTGCGGTCACACGATAGCTGGTGTTGTCGGTACATGAACTAGGGCTCAATTTCCAGTCTCAGGCCATATCCACAAGTGATATTTACCATTGACAACAGTTGCCACTGCCACCTGTGCTGTGTGTGCAGGTCAAGTAGCTAATGGCAGTTAAGTGCCCATGGATAAAACACACCCAAAATAGAGGGTTCAGGATGATGACGTTATCAATCCCTGTAATTCCTAACAAAGTGTAAATCCTAGCAAATGCTCACGTCTATAGGCGCTATAAACATAAGGCATTGTTACTTACATTATGAAGTACACAGTAGTAATGTCATACCCATGCTGTACATTTCAGGGTCTACCCCAGGCCTGTGTTACAATAGCTGCAATGCCACCTTGCAACATCCCAACTGTCATACTGCTAAGACAACAGCATTGAGGGGGAGGACATATGTGTCTAGCTAGTTAAACACACCCGCACAGTCATAAGAGGAAATGGAACACTGCCAGGACCATCAGTGCAATCCAGTGTAGCACACATTCCCCAACATCAACATTACACACTACCAATGCTGACACCTGTATCGTGCCATGCCAATGCTATACATAGTATATGCTAGGACTCAGCAACATATAGGTGGATGTGAAATATCTAAGACTGGGTCAGTTCCAGATTGTTAAGTGTGGTGCAAGTGGCATCAGAACACCCACAACCATTGTAAGGCCTCACCGTGATAATAGAAGTAGACGGAGGGTTGAGTAGAACAACAAGGTGGCAACATACAATTTGGACAGAACCTACACCTAGAGGATGTGATGCAGACATGTCCCCAAACTGCCCATACTATGTGTAACATGCAGGTGGGGCTTAGGCCTGTGAGAATGCTAATAGTAATGACAGGAACAATGAACAGGAACCAAGATTACAATGTCTCACTAATAGGAAGTCAGTACCGTCACATTACAACTGCCACAACACAGACAGACTAATTGTACAATATCTCATTGCAGAGGACGATGGCTCTCCTGGGGATTTGCCCGTCCTGGACTTCCCTGATGACATGGATGACGAGCTGACAAACATTAGCCAGCAGACCCTCCAAGATGTCTTTGGAACCCTCCAGACCCCACCTTCAGTCGCAAAGGAAGAGCAAAGAAGTAGCGGCCACCACCCCAATAGTACGACCTGCCAGCTCCAACCCAGCTGAGGACTCTGAGGACACTGGTACCACCTTAGAGAGGACAGTAGTGGGAGTACAGCGGGAGCTGGCCAAGGAGGTGCATGTGGGGATGCAAAATATGGCAGCCAGCCTTGAGGGGATGCGCATGTGCATGATGTCATCTGCAGAACAGGCAGCAGCCATGCAAGCACTACCATCCATCCTGCAAGGACTACAACAATGTGTAATGGAATTCACCACAGCAGTAAGGGAGTTGCCACAACACCTGGCATCCCAAACCTTTCACTGCATGCACGAATGCAACCATGACTCCCTCAGGGCCGACCTGGCTGCCTACCACAGTGATGTAGCTGCTATACTCAAGAACCAGCAGCTCCTCCTTGCTGCAGTAATGCCCTTAATAGCCCCACAGTTGGCAGCTACCGGGAATTCTGACTCCACGTCTTCAAACACTGAAGTGTGTGTTGCCCCTTTAAATCCACCACCACCAAGGGCAGAGGAGACCACACACACATCAGAAGATGAAGTGGTGGAACAGGGCACCTTCACCCGTAGGAGTATCCGGTAGCCCCAGTCCATGCCACGTGGGCACTGATTTCCTAGGTCCTGTGTTTGTTAACATGCCAGTCTTGCTACAGTTGGTCATATGCACTGTTCTCCAGCATACTGTTTACCTTGACACTATGCTCTGTGATTGTCTCTCACCACCTCATTGGCAATTCATGTTCCTTTGCACTGTATGACACTTCACCCCAGCATGTCCAATGACATGTCCCATTGCATTTGTTTTGCATCACAATAGAAGGTGTCACACTAAGGGACTCACAATCCTGGACTATGTAATTATTGCACTACAGCACTTTAAAATAAATAGCACTTACAGAACCACTTGGTCTCTGTGTAATGTGACACATCAACTGTGTATGAGATTAGTGATGTATGTGCCATATCAATGGCCATAGAATGTCAATACAGTACAACTGTGTTGAAAGAATGTGGGCTGATAACTATGCACTGGGGTCTGGATTGTATTATCATCAGCGCTTCCTGAGGCTTATTTCTGAAGTGAAATGAAAACAAACAGTATAATGCTGTGCAGGACAGAAAAAGTCCACTTCAAGGTATGTATAAGCTGAAAGTCAATGTGGCCAACATTCCCTTCAAGACAATCTTTATGTATGTGATTTCTGACTATAAACTTTCATCACATACACACACCATACAGCAGGAATGGATATGTACGAGTGTATGGACAAATATGTAACCTGGGAGTACAATGTAAGAAATGATAGGTGTGATTTATCTATACAATATTACATAAGATTATGACATCACAAGGGTTCACATGAACGTCAGGCTGCAGGCAGACGTACCACAGTGCCCTATATTCAAATTCAGGATTCAAACGATGACAGATTTAAAAACACATCCAAACTTCACAACACATTGGGAACCATAGTAACCTTGAGTGGTGGGTGCAATGGCTGGCAGATGCATAGAGAAGTAGCTTTGGTGCAGCTGCCAATCTGACAGCACATTAGGAATTGGGAATAACCATGTCAATAATGGGATTCTGATGCAGGATGGAACACAAATGCAAATACTAAATTGACACTGTTCATCCATGCCAAGGCCCTGATCCCCAAGCATATGACACATATTGTAAAGTAGTACCTAAAACCTATTTCACAGTAATAAAGGATTCTAAAACTAGGGGAAGCAGCTTAACTAACCTAACCTATCCTAACTACACATTACCCACAACTTGCCCTAACTACCCTAAGCTAAACTTACCTATCACATTTAACTAAACACTCTAAGCATCAACCCCCCAACCCCCTTATATGACGGGACACATGTAGGACAACATATACTAACCTAAACACATACTAACTTATCCTAAACAAATATATATATATATTTATATATATATATATATATATATATATATATATATATATATATATATTTGTTTTTTTATACACATAAACCTCAACATCATCCCCCACCTACTCACCCACAAAAACACATGTAATAATATAACCCCCTCCACCCCAACCCACTTATACTAACTAAACTAACAGCCTACTCTAACCTAACACTAAGCTCCCTAAACCCACTAAAGATAAGAACCAGAAAAGAGGAGGGAGGGAATCATGGGTGAGGATCCAAAAGTCACAAATTGTCCCTCAGCAAGATCTTCTTTATACCCCACAGTCTCCTGCTATTGCGGGACACCTCTTGCTGCAACCTGTCCATCCTGCGCAACATCTGTTGCATGTCACGTCTCATGGTCTGAAATTCATCATTGTCTATCACAGCAGCTGGGGTTGTCTGTGTTCCACTTGTTGATGCCACTGCTTGTGCTGGTGCCGTGCTTGGAGGGGGAGGTGCAGGAGCCTTTGCCTGTGGGCCTGGAGCAGATGAGGTTGAGGGACTTGCAACAGTGGTTGTCATCCTTTGGGCGACTGTCGTCTGAGCTGTAGTGGTGATGGTGGCTTTTGTGGGCAAGGCTGGCCCCCGTTCGGCTAATGCCCTCCAGACCCCTGTGGCTCACTCATGGCATTACGGGTGTGCCATATTGCGGAACCCAAACTCCACATCTAGGATGTGGCGGTAATGCATTGCCAGCCTCTGGAATTCCCTGATCTCATGGGCATTCATGTTGGCAGCTGTACAATTAGAGAAAGCCAAACATTAGTGCCATCATTATGTGATACATCAACAGATGATAGTGTAACACTTCCTCAAAAATAGCTGTCCAAATCACAGGACACATCATAGAATGCCCCTGAAGAATGACAGGCCAACGCAGCCTACACATCTACTATCTCGCAGCAGAGCAATGCACAAAAATGTGTGTACGTACTTAAATGATCTGTGCATCATTGTACTGCTATTAGTCACATAACAAATGCTGCAAGTACTCCACATATGTCAGGCCAACTAATGACTATCTTCTGGAAGACAGTCAAGGCCCACAAGACTTGTGATTTGTAAATCAAATTGCCTGGACGGTATGCTGTTGCTAATCATGAGGGGGCATCCTAGGTTGGAACTAATGAATGTTTGAATTACATGTCTGTCTTTTACACTGGGATCCTCACACCTAGGTACACATATTTCCTAACCCTAACCCTGTGCCTCAGGGGGGGATGGACATGCAACACATACTTTCAAACATCAAGGACAGCCAGGAAGCTTTGGACAGCTGTCCATGGGTTTAGGCAGTCCACCATAGGTAAGGAGGGCTGCCTACAAGAATTGACTCCAAGATTGGACACTCACATCCACATTTCTGTTTCTAATTGTGGACAATTGACAACATAATTAGATCTCACTGATACTTTTCCAAAAACAAGCACATAGATGCAAGCACCCATCTGGGCTTGAGTTACATGCACACCTATGACATTTCACTCAAGTGCCACATAAATGGAGCACAACATGTGGAGCTACATGTAGGAACTCAAACATACAGTCCTACATGTTCATTAGTTAATAGGGATGCTCGAGTCTGTGGGTAAGGCTTAGGCATCACTGGTATGTGTGAATCAGGGTATGACTTGCTGGCTAAATCATGAAACTGGCCACCTCCAAATTAATAATTGCCATACACGTAGCTAAAAATCACCATCTTCACGTGCCCATGCCTATAGCGCAGCACTCGACTCCCAATACATGACTCTCCGCCACAGAATGTCCAACTCAAACATGGAACAAAATGTCAGCCTCCAGTCAAGGCACATATCAGATCATGTGCCAGCACATCATACCTTGCAATTAGTCCAACACACAGGAGTCAATCACACAACAGCTGCAAACACAACACAGGACAAACATATTAACACTTACTGGATACTTCTGGGTCCGCAAATCGAGCCACTTCACCAATTGTGTATGGGCGGGTCCACCTGTAAAACATGGAAGAGTGAAATGTGCTCAATGTCTGCTCCCTGTACAAAACTTGGATCAACAAATTACTGTGTGTGACATTTTATATGATAGAGCAGCACATCAGGCATGTAGACACCCCAACAGACATACTACTGCAAACATGCATTGACACTGTCACTCCAGTGAGTGATAGACACACAAATGCACACATTCACTGGCCCTAACAATCATATGGTCCTAAACATGAATACTCATTTTTGGGCTTACTTTTTTCAAGAGGGTACTTCATTTCATGATTTGTTATTATGAGAGACATGCAAAGCCATATTCCTGGTGCACTGCAATGCCAGTGACTCAGGTATTGTGGCTTGTGCATCAAGGGAGAATAAGTTACTGTCTGATGCTCATTTGGGTTGAGTTCAGTTCTGGAATTATTGTGCTTTCAATGGTCCATTATATGTGTGCCTGTGTTGTATGTGGGTTACATATGCCACATTGGCAGTGTACCCAGAGCCATATATGCACCCCAAGACACCTTGATGGCAGGGATCCTGTGTGTTACTTGATGACAATTTTATGCTAAACATGGATTGCCATTTATCTAAATCAAAACAACCAAAAAGTATATGCTGACAGTGTCTAATTTGATCATCTGTGACAGAATGCATGGGCACAGGTGTAGTCATTGCACCTGAAACGTGTTCCTCTGGGCCCTGTGTACCTAAATCAGGTATTGTAGATCACAGTTTGCCACATTCATCAGCTTGCATTCACCAAGTTGGGTGATCTGTGGTTATACAACAGAACTGACACTGTCCGCTAATTAAGACATGGTTTAGCAAATGTCCTACTTCTGCAATCTTGATGAGGTATGTCTCTATCTGTAAGCACCTTGGAAATGGTGGTACTCACAGGAATACTGGCCTGCTGATATTAGCATACAACCATGTCTGTGATAGCCTTCATACTGAGAAGTTAACAATTGTACAAATGCTGCACGAGATCAGAAGGGGTGTACCAAATGTAAACTAGCAAACTATTTTGTCACTTTAAATGTATGATGGAAGCAGTCAGTGGTTCATTGCACAACATCATTCAAATAAATATTTTCTAACCATGCATTCACAAAGTTCATGGATCTCATGATGACCCATTAACTTTGTAAAATTGATTGGCTATAAAGTGACACAGATGGCAAATGCACCAGCTCTGTACCAGCAATGGTGCCCAAGGCAAAAGTTTTGTTGGCCCATGCTACTCAATGATAGGAATTCTATGCCTACTCCGAAAAGCCACAAGATGAACCTGTGTACTGCTACTGCAATCCAGTATGATCCGGGCACAATTACGTTTGTCCATGTGAAAGATTATCTATCCAGATGTAAACACACAGAAACAATGAACTTAGGGCCAGATGTAAAAAAATAATTATCTGTAGCATTTGCTTCATTTGTTTACACTACAGCTATGGAAAGCAGCACAAACTTTTTTGATATTATCAAGTGTGCATTACATTGGCATCCATAATTAATTTAAATGCTGCACAAACCAAGTCGAAATATCAGCCTAAGACATTAACAGAGGTTAGGAAGATATTTGTACGTAGGGCCATGAATACTGTGCAGACATGTATTAAAACATTTGGGGACTACTTTGGTTACTTGCATTAGAATGTGAAATACATCTCATTCCTGCTACACTCACAGCCCCTGAATAATAGTTTTGTTTGCGCCGCATTACCATCATCTATTGACGTCAAAGCAGCACTTATTAACAAGATAAAGTTGTCTCATGTAAGTTTGTGCAGCTTTTGCGTCAACAAATGACGGTAATGCGTAGCAAAAATAGCATTCATCAGGGCCACAGTTTTTTCAGCTTGCATTCCACATGTCAACAAACATTGCATGCAGTATGTCACAAAATCTTCTACTGTCACTACAGAGCATTTAACTGTACACATTAGTCTAATGTGTACTCACCAATAGGGCCACCAATCACCACACCCAGGTGGTCCAGCAGGTCTTCTCTCTGGCCACCAGGTCAGCTCAGCGATGTTCCAGTTGGTGGTCATTGCGCTGGCTGTTGAACATGCTGTTGACAGTCACACTGCCACCAACCTCCAACATCAGGGGAGGAAGTGGCACACCAGCCAAATAAAAGCACCCAGCTCCTCCTCACCCATTCTCCCTAGACGTGGCATTCCCAACATCTCAAAAATAATAGAGATAGGAAAGGGTAAAGAGGGAAATACAGGGAAAGGAGGTTTGGAAAGGAGACTTAAAGAACCCACAAATAGCCCAACAATACCCCAACTAACAATACCCACTAACACACTCCCAACAATACAAAGACAAATCGAACCTCAAAAAATGACAAAAACACACTTACACTGATTTACACAGACACTTACAAAAACAACAGATGACAATGGAAATTGCACACAGGAGGCAAAAGCACAATATTGACATACACAACCCTATACACAGCCACACAGTCTAGAAGAATCACAGACTGCAAGGTGAAAGTGAAAGTACTCCCACTGTACCATTTCTGTAAACAGGATATCCTATTACATCCCTTCCTGTCTCAAATCTGGTGCGTTTTTATTATGATGTGTGAAGTTTTATGATGCTTACAGGCTTTGCGTCAATATTTTTTGACGCATATGTTAAAAAATTCCCCTGCATTCAAGGCTCAATATTTTTTTAATGGATAACTGATTTCATGGGGTGCAGTGTTGGAATTAACGCTAGCGACCAATCGATGTATTGCGGGTGTGAGCGTGATTTCTTAACGCATATGCATCATATTTTGATGCATATGCGTCTTTTTTGACTCTTTAGAATCAAAATATCTGTCTATAACTGTGTTTATGCCATTTTTCTTTTTTTTAACATATATGAAGGCTATAACTATACAAATATAGGATGTTATGACTTGCTGTGTGTGTTCTAGTGTTTGGGTACATGTGGCAGACCACACTGCTGTGGACCATAGTACTCATGTTGTTGAGCCGGTTTAGCTTTCTTAACTGACGCAACAGCAACACAAACTTCTGAAATAAAATTGGTATTTCCTAGTTTGAGCAGGTGTTGCATCAATAGAGGATAGCAAGGCTGTGCAACTTTAAAAAATCAGTCATGGCCTGTGTGTTTATGTCTGTGAATTGGCTATTTCAATTTTGTGAACGTCACAAGAAGTGTTTTGCATAATGTGCTTGTATGAATGTGTTGTAATTGTGGATAACCATCAGATGCCATTCATTGAGGTACATCAGTCATGATATGTGTTTTGTTATATCTGTTGCGTCTTATGCTGTGTTGACTTCCCTGACTTTGACAAAACATCTCCCATGACAAACTATACACAGGATAGATAGAGGACGGTTTATAATGGCAATGTCAGTAATGTAACCCATCAAATGTAATGAAATGTTGGATACCACTTCATGGTCACTTGTGTGTATACTACCCATGAGTCAGGCATTTGAACATGCTAGGTAGGTACAGTGTTTGCGACACAGAGTCCCAAATCCAATCCAATCCAAAAATGTTTTGGTATATCACAGTTTGACTATTGTAAATGACCTATGTTTCTCCTGCGGCTGTGGAGGACCAGCAGACCATGCTGCATGTGTTCACTTATTTCCAGTAGTTCATTGCACAAAGGTGTCCAGTTTAAGTGTGTGGCCATGTGTACCCTTGTGTCAGTATTGGCCTCCATTTTGTCATAGTTACGTGCAGGTCTAGTCATGAGTCTGTGTAGCCATTCCCGCAATTAACAGAGTATCCTTCAAAGCATATTTGCCCTAAAGCCAAAGATCAACTAACAACACACATGGTGATAGCCCAGCTATGGCACTGCAGAACTTTAATAAGGCTGATGACAGGGCAACCTTGGTGTGCTCAAAAACTTAATGGATGAGTAATAGGTAACAGGCAGCTTTCATCACAACATGTGTACACAGGTGGTCTTGAAAATTCCCACTGCAACAGGGAACATCAGTGCCTCTGTGCTAATTAATCTCACAGCTAGTCACCAGGCAAGCACAATCAAAAGGTGGCAGCAGAAGTTATTCTGTGTGTGGACCGTCAGGGCACAAACATGTTTTGTCCTCACATATACATTGGCAAGCCTTGTTTGTTGTGCTGGAGGCACTGTACCGAATCCATGCATGCTGCCGTAGCACACTGTCACTGCTTGGCAAACATAATTACAGGCAATACCAGACAAGGGATGGGGGCTGGATTAGGCCATTTGAATACATGTCCCAGAACTGATTACGACGAGTAACATGATTAAACTATACTATCTATTTGAGAATTCATTGTAGACCTACCACACACAATAACCCATGAGGCAAGAGAGGGAACATGGAAAGCAACTATGAGACAATTGTAGCCACAGGGAACCTCTATGTTTAACGCAAAGATTGGAACCAGTCTGGCTAGCAGAATGCAGGCTCTGTCAGAAACAAACATGAACAAGGCAAATACACAGTGAGCAGACAGGGACAAGCAGGAGCAACACTATGGGAACTAAAAACAGTTTGTGCTGTGGTCTGCATTGTTACACAATCCCCCAAGGCCTCTGGTACACAAGTGATTTGTATACCAATGCACAACTAGGAAATTCTGAAACTGGCAGCTTCTAAGCAGTCAGTTCCAGGCAGCAGCAAGGGCAGGGCAGGTTCAAATGGCTTGTCTGCATGGTAGTGCTCACAGGTGTGTGCAGCTTCAGTCTCTCACAGTCGTGGAGTTGAGAATCAAGTTCAAAGGGCCAAGTGGACCTTTCACATGGGAAGCAAGGGACAGCTGATTACAGGTCTTAACGACTACCAGGCAGTGCATTATTTGACCTGAAGTCCATGCAGACTGATGAACTATGACTGTGGCGTGCCATCCTGAAGTGAGAAGCACACAAGAGTGAGAATGGGAGTCTGGCTGTGTGTAGCTGAGGAATCGCAGGGTACAGATAGTCCATTTACAGGGCCCCCTAAAGAAGAATGGGGAGAGACTTAAAACATGGCAGTGGCAGGACTTAATACCCAGGATGGACTGCGCGGGCATGTTTTGTGAGCAATGCTTTTCATACTTGGTGCACTGGTGCTATCCATTTTCAGCTTAGATGGACTTCTTGTCACACATGCTCCTTGCAGAGATGTCACATTTACTGCTGTCAGGAGTCTGGTCATACATTCCTGTTACCAGTGCAATAGCACATCCACTGCCTCATATATGAGACACTTTTGTACCTTATGATTGATGGTGTCTTAGTTGTGTGTCATGTGCTGCAATGGACCATGTTGGCAACATGGATGTGTCTCATAGCTGTGGTTCTCTGATATTGCCCTTCACATGTTAAATAGACAGGATATATGTCATTTACACTGTGTGTGATGTTAGCCGTACATTCATACCCATCAAATGTGATGTGGCTTTTTTCAGTATCCTAATCTGTATTTCTGCTATGCTCCATGAAGGTAAACTCTGTGTATGATTCCTAGGGATCATGCAATGCATAAACAATTAACCAGAGCATGATTGAGTGATGAAGGTAGGTGTTTAATGACATATGATAACAAAGTGGTGATGGTGACTATAGTTAGAAGACGTTTTGTACGATGTGTTGTCTGCGACGCAATCCTGCAGCATTGTTTGGATGTTCCCCCTCATTTTCACGTACAGCATCCTCCTCTTCCTCCTCTTCAGGCATTTGTGGGTCTGGTTCATAGAGGGGAATGTTCCTCCTTACACAAATGTTGTGCAGGATGCAGGATGGCACAGGTCAAAATGATCTTGTAGACCATTTCAGGTGAATATAGGAGGCTGTCGAGGCACCTGAATCTGGACTTCAGGATGGCAAAAGTCCTCTCAACTATGGTGCATGTCCTACAATGTGCCTCAATATAGGCACGCTCTGCTGCTGTGCTTGGGTTGGCAAATGGGGTCATGATCCATGGCTGGATCCTGTAACCCTGATCAGCTGAAAGAGAAAATGAGGGTAAATATTTGGTTGTTGGTTGCACATTGATTATCACTTTGCATGGCAGTCATTATCTTGTGGTGTCTGTGACTCATCTGTGCTTGTGGTATTGTGTGGGATCCTAGGCTTCTAAAACATGGCAGTGGCAGGACTTAATACCCAGGATGGACTGCGCGGGCATGTTTTGTGAGCAATGCTTTTCATACTTGGTGCACTGGTGCTATCCATTTTCAGCTTAGATGGACTTCTTGTCACACATGCTCCTTGCAGAGATGTCACATTTACTGCTGTCAGGAGTCTGGTCATACATTCCTGTTAACAGTGCAATAGCACATCCACTGCCTCATATATGAGACACTTTTGTACCTTATGATTGATGGTGTCTTAGTTGTGTGTCATGTGCTGCAATGGACCATGTTGGCAACATGGATGTGTCTCATAGCTGTGGTTCTCTCATGTTGCCCTTCACATGTTAAATAGACAGGATATATGTCATTTACACTGTGTGTGATGTTAGCCGTACATTCATACCCATCAAATGTGATGTGGCTTTTTTCAGTATCCTAATCTGTATTTCTGCTATGCTCCATGAAGGTAAACTCTGTGTATGATTCCTAGGGATCATGCAATGCATAAACAATTAACCAGAGCATGATTGAGTGATGAAGGTAGGTGTTTAATGACATATGATAACAAAGTGGTGATGGTGACTATAGTTAGAAGACGTTTTGTACAATGTGTTGTCTGCGACACAATCCTGCAGCATTGTTTGGATGTTCCCCCTCATTTTCACGTACAGCATCCTCCTCTTCCTCCTCTTCAGGCATATGTGGGTCTGGTTCATAGAGGGGAATGTTCCTCCTTACACAAATGTTGTGCAGGATGCAGGATGGCACAGGTCAAAATGATCTTGCAGACCATTTCAGGTGAATATAGGAGGCTGTCGAGGCACCTGAATCTGGACTTCAGGATGGCAAAAGTCCTCTCAACTATGGTGCATGTCCTACAATGTGCCTCAATATAGGCACGCTCTGCTGCTGTGCTTGGGTTGGCAAATGGGGTCATGATCCATGGCTGGATCCCGTAACCCTGATCAGCTGAAAGAGAAAATGAGGGTAAATATTTGGTTGTTGGTTGCACATTGATTATCACTTTGCATGGCAGTCATTATCTTGTGGTGTCTGTGACTCATCTGTGTTTGTGGTATTGTGTGGGATCCTAGGCTTCTAAAACATGGCAGTGGCAGGACTTAATACCCAGGATGGACTGCGCGGGCATGTTTTGTGAGCAATGCTTTTCATACTTGGTGCACTGGTGCTATCCATTTTCAGCTTAGATGGACTTCTTGTCACACATGCTCCTTGCAGAGATGTCACATTTACTGCTGTCAGGAGTCTGGTCATACATTCCTGTTACCAGTGCAATAGCACATCCACTGCCTCATATATGAGACACTTTTGTACCTTATGATTGATGGTGTCTTAGTTGTGTGTCATGTGCTGCAATGGACCATGTTGGCAACATGGATGTGTCTCATAGCTGTGGTTCTCTGATATTGCCCTTCACATGTTAAATGGACAGGATATATGTCATTTACACTGTGTGTGATGTTAGCCGTACATTCATACCCATCAAATGTGATGTGGCTTTTTTCAGTATCCTAATCTGTATTTCTGCTATGCTCCATGAAGGTAAACTCTGTGTATGATTCCTAGGGATCATGCAATGCATAAACAATTAACCAGAGCATGATTGAGTGATGAAGGTAGGTGTTTAATGACATATGATAACAAAGTGGTGATGGTGACTATAGTTAGAAGACGTTTTGTACGATGTGTTGTCTGCGACGCAATCCTGCAGCATTGTTTGGATGTTCCCCCTCATTTTCATGTACAGCATCCTCCTCTTCCTCCTCTTCAGGCATTTGTGGGTCTGGTTCATAGAGGGGAATGTTCCTCCTTACACAAATGTTGTGCAGGATGCAGGATGGCACAGGTCAAAATGATCTTGCAGACCATTTCAGGTGAATATAGGAGGCTGTCGAGGCACCTGAATCTGGACTTCAGGATGGCAAAAGTCCTCTCAACTATGGTGCATGTCCTACAATGTGCCTCAATATAGGCACGCTCTGCTGCTGTGCTTGGGTTGGCAAATGGGGTCATGATCCATGGCTGGATCCCGTAACCCTGATCAGCTGAAAGAGAAAATGAGGGTAAATATTTGGTTGTTGGTTGCACATTGATTATCACTTTGCATGGCAGTCATTAACTTGTGGTGTCTGTGACTCATCTGTGTTTGTGGTATTGTGTGGGATCCTAGGCTTCTAAGATGTTCTTTCTGCATTGGGTTGTTTAACTATCAAAACTGGTGTTTGGCTGATTGACCTGATATCAGCGGTATATTTCTAATCTTGCAGTTCATTGTGTACCTCTCATGTATTATGTCATGTGAAAGAAGTGTCCATGTGCCTTCACTGGAGGTTACATGATACTTCCACACATACAATTGATTCCACTGTGGTGGTAACACGGTTGCACTATATGGGCTGAACATCCCATCAAATTCGACATATGTAATTGCATGTGAAATGCAACAGTGGGGCCCTATGATTTGGCTAGGTGACAATGTACAACATCTCCATAAGTTGGCAACACTGAAGTGTTCACAGTTGACAATGTACAATTATCCCATGTGTGACAAGTTCTATGCAAACTTATTTTTGTGCCCTCGCCGACTTGGCTCATGTGCAAATGTGTACCTACACTACTGAACCATCTCCAGGTAAGCTGGCTAACTTGGTTGTGAGGGTGAAGGTTTTAGTGACAGGAGGTCCATGTGCCTGTATATTTGGAATTGTCTCAATCCGTATGTGCAGCAGTGTGCACTTTGCATTAGTGTCACATCCACATGTTTTCATAGCACAGTCCACTTCCTTATTGCTAGCAGGCAATGTCACCACCGGAGTGATGTGAGATGTTGGTACTGCCTCAGTGATTCCATGTCACCTTCATTAGAGTCAGCATCATCATGCTATGTGTCTCACGGTGTTTGACCTGCAGTGAAACACATTACACACCCCTTACACAGTACGTATTGCTTGGAAGGGTGTATGATTGAGTGTTATTGATGTGATATTGGAAGATTCATCTTCCAAGTTGTACTGCCAGTTAAGGCCATGTCATTGTCACTGTGTGGTTTTAAATTGGTCCCTTGTGGCTCTGGAGTGGCATCTGTTATTTGCATCTGTCATTTGTCCATAGGTGTGTATCCCATTGGGTCAGGATATCAAACATGACTAGCAGTGTCACAACCTCAGTGTCTTCCTGGCCATGTGTCAATGTAGTGGTGTATGTGTTGTGTGTCCTACTGGGTGCTGTGCTGTGTGTATATTCTTAGGTTTCTGTACTTACCAACAAGTATGCCATTGCCATATCGTCCATCCTGGAAGTGTTGATTGATGGTGCTGTGGCGGAAGATGAATGAATCATGTACACTCCCAGGATACTTTGCCATGATGTTGGTGATCAATCCATGGTGATCCACAATGGCCTGCACATTGATGGAGTGTATGTGCTTCCTGTTGTGGTATAGATGCTCCGTTGCAGCAGGTGGCACAATCCGTACATGTGTGCAGTCAATGGCGCCAAGCACGTGCGGGAAGCCATTGATTTGATAGAAGCCCTGTTTGGTTTCCTGCTGCTTCTGCTGTGTGTTGGGGAAGCTGATGCGGAGTGGTGTGAGGAAGATGATGGCATCAAGTACCTTGGGAAAGAAGGCAGAGAATGAGGGCTGTGAGATCCCAGCAACCAGGGCACCAGTGGTTTGAAAAGAGCCACTTGTCAACATGTGCAGGGTAGCTATCAGCTTGGTCTCTGGTGGAATGATGTGGGGTGTCTGCAAGCTGGGTGCCAACTGTGGCTCAATGTGGTGCAGCAAATGCTGTATGGCTTGCCAGTTTAGTCTGTACCTCTGGATGATGTCATTCCCTGAGGCCATGAAGGGTTGTCCTGGTCCTGAATATCCTCTCCTGTCTTTAACGGTGCCTTTGGGGTCCCTGTTGGTGTGGTGGAGGCTGCTGCTGTTGCTCCTGTGCTCTGCGTCTTTGTGCCTGCTGGATGAATAGCACCTCCATGTCTTCTTTTTGAGCTCTGATGTTGCTTCTATGGGTTTCCCTTAAGTACTGGTGTGTTTGCCCCATTTTAATGCCTGCCTTGACCCAGGCTTTAAATTTTGGTGCAAATCGGGATTATGCCATTTTCTGGCTCCGCATCCCAGTCGTGCGCCATTTTTGTGCGGTTGGATAAATATGGCTCACGGGTGTTTAAGTCATTTTTTGGAAGGGAACGCCTACCTTGCATCTCATTAATATTAATGCAAGGCGGTTTCAGGCATCCAGAAAATGACGCACACTGGGATATTTTGACGTTAGACGGGTCTAGCATCAAAGCATAAATATGGTGTTAGCTTTAAGCCGAATTTGCGTAAAAAAAAAAATGATGCAAATCCGGAGCAAATAGAGTATAAATATGCCCCTCAGTCTTTAACCACATTACACTCATATTGATATATTTAGCAAGACCAGCATCTTCTAGCAATTGGTTCTCATGATGAAAGACTTTTAGCTATGAGCACATTTAGGCAGTACAGTGGAACATCACAAATTAATTCTCTAAGCAAACATTTTATTAAGTGTTAAATACAGCTTGAAATGATGCCTTGCTACTAGGCCAAGACCTCCGCTAAGTTAAGGCCTACAGTTAATAAAGTGCTAGCGCACCTGGTCCTTAGTAAGTAAACTTACAAGGGGACTTGTATAGGTCGATTAACCTTTTGATTTGCATGGAGTATCCTAGCTATGTAGTAATCGATGACCATCAATAATCAATACACAAATCAATAACCAATAAGCAAAACATAATCATCAGTGAATTGCGTCAACATCTCATCAATAACCACAACTCAATTATATGTTTTATCAATTTTATTTCCAAATTAGTTACAATACTAAGTCATAAGATTAATTCAAACGTTATTCAATTCACCCAGGATTAATTCATTAGTGACCACCAATAACATAACCTATTGAGAACTTAAGAAAACATGTGTTCTAACACCTCAACATAAGCCAAATAGCGATGAATATGTTAAGATGAGTAGCAGAGTTCAGCAAATCAGTCGATTAATTCTTTGTCAACGTATATGTGAACGTCTCAGAATCAGAACCCTACCTAACACAGATTAGCATTGGCATGTGGGACTTCATGCGAAAACAGTTTGGAACATGAATTTGGAAAAACATCTAACTAGGAGAAAAACATTAACACAGCTCAGTTGGTACCTAGAAAGAAAAGGCACAAAAAGTAAATCAGTCACATTGTCATAGCTACCTATCCACGGTATGGATTAGCAATAAAGTCAGTCTTCATCTTCAGGTCATCAATCGATCAGCAACGCATCAGGCTCTCAGGGGTATGAGCCCAATGACAGAATCTCGGATCTCTTCGAGTAGTTCACGCCTAGCCTCCAACATCCATTCTGAAGTTTTTCCCCCATTGTCATGACATTATATTAAAGTTGCCCAGAATATCCCCCAAATCCTAACTGGTCAATTAGTCACCATATATGATGCTACCCAATACATTCAGTTCTTCAAATCTATGAATTCTAATACTATGCCGCTCTCAGGGTGTCGATTGGTTTACTGTACAATCTCCTCATCAATCAGCTAATCAGGTATCAAAAATGTTGCATCTTCTTCTCCAGTCAGTGTCTCTATTGTTCAAATCCGGGGAAAGTACATTTCGTCTGCTTTACACAGACCTTGATACAATTTTGATTCCCTCATCTCCTGTCCGTCGGTTCACTGCAGAAAATTCGAGCTAAGCAGATTTTATTAATGCGAGTAGTTCAGGGTCAGTTCATCACATCAGCTTCTCTACATTGCATGATTATTCAGCTTCTGTATGAGGCCTGGAAAATCGATGCCACAACTTCGGCTAAGTTAGCTTTACAATATAATGCAAAACATACATTATATAGCTCTATATGACATAATAATTCATTATTATGATGCAGTTTCAACATTTTCACATACTTTTAGTCATTTTAGTCAAATTTGTGAAATCTGGTATCCACTCTCAGTGGGCACATTTTCAAACGTGCACATTATTTTTCTACATTAATTTTCTCTACATTTTGTTACTATTATTCAAAATGCATAAACACTCATTATTAATCTTGAATTAACATATCTGCTTCAGCAAAAGCTAAATACATAATGCATAAGCCTCAATATGATGTATTACTACATTAATCAAACATAAGCTCCATATTTCATATTAAAAAGCCATTGATAAGTATACTTGTGAACATTGACGGCCACTCACCGTGATCACATTTTCAAATGCGTGCATTATTTTTCTCTATATTATTACATTGTCTACACAAATCCATTGCTCATAATGCATGAATACTCATTAATACTTTTGTTAAAACACCTGCTTCAGCAGTGTTATAAGTATTGTTTATGGTGAAAGTGTTGGCGGTATTGCTATGAGCTCTACCGAATGTTCATCTGGTAGTAATAAATACCTACGTAGTGATAGTACCAATGTATTTCCCCTCTGACCGTAGTGATGACAGACACCGACCCCTCAATCAAGTCGCACTACGGCGGGGCTGTGCTAACTCCCCTTCACGCACCCCTCCAAGTCTAGTCGGGCCGCACTGGGTCAGCCTCGGGTACTGAATCAGCCGACGGAGGATCTCTCACCAGCTGCTTTACTGCCATTGTACAAAACCTCCTTACAGTGTGTCAAAACACACCTGCCTGTTACCTAATTGAACGAAAAAAGGTGGAAAACAACCAGACGCATGAAAAAAATCTGTACGCCTGGGACATCTTTACCGCCAGAGGTGTGCGTTTCCTCTCCACTCTGCAACTTCTCAATAATTGGAACAGGACTTTTGACAACTTAACGCAAACCATAATTAGACTGTGTCACATAGTGAGGAGATTATTAATTCGCGGGTGCTGAGCCAGCGAGCACAATACGAAGAAATACCACACATGTCTTTAGCTAATAGATGTTTTCACACACTCAAGAAGCCAAGCATCTCAGGCGTGTTGCAGATATGGATCCAATTATATTGCTGAAGTGTTAAGCTAATTCTCCTCACACGAACTCTCTGAGAATTCCATTTGTAGTACCAGGATACTTTCACTTTTTTTCTCGTGGCTTTTATTAAACCCCTCTATTTCTTTCCTTTTACCATTTGGCTTAGGCTCTTATTGCGAGTTAGCCTTGAATTCAAGGTGATAATTAAAACTAGAAGCATGATTACCAGTGCTAAAAGTATTGATAATGCCAAAGTCCGGTGTTACCAAGGGATTATCAAGAGAATGCATGCCATCTCCTTATACGCCCAGATGGACTGGGGAATAAAATACAGAAATCAGGACTTTATACCATTATTTTGGACGATTTCTGCCTGCATGTTCTCGTGCTCACCGAACTTCCATATGCGACAGAAAATACAATTCGGACAGAACAGGGATTCTGCCCTACTCATAATCAAAGCCTCGATGCGAGGATTTATACAGTTGCAAGTATAGTATTCCATAGTCCAGGGCTTGGGAGTGTATTTAAATAAAGGGGAATGGCCTTACACACTGCTATATTTTGAGAGCTGTGTTACACTTTTCTGTTCTTTAAAGAATATTCATGTTACTGCTGAGCCCCTAGAGAGCGATTAAGCGTGAACGGAATGCTCAGTGGAAAGTTGGTTGCGTGTTGAGCAGAGAAGCCCTTACTCCTGGTGGGTGTCATATTGACCAACTTACATGTATACAATTCTTGGAGCATACATGTAAGTACAAAATAAGAAAATATTCTACCAGATCTGGTGGGTCCTACCTCTTCACTGCAATGATATGTGAATTATAATACTGGCGATGAGGATGGAATGTTGTAGTTGTAGGGGAATGAGAATCCCCGATATTATTGTGCATATAAAATGAGAATGAGATTACTCGATTTTTTTATGTGTTTGTAGGGGATGAGAACATTTTATATTGTTTTCATTGTAGATAGAGGGAAATGAGAATGTTCATATTGTGCATGTGAGAGGGAAATGACCAATTTGCATATGAGGTCATAGGGAAATGCCAGTACTGGATATTGTTGTCCATGTAAATTGTAGGGGAATGAAAGAAACCATATAGTGCAAACGAGGGGAGGATGTGAATACCAGATTTGGCAGATCTGTCCACAGGGGAAAGAGAGGACCAGAGGTTCCTGATGTGCTAGGAGAGGAATGATAGTACCTGAGATGCTTGTGCATATGAGAGGGGAATTAGAGTACCCAATTCGTGAAAGATTACCATTGCGTGTAAGATTAGCAAATATGCCCCTGAGTGTTAGGAAATATGTCCTATCTCAACAGAAGAGTGCATAGCCAAGCATCAGGGAGGTTCGCTGAAGAATGCAAAAGGCAGCGAGAGGGACAGTATCTGTACAGACATGTCTGAAAACAGACCATTAACAGTTAATGGCTTCATGACATAATCACAGATATTTGGAGATTTGATTACTGGATGCAATGATGGCTGATAAATTATTTAGAAATTATTACTGATAAAGTGCTTTTAATAGGGGTTTCAGAGTGAAAAAATACATTTAGATTATTTTATTGGCCTGAGTTTTAGAATTGAGTGGGTGAGCGATCCTACAGCTTAGACTCACTTTCCTGCACCAGCAGACATTATAACTTACTAAATTCCTTCTAAGGGTTACATGGCTCCCTATTCGCATTGTCAAAACACTGTTCAATTCAAATCTCTTAATGTTTACTACTTGGTATACCTTTCAATGCAGCAGACAAGCACCACACACATGGCGACCATTTGCATACAACTAGTCTAGTAACACCAACAGTAGCCATGTGTAGTTTGGGACAAGAGTTGATGGATTAAATGCATTTGTGTTATATTGTAGTTATGTTAGGGTACCTGGTTATGCTTTTACAGTATGTTGTTTTAAATGCATCACTGCATTCCAGAAGAAGAGTGTAGGCAAGAGCCTTGGAATTCTCATACAATATTCTTGCCTCAGCTGCTGAAATGACAAGAGCCTTTCTCTACCTATCTTATTTTTATAATAATTTACTTGAAATGTATGTTTGATATACTGTTAGTATATTATTTGTGAGATACAACCTTTAAGTGTTAGTGTTTCTTTATTTTCCAAAACATATTTGTATTAGGTTCTTATTGAAGTTAACATTTTCATGTGTGTTCAGTTTTTGTTTAGGTAGGGAAGTAAGTTATGTTTCAACTGTTTTACATTTTTTACAAATTTAAAGCATTATAATGTATTCATTATTTAAAACATATACTATACATTTTTTATATGATATGTTTATATATAGTAGTTACTTATATGTTTTCTAAGATGTGTTATATGGAGTGTGGAGGCAGTCCTCCAAAATTAGGCCAATATCCATCAAGGGCAACATCATCAGCAGAGTTAGGGAGCTTCCTTACTTGGGGGTTACCTTTGATTCACAGAATAGTTGGTTACCCCCTATTGCTAATCAGTCTCTGTCCTTTTTTCAGGACTGTGGGGTCTTATTAAGATTTGCTGCAAGGGTTTGCAGCAACCCCATCTTACCATTACTGGAAGTGCATAGAATGAAGTGTTTTCTGGTTCTGACCTATGGTGCTGCCATATGGGGCTATCAGGACTTCTCAAAGCTCCAGCAGGAGGAGAATCACTTCTGCAGGAGATTGCTGGGCTTGGGTCCAACTAGCTCTAGTATTTTTGTTCCTGAAGAGCTGAACCTAGGCTATGTGGAGGACGTCATTAAATTTGCTCCGCTTCTCTTGTGGATGTCGGTCTGGAGTAGCCAGCACACCGCCTTCACTCATGATGTAATTGAATATTGTCTTAACTGTGAGCTTGGCCTTAAAATCTCTTGGATAGGTATCTTAGGAGAGTCACTATAACCCTGAGTAGGCCGGACCCGTTTTATTCTCCTCAACAAGTCAGTAAAAGTGACCATGTACATGATAAAGCATTACTCCCAAAGAATGTCTTGGAACCAAGTGAGAAAGTGGTCTTGGGGAAGCCAACCTTGAGAGACTATTTGATTATTAGGACTTGCCCTGGACACATACCCTACCTCTCATTGATTAGAAACCCATCACAAAGATATTTCTTAAAAATGTTTAGAGAGGGCTCAATTAGGTCTCACCTTTGATTCCCACCGGGCCAATTTAAACCTAGCACCATTTTGGCCTGCTCTTGTGATGATTATTCTTTACAGTCTTTGGAGCATTTTTCCCTTTTCTGCTGGTATTATGATCCCTTTCTGGGCAGCTATTTGTTGCCAATTCTTAAAAATCGGGGTTTGCGTCAACAAAGATCTGCTTTTTCATTGATCCAAATGTTACTGGAGCCAGCTGTCTGTTTTGCTGTTGGGGCATTTTTTAAGAAATCCCCATTCTTGGCACAAGTCAATTAATTTTGAATACATTTTAGGCTTTAATTTATTTGGATTAAATTATTCCTGTGAATGTTTTTATTCTTTTATATTTATTATTAGCACCTGTGTGCGATGTTGTAAGAGGTTTTCTTCTCTTACAGCTATGGCCAGACTATATATTGCTTTGGAGGCGTTATATTCCTTCCTTGCTTGATATGTATGCCATCACTCTTTACCCTTAGTATTGCCAAGCAGAATTTGTATATGACCAGTTTCATCCTTCTATGTATTCTTTCTGTGCTTTATTTGAAGGTGGCTCTTTAATTTTATTAGTATTTCTTATTGTTTTTTTACTGTATTGCTTCTTTATGATTATTTTAATAATCAAATAAAGATTATTCATCATCATCATTACACATGGAGAGAGGAGGAGGGAGAAGGAAGGACAAATGTGGAGGAACACACCGTACTTAGCTCCCTATAACTAAAAATACACAAGAAAGTACGGGGTTCTCTAACGAGGGCGTCGTGAATACCAGCGTAGCCCTGGGTTGTATGTGTTCCTAATTGGAAGGGTAATGTCAGTGAAATGTCAGTAGGTAACTACAGAGTGCATGCGCGGGAAAAGAACGCGGGGGGAATTCCTTTTACGGACTAGGTGGTCTCACACACTATATAGTGTCATGCTTCATCATTTGACCACCTAGACCCACCCAGGTAGGACAGTGCCACCTGGGCGGACTCAACCTCACTGTTAAAGGAACAGGAGGGAGTGCGTAAATAAACTTGTTTCTGGAAAGATCGGGATCCAGCTAATCTACTGAAAAAATTAAAAACACCTAAGCAGACACCTGTGAGGAATGACAAATTTAATGGTGGTGTCTGACTGGTGTAGTTAAAACAGGGGTTGGGACACCTCTGTGAGGACAAGGACTCACAGGCTCACCTAACTAATAGCCAACATGTTTCTGCCCTCAGAAGTGAGCCAATGAAGGTCTCGGGGCATTCGTCAGGGCCTAGGATCCCTACGTCTCACGTTGGAGGAAATTTACTGTATGTGAAGGTCAAAGAGTGTGAAGTAAAAGGTCTACCTTACCCAAGGAATTGCCTTGAGGCGGCCTAAGGGGGATAAATAAACAATTAGAACAATAGTGGCACACAGCACTGCAAAAACCAACCAACTACACACGTGTCAAGGGGATGCATTCATGCACATAACACATATGTTCATAATAGGCAATATTCATGCGTAGAGTGACCAAGTGGGTACATCTATCTATACAAGTGGACAGTCCTACCACTGCAGGGAATTGCAACTCTTACCCTTTCAAAGAGGCTGCTAGCCTCTGGTATCCAGGAGGGGGAGTGTCCCCTTATAGTCAAACACTAAGGGGAAACAGAAAGATACGGACACAAAGACAAAGTGAGGAAGGGAACAGGTATAGCCAAGATAGATACAGGGGAGAATAAGACTAGTGGGGTGGTTCCCACTAGGAACCCACTGTCATTGCTAAATAAAAAAATACTGCTTAGTAAATAAAGTAGTAACAAGGGGTGGCTACAATTAGTAGTCGAAAGACAGATAGAAAGTGAAATTTAAAATTAATGGAGGGAAGGCTTATCTGTGCTGTCTGTGGTTCATTGGTCACTCACTACATCAAAGGGGGCGCTCGCCGTGCGCCTATACCGTCCTCTCCTTGGACCGCTTGTGACAAGTGGCTGAAGGAGAACAGTCTTTTTATGGCTGTTAGGTGTTCCAGGTGCGCCCGCTTAGAGCGGTAATTAGAAATAATGCGCAATGAATCACCGCCACGGGCCTTTTTTCTGTGCGTTTCTGGCCTCGATATGGTCGCCGTCACTGCGGGCGCCCCAGCTGAGCCGGGGCGCTGGCATGGATGCGTGTGAGTGCTCGGGTGGGGCCCAGGCCAGAAGCTTCCGGTCCGAGCGTCACCACCGGAAGCCTCGCGCTCCCGGTGGGGCCGCTGGGAAATGTAGTTCCCAGCGGTCCCGTCGCCCGATGCGAGGAAGGAAGGGAGGGAAAAACAAAAAAAGGAAAAAGAGCAAGAGATAGAGGAAAGGAGGAAGGGGGGGGGGAAATATTACAAAGAGGGGGAGAGGAGGGAGGGGAGAAGGAAGGGGGGCCGGAGGTGGTGACAGCTGGGAGGGGAACAAGGGGGCGTAGGGGAGGGCGAAAGAGAGTGATGGGGAGGGGAGAAGGAGAGGAAGAAGAGGGAAAGGAGAGGAGGAAGGGGAAAAACAAGGGAGGAGAATCATAGAAGAGAGAGACAGTTTGGAGAGAGCAGGTAAGAGGAACGTAGGGGCGGAAACACACGGGGGGGTTTATGGGGGGGAGGGGAGGGGATGGGGAAGGTAAAGAAAGTGGAATAGAGGAGGGGTGGTCCGAGGAGAGAAAGAGGAAACAGCGTGAAGAAAATAGAGCAATTATTATAGCAATTAATAAAGAGAGAGCGAAGAGAAAAGATGAAAGAGAGATCTAGAGAGCAGAGTAAGGGTAGGGTGGAGGTATCAGGGGACGAGGAAGGAGATAATGATACAGAGGACGGAAGAAAAGAGCAAAGGTAAAGGTAAAGGGGGTGTGGGAAGAAGGGACAAGGTAGAGGGTTAGACAAACGGGGTGAGAGAAAAGAGCAGGGGAACAGAGGAGTCGAATGAAGGGGAACAAAAAAGGCGGAGGGGACGAAAGTAAAACCAGGAGGGGAAAGAGCAAGAGCTTGGGGTCAGGGAGAGGGGGCATAGGGGAAAGGCCGGAAAGCACGGGCAGTGGCGGAAGGATTGGAGGACTCATAGATTAGTAGAAGGACTCATTTATTTAGTGTGAACCAGGGGATCTCGTCATTAAGACCATCGGTGTCCGTGTGCAATCTCCAGACCCAACGTTGTTCGGTCTGGAGCAATCTCTGTGTCATATTGGAAGTCGACGGTGATAATTGCTCAATGACCGTCCAGTTTAAGTCATCTGCAGAATGTTTTTTCAAAAGGAAGTGGTTAGTCAATTTCGTAGCCTCTCGTTTACAACGGATCGTACTCCTATGTTCACAGATTCTCGTGGCAACCTTTCTCGAGGTCATTCCCACATATTTGAGGTTACAGGGACATCTGATCAAATAGATCACGTTTTTGCTGTTACAGTTGGTTAGGGATTTTTGTGTCCATGGTGTCTTGATGTCTAGGTCTATTGTTGTTGATTTTTGAGTAAAACGACAGACACTACAGTTGCCACATGGGTAGTGTCCTGTTGGTGGTGGAAGACCCCATAGTGTGGTTTGTGTGGTGAGGGAATTGATTTTTTCTTTGGGTCTTGTATGGACAACCATGTCCCGTATGTTTGCGGCTCTCCTAAAAGCATGTAGTGGCTGCTGAAAAGGTAAACCCCCAGATGTGAGGATTTTCCACTCCTCTTTGATGATTTTCTGAATCTTATTGGAGAGCGGGTTGAAAGTAGTTACATACACTATTTGTTCAGTCTCAGATGTCCTAGCGCGTGGTTGCAATAGTTGGTCCCTGTTATTATTGCGCGCTCTTTTGTATGCTCTCTTCACCAGATGTGTAGGATAGTCTTTGGTTTGCAGCTTAATAGCCAATTTATCAGCGTGTTTACGGTAGTCTGTGAGGGTGGAGCAATTCCGTCGAAGACGTAGAAATTGACCTACAGGGAGGTTCTCCTTCAGGGACCTTGGGTGGAAGCTCTGAAATTGGAGCAGGTTGTTCTGGTCTGTGGGTTTATAATAAACCTCTGTGGCCAGTGCCCCATTGTTTTCATAGATTAGTAAATCAAGAAATGCTAGTCGGTTGTCACCTATGGTCATGGTGAAGTTCAGGAACGGGTTGGTTGCATTCAACCAATTTGCAAAAGTCATAGCCTCCTCTCTAGTTCCTGTCCAGACCAGAAGAATATCATCTATATATCGTTTCCAGAGTTTAATCTGCTGGAGGAACGGGTTGTCATCATGATTGACCACCTGTCTCTCAAAGTGATCAACATAAAGGCATGCCAGGCTGGGTGCAAAAGTGCTGCCCATAGATGTTCCTTGTATTTGCAAGAAAAAGTTATCCTCGAACTTGAAATAGTTCCTTGTGAGAGCCAAATGTGCCAGGTCCAGTATGAAGTCAGGGGGCGTGCATGACTCTCCTCTATTGGTTTCCAAGAGATCGCTGATGACCTGCAGAGTGGCCTCCAGGGGAATGTTGGTGTAAAGGGATTCCACATCCAGGGTGATCAACAATTCTCTAGTTTTGTCAAAAGACACAGAGTCTAATAAAACTAACACATCCGTAGTGTCTTTGAGGTAAGTTGGAATTCTTTTAACCAGTGGCTGGAGGAAGAAATCCACGAATTGAGAGAGGAGTTCTAAAACCGAGCCAATACCGGATACTATAGGTCTACCTGGAGGGGGGATTTGCCCTTTATGCACTTTAGGAAGAACATAAAAATAGGGAATCCTAGGGTTAGCCTGTACCAGGAAGTCTGCCTCATGTTGAGTAATCCAGTCATTCTCCAAGCCTTTCATCACGAGAAAAGAAATCTCGTCTTGAATATCAGGTGTGGGGTCTCGAGATAAGCGTTTGTAATGATGGGTATTACCCAGCAGACGTTCGCACTCATCTCTATACATTTTTTGTGGAGAAATTACCATTGCACCCCCTTTGTCTGCCGGTTTGATGATTATTGTAGGGTCAGATGTTAGACCTTTCAGAGCTAAGAGCTCATCCGTACTCATGTTATGGTATGTTTTGTTAGTGGTCCCGGTAAGTGCGTTAACCTTTAGGAATACTGATTTTTCAAAAGCCAGGACCTCGGGGGGCATCTGTCCAGTGGTTGGGCAGAAGGTGGACTTGGGGCATAGACCAGTGTTTCGTTCAGGAGCCTCGAAATGTTTGCCCAAAAAGAAAGTCTTTAAGCGGATTTTACGGAACAAACCCGCTAGTTCTGTTCGGGTTTTAAATAAGTCAATTTTAGGCGTGGGAACAAAATTTAGGCCCTTGTTCAGTGCCCTAGTTTCAAGTTCACTGAGAACACGGTTGCTCAGATTGATAATGTTATCTGTTTGATTATCCATCAGGCTAGTTATAGTGTTTTGCTTGTCCCTGGGAGGGGTTCCCTTTGTGCAGTATTCTCTGGGGCGTCCTCTCTTGGCCTCCAGTGTACCTCTTTCCTTTTGCCCTTTCCCCTCCCGTTGCCTCTGTCTAAAAAAGGCTGTGGTGGCTCGGAAAATTACCATTGTGCAGGGTGCTGGAAAAAGGGCGCCTGGTATTGAGGTGGGAGTCCATATTGGAGAGGCCAACCCCATTGTTGGTTATGGTATGGGGGGCATGGGGGTAGCATTGGTGGATGATTCCACCTTCCCCGGCGTTGCCCACGTCGTCCACGGCATTGCCACGTATTATCTGATGATGTGCTGTCATTATCTGAGCTGGTGTTACCGCCAGATGAAGTGTCAGATGTGTTGTTTGTTTTTGCTACGTAATCGGATTTGGTGTAAGGGTATATTCTCTCATGAGAGAACCTATCGAGATCTTTCTGGAATTTAGAGATCTTTCGCTGGGTGAGGTATTCTTTATGCTCGTTCATATTTTTGTTTACCTCCTCTAGTTTCTTTTTAAAGGAGAGAATACTCAACCCTGATTTTAGGTTGTTCTCACTCGTTTTGATCTGAATTAGAAGTGCCTCAGATAACCTTGTCGCTGTTTTAATGATAAGGATGAGCCAGTCTCTGGAGAACTTCCATGCTATTAAAGCCCAATCCTTTCTAAATTCTAGATCTTCAAGGAATATACGTGGGGCATTGGTGACCAACAGCCCATTGGGTGCTGTATTGCTGCGGAGGTATTCAGTTAGAACGGCTCCGTAGAGAATAGTTTTGACATGAGATCGTTTTAGTTCTACTAGTGTGTCCCAGTCACCCAACTGGGACAAACTCTTGGAGAGGGTTGTATCACCAAGAAGTGAGGGAGCTGACAGAATGGCTGTCAGATCCTCATCACTGAAAGAGAGTCCTTCCGCCATATTGGGGAAGGGAAAAACACTGGTGTGGGAAAGTGGAGGGGGAGAGGAGGAAACAAAGAACCTTAGTGTTGGCGTGTGGGCCTGGAAAAAGGAGCCGAAAATTGCTCACTAGAACGGACTCTCGCAGCTAACAGCTGCTCAACTATCATTACACATGGAGAGAGGAGGAGGGAGAAGGAAGGACAAATGTGGAGGAACACACCGTACTTAGCTCCCTATAACTCAAAATACACAAGAAAGTACGGGGTTCTCTAACGAGGGCGTCGTGAATACCAGCGTAGCCCTGGGTTGTATGTGTTCCTAATTGGAAGGGTAATGTCAGTGAAATGTCAGTAGGTAACTACAGAGTGCATGCGCGGGAAGAGAACGCAGGGGGAATTCCTTTTACGGACTAGGTGGTCTCACACACTATATAGTGTCATGCTTCATCATTTGACCACCTAGACCCACCCAGGTAGGACAGTGCCACCTGGGCAGAATCAACCTCACTGTTAAAGGAACAGGAGGGAGTGCGTAAATAAACTTGTTTCTGGAAAGATCGGGATCCAGCTAATCTACTGAAAAAATTAAAAACACCTAAGCAGACACCTGTGAGGAATGACAAGTTTAATGGTGGTGTCTGACTGGTGTAGTTAAAACAGGGGTTGGGACACCTCTGTGAGGACAAGGACTCACAGGGTCACCTAACTAATAGCCAACATGTTTCTGCCCTCAGAAGTGAGCCAATGAAGGTCTCGGGGCATTCGTCAGGGCCTAGGATCCCTACGTCTCACGTTGGAGGAAATTTACTCTATGTGAAGGTCAAAGAGTGTGAAGTAAAAGGTCTACCTTACCCAAGGAATTGCCTTGAGGCGGCCTAAGGGGGATAAACAAACAATTAGAACAATAGTGGCACACGGCACTGCAAAAACCAACCAACTACACACGTGTCAAGGGGATGCATTCATGCACATAACACATATGTTCATAATAGGCAATATTCATGCGTAGAGTGACCAAGTGGGTACATCTATCTATACAAGTGGACAGTCCTACCACTGCAGGGAATTGCAACTCTTACCCTTTCAAAGAGGCTGCTAGCCTCTGGTATCCAGGAGGGGGAGTGTCCCCTTATAGTCAAACACTAAGGGGAAACAGAAAGAGATGGACACAAAGACAAAGTGAGGAAGGGAACAGGTATAGCCAAGATAGATACAGGGGAGAACAAGACTAGTGGGGTGGTTCCCACTAGGAACCCACTGTCATTGCTAAATAAAAAAATACTGCTTAGTAAATAAAGTAGTAACAAGGGGTGGCTACAATTAGTAGTCGAAAGACAGATAGAAAGTGAAATTTAAAATTAATGGAGGGAAGGCTTATCTGTGCTGTCTGTGGTCCATTGGTCACTCACTACATCAAAGGGGGCGCTCGCCGTGCGCCTATAAAGTCCTCTCCTTGGACCGCTTGTGACAAGTGGCTGAAGGAGAACGGTCTTTTTATGGCTGTTAGGTGTTCCAGGTGCGCCCGCTTAGAGCGGTAATTAGAAATAATGCGCAATGAATCACCGCCACGGGCCTTTTTTCCGTGCGTTTCTGGCCTCGATATGGTCGCCGTCACTGCGGGCGCCCCAGCTGAGCCGGGGTGCCAGCATGGATGCGTGTGAGTGCTCGGGTGGGGCCCAGGCCGGAAGCTTCCGGTCCGAGCATCACCACCGGAAGCCTTGCGCTCCCGGTGGGGCCGCTGGGAAATGTAGTTCCCAACGGTCCCGTCGCCCGATGCGAGGAAGGAAGGGAGGGAAAAACAAAAAAAGGAAAAAGAGCAAGAGATAGAGGAAAGGAGGAAGGGGGGGGAAATATTACAAAGAGGGGGAGAGGAGGGAGGGGAGAAGGAAGGGGGGCCGGAGGTGGTGACAGCTGGGAGAGGAACAAGGGGGCGTAGGGGAGGGCGAAAGAGAGTGATGGGGAGGGGAGAAGGAGAGAAAGAAGAGGGAAAGGAGAGGAGGAAGGGGAAAAACAAGGGAGGAGAATCATAGAAGAGAGAGATAGTTTGGAGAGAGCAGGTAAGAGGAACGTAGGGGCGGAAACACACGGGGGGGTTTGTGGGGGGGGGGAGGGGAGGGGATGGGGAAGGTAAAGAAAGTGGAACAGAGGAGGGGTGGTCCGAGGGGAGAAAGAGGAAACAGCGTGAAGAAAATAGAGCAATTATTATAACAATTAATAAAGAGAGAGCGAAGAGAAAAGATGAAAGAGAGAGATCTAGAGAGCAGAGTAAGGGTAGGGTGGAGGTATCAGGGGACGAGGAAGGAGATAATGATACAGAGGACGGAAGAAAAGAGCAAAGGTAAAGGTAAAGGGGGTGTGGGAAGAAGGGACAAGGTAGAGGGTTAGACAAACGGGGTGAGAGAAAAGAGCAGGGGAACAGAGGAGTCGAATGAAGGGGAACAAAAAAGACGGAGGGGACGAAAGTAAAACCAGGAGGGGAAAGAGCAAGAGCTTGGGGTCAGGGAGAGGGGGCATAGGGGAAAGGCCGGAAAGCACGGGCAGTGGCGGAAGGATTGGAGGACTCATAGATTAGTAGAAGGACTCATTTATTTAGTGTGAACCAGGGGATCTCGTCATTAAGACCATCGGTGTCCGTTTGTAATCTCCAGACCCAACGTTGTTCGGTCTGGAGCAATCTCTGTGTCATATTCGAAGTTGACGGTGATAATTGCTCAATGACCGTCCAGTTTAAGTCATCTGCAGAATGTTTTTTCAAAAGGAAGTGGTTAGTCAATTTCGTAGCCTCTCGTTTACAACGGATCGTACTCCTATGTTCACAGATTCTCGTGGCAACCTTTCTCGAGGTCATTCCCACGTATTTGAGGTTACAGGGACATCTGATCAAATAGATCACGTTTTTGCTGTTACAGTTGGTTAGGGATTTTTGTGTCCATGTTGTCTTGAGGTCTAGGTCTATTGTTGTTGATTTTTGAGTAAAACGACAGACACTACAGTTGCCACATGGGTAGTGTCCTGTTGGTGGTGGAAGACCCCATAGTGTGGTTTGTGTGGTGAGGGAATTGATTTTTTCTTTGGGTCTTGTATGGACAACCATGTCCCGTATGTTTGCGGCTCTCCGAAAAGCATGTAGTGGCTGCTGAAAAGGTAAACCCCCAGATGTGAGGATTTTCCACTCCTCTTTGATGATTTTCTGAATCTTATTGGAGAGCGGGTTGAAAGTAGTTACACACACTATTTGTTCAGTCTCAGATGTCCTAGCGCGTGGTTGCAATAGTTGGTCCCTGTTATTATTGCGCGCTCTTTTGTATGCTCTCTTCACCAGATGTGTAGGATAGTCTTTGGTTTGCAGCTTAATAGCCAATTTATCAGCGTGTTTACGGTAGTCTGTGAGGGTGGAGCAATTCCGTCGAAGACGTAGAAATTGACCTACAGGGAGGTTCTCCTTCAGGGACCTTGGGTGGAAGCTCTGAAATTGGAGCAGGTTGTTCCGGTCTGTGGGTTTATAATAAACCTCTGTGGCCAGTGCCCCATTGTTTTCATAGATTAGTAAATCAAGAAATGCTAGTCGTTTTTCACCTATGGTCATGGTGAAGTTCAGGAACGGGTTGGTTGCATTCAACCAATTTGCAAAAGTCATAGCCTCCTCTCTAGTTCCTGTCCAGACCAGAAGAAAATCATCTATATATCGTTTCCAGAGTTTAATCTGCTGGGGGAACGGGTTGTCATCATGATTGACCACGTATCTCTCAAAGTGATCAACATTAAGGCATGCCAGGCTGGGTGCAAAAGTGCTGCCCATAGATGTTCCTTGTATTTGCAAGAAAAAGTAATCCTCGAACTTGAAATAGTTCCTTGTGAGAGCCAAATGTGCCAGGTCCAGTATGAAGTCAGGGGGCGTGCATGACTCTCCTCTATTGGTTTCCAAGAGATCGCTGATGACCTGCAGAGTGGCCTCCTGGGGAATGTTGGTGTAAAGGGATTCCACATCCAGGGTGATCAACAATTCTCTAGTTTTGTCAAAAGACACAGAGTCTAATAAAACTAACACATCTGTAGTGTCTTTGAGGTAAGTTGGAATTCTTTTAACCAGTGGCTGGAGGAAGAAATCCACGAATTGAGAGAGGGGTTCTAAAACGAGCCAATACTGGATACTATAGGTCTACCTGGAGGGGGGATTTGCCCTTTATGCACTTTAGGAAGAACATAAAAATAGGGAATCCTAGGGTTAGCCTGTACCAGGAAGTCTGCCTCATGTTGAGTAATCCAGTCATTCTCCAAGCCTTTCATCACGAGAAAAGAAATCTCGTTTTGAATATCAGGTGTGGGGTCTCGAGATAAGCGTTTGTAATGATGGGTATTACCCAGCAGACGTTCGCACTCATCTCTATACATTTTTAGTGGAGAAATTACCGTTGCACCCCCTTTGTCTGCCGGTTTGATGATTATCGTAGGGTCAGATGTTAGACCTTTTAGAGCTAAGAGCTCATCATCCGTACTCATGTTATGGTATGTTTTGTTAGTGGTCCCGGTAAGTGCGTTATCCTTTAGGGATACTGATTTTTCAAAAGCCAGGACCTCGGGGGGCATCTGTCCAGTGGTTGGGCAGAAGGTGGACTTAGGGCGTAGACCAGTGTTTCGTTCAGGAGCCTCGAAATGTTTGCCCAAAAAGAAAGTCTTTAAGCGGATTTTACGGAATAAACCCGCTAGTTCTGTTCGGGTTTTAAATAAGTCAATTTTAGGCGTGGGAACAAAATTTAGGCCCTTGTTCAGTGCCCTAGTTTCAAGTTCACTGAGAACACGGTTGCTCAGATTGATAATGTTATCTGTTTGATTATCCATCAGGCTAGTTATAGTGTTTTGCTTGTCCCTGGGAGGGGTTCCCTTTGTGCAGTATTCTCTGGGGCGTCCTCTCTTGGCCTCCAGTGTACCTCTTTCCTTTTGCCCTTTCCCAGCGGCCCCACCGGGAGCGCGAGGCTTCCGGTGGTGACGCTCGGACCGGAAGCTTCCGGCCTGGGTCCCACCCGAGCACTCACACGCATCCATGCCGGCGCCCCGGCTCAGCTGGGGCGCCCGCAGTGACGGCGACCATATCGAGGCCAGAAACGCACGGAAAAAAGGCCCGCGGCGGTGATTCATTGCGCATTATTTCTAATTACCGCTCTAAGCGGGCGCACCTGGAACACCTAACAGCCATAAAAAGACCGTTCTCCTTCAGCCACTTGTCACAAACGGTCCAAGGAGAGGACGGTATAGGCGCACGGCGAGCGCCCCCTTTGATGTAGTGAGTGACCAATGGACCACAGACAGCACAGATAAGCCTTCCCTCCATTAATTTTAAATTTCACTTTCTATCTGTCTTTCGACTACTAATTCTAGCCACCCCTTGTTACTACTTTATTTACTAAGCAGTATTTTTTTTATTTAGCAATGACAGTGGGTTCCTAGTGGGAACCACCCCACTAGTCTTGTTCTCCCCTGTATCTATCTTGGCTATACCTGTTCCCTTCCTCACTTTGTCTTTGTGTCCGTCTCTTTCTGTTTCCCCTTAGTGTTTGACTATAAGGGGACACTCCCACTCCTGGATACCAGAGGCTAGCAGCCTCTTTGAAAGGGTAAGAGTTGCAATTCCCTGCAGTGGTAGGACTGTCCACTTGTATAGATAGATGTACCCACTTGGTCACTCTACGCATGAATATTGCCTATTATGAACATATGTGTTATGTGCATGAATGCATCCCCTTGACACGTGTGTAGTTGGTTGGTTTTTGCAGTGCCGTGTGCCACTATTGTTCTAATTGTTTGTTTATCCCCCTTAGGCCGCCTCAAGGCAATTCCTTGGTTAAGGTAGACCTTTTACTTCACACTCTTTGACCTTCACATAGAGTAAATTTCCTCCAACGTGAGACTTAGGGATCCTAGGCCCTGACGAATGCCCCGAGACCTTCATTGGCTCACTTCTGAGGGCAGAAACATGTTGGCTATTAGTTAGGTGACCCTGTGAGTCCTTGTCCTCACAGAGGTGTCTCAACCCCTGTTTTAACTACACCAGTCAGACACCACCATAAAATTTGTCATTCCTCACAGGTTTCTGCTTAGGTGTTTTTAATTTTTTCAGTAGATTAGCTGGATCCCGATCTTTCCAGAAACAAGTTTATTTACGCACTCCCTCCTGTTCCTTTAACAGTGAGGTTGAGTCCGCCCAGGTGGCACTGTCCTACCTGGGTGGGTCTATGTGGTCAAATGATGAAGCATGACACTATATAGTGTGTGAGACCACCTAGTCCGTAAAAGGAATTCCCCCTGCGTTCTCTTCCCGCGCATGCACTCTGTAGTTACCTACTGACATTTCACTGACATTACCCTTCCAATTAGGAACACATACAACCCAGGGCTACGCTGTGATTCACAACGCCCTCGTTAGAGAACCCCGTACTTTCTTGTGTATTTTATTCATCATCATCATCATATGTTTTCTAAAAAAGTATTAGGAGGCAAACGTTTATTTGAAGACACATGGGAGGTCATTGGAAAGACGTTTGGGAGTGGAGGGAGTGGGTATGGTTGCGAGGTATGTATGTTGGTTCGGCATGGGTGCAGGGCGTGGGTGGATGAAATGTGTGTGCTGAGGGACTGTTGGGTGGGATAGTGTGTGCATTTAGATGTACTGGTATGGGATGTAGAGGAGATGCAGGGAGATGGCAGGGGGGAGTGTGAGTGTATGTTGGGGTGGTGTCTGCAGGTAGGGTGCATGTGCTGCATGTTGATGTGTTGATAGTTGAGGAGTCTGTGCCAGTGGTGCATGAATGGGAGTCAGAAGATGTGGTGATGGTGGCAGTGAGGGCACATGTGGCAGGAACAGTGGTGCTGACAGCAGGTGTGAGTGTAGTGTTGACTGTGAGTGGGGAGGTTATTGAGGAGTAGTTGCAGGTGTGGATGTTGACATGTCTGCATGGGTGTGTTGAGTGTGTGCATGGTGGTGGTGGCGTCTGTGGTGCCTATGTTTGTCCTTGTGTACCGTGTCTGTTGATGTGGTTGCATGTGGGACAGTAGGTGTTTCTTGGATGGGTGAGAGGAGAGGGATATGGGATGGGGAATAGTTAGCTGGAGGTGGGCGGAAGAAAGGACACTGGCTGCCATCAATGAGGAGGCCAGAGCCTGAAATGATCTCTGTAGGCCAGACAAGGCACCGTTAATGCCTTCCAGGAACGCATTAGTCTTTGCATCTGGGATGCCAGTCCTTGGATGGCATTCTCAATAGTTTTCTGCCCCACAGAGATGGACCTCAGGAGGTCAATGGCCTCCTCATTGAGGACAGCAGGGCTGACTGCGGCAGGGACGGAGGTGCCTGCGACGAAGGAGATGCCCACCTTCTTGGGTGAGCGGGCACGGGCAACTGGGTGGGGAGCTACAGGGAGGGTGGTGCTTGTATGGGGTGGCGAACAAGGATGGTGCTTGGGTGGTTCCAGATGGGTCCGCCACTGCCAGAGAGCCGCCATCGAAGGAGGAATCAGAAGATGCAGTGGTTAATCCGGTCTCCCCTGTGGCATTCCCCTCGCCCTCCATCCCACTGGTCCCCTCGGTTCCGCTAGTGTAAGCCTCCTGGGTCCCGTGGGCTGAACCTTCCCCACTCGCCGGTGCCCCTTCTCCTTCATCAGATGATATTGATGCACACAAAGATAGAGGAGGACAGGGAGAGAGTGAGAGAGAGACAGAGTGCAATCGGTCAATGCCAGCACAACAGTCACACAGGGTAGTAGATCTGTATTTGATGCCATGCCATGATACATTTTGCCAACCCTGAACATCCTACTACCTGGTGACACCATGGGAGATGGAGCAACAATGCACATGTCAACTGCTGATGGTCTAACTGAGGTATATCTCGACATAAGCAGTGTCATACCCGCCACACCTATCCAGTACCTGCCCACTAACCATGGCCGTTGTGACACACATGCAAGGGCTGGACATCCAAGAGGATCCTGCACGACTAGTTGGATAGCCCCCTTGGCTAATGTTAAGAAGCACTGTCACCACTTGGTGCAACCACCCAACCATAAATGCAGTGCCTGGCAGCTGACTGAGGTCATCCCCTCTTGCACAGTGGTTGGCCAGGACCAATCACAATGCCCTGACACCCCAGCTCTGAAGATCCAGTTGCTATGTGCTGGCAGGCAGATCTAGCCAGTAGGTGGCCACACAGTACTTCATTGAAGAGTCTGTCCCACTACCACTGACTGCATGGCATTACTTACACCTGTGATGTCAATCCTGCCCAGATGCACACAACCCATAGTGGAGTTCAGTGTACCAAGCACCCACGCTACAGCTACCCAATGGTGCCCACCATGTCAACACATGTCACAAGTGAGAGTGAGTACTCACCCCCGTTTGGCTGCTGTGCAGCCATCAAACACCCATCCACCTCAGGGTAGGCCATCACCAATATGCGGGCCATTAGGGGTGTCAGGGTCCGACGTGCACCTCTTCCTCATTGGGAGGCATCCCCAGCTGGGCTTCCATGGTCTTCTGGGCCCAACATCTCAAGTCCTCCAACCGCTTCCTGCAGTGGGTGCTCCACCGGGCATGGACCCTCAGGGTCTGCACTTGCTTGGTGATGACATGCCAAATCCCCTTCTTCTGATGGGTACTGACCTGCATGGGTGACACAGACAGAAGAACACAGTCATGTAAGATGGCATTCCATGGGACAGTAGTGGACAGCTCACACATCAGATATCCACACCCACATATCGTTAGCCAACCTAGCCCCAGCCTCTCGCCCATGTCCTTGCTCTATTCACACTGCCACCTACCAAGGCCCCCATGCATGCAACTCACATAAAGGACAATGACAAGGGGCTCACCTGCTGCTCTGGTGCCCCATACAACTGTCCATACAGGGGCAGGACCCCGCCCACAAGCCTCACCAAGGCTTCCTGATTGAAGGATCGGGCCCTGTCTCCTGCAGGATGCAAAATCTTAACTGCCAGAGTCAGTAAACACCAGCACATGCAGTGGAGGTCTTCAGTGAACGATGTTCAGGAGTCAAGTGATCCTGAGCACATGAAATGGCACTCACGGCCGCCGTGGGCATTGCCATCACTGCCTGCAGCGATCACCATTGGCTCCTGCCTCCCATTGGCAACAGTGTGAGCCAATGGTGAGTTGCACAGCTGTCGTGACCTCCTACTGCCATGACCTGTTATGCCGGCAGGATGATCTCACTTCCCATGCATGCAGACAGGCAGCAACCATTTTACAATTACAATGTGTGATGTGTGTGAAATTTAGTGCATCATACGTCTATGCTGCACAACATGTTACCACCTCTCTCCTGTTCCCAGGTACGATGCACGGTTGAGTATGAGGAATGCACCAGTGTAGAGGTCCCCAGTCGACCTTGCAATGCTGGAGGAGCGTCACCTTATCCATACCTATCGTCTGACTCGTGTGACCATAATGGAACTAGCGGCCCAGTTGGAGCCAAATCTGTTGTCTGCCAGATGCAATCCCAATGCCATCCCTCCTACAGTGCAGGTGTTGTCAGTCCTCCACTACCTTGCCTCTGGCTCCTTCCAGGTCACAGTGGGCCTCGCAAGTGGGATGTTGCAACCCATGTTCAGCAACGTCCTGAGGGATGTACTGTGTGCCCTGATAAAATTTATGGCCATCTACATCCGGTTCCCCTCACGTGCAGATCTGTCCACTGTCAAGGCTGCATTCTAAGCTGTGGCACACGTCCCACATGTCATTGGTGCCGTTGACTGCACACACATTGCTCTGGTGCCACCCAGGAGTGACTGAACAGGTGTACAGAAACCGCAAGAACTTTCATTCGTTCAATGTGCAGGTGGTTTGTCTCGCGGACCAGTACATCTCCCAGGTGAAGGCCATGTATCCAGCCTCTGTGCATGATTCCTACATCCTGCGGAACAGCAGCGTCGAACACATGCCTGGCATGTCTGCCCTGGATTCCTGTTCCTACAGTGCATTTGTGTGGAGTTGGCACCCGTGACATCTGCAGTGATTGTTGTCCCTGTCTTGGTCTCCTTTCCGGACAATGTAGTGGTGTTTCTGTGCTCCCTTCCTGGGCTGTTGCTTACATTGACACATATGTCCTGACACTGCATGCTCCACGATCGACATCCCGGCATTTTGCTCCCCACACTGTCACCCTCTCATCAATGTGCTGGGCGTGGGTTGCCACTTGTATATGTATTGGCTGTTCCATACATACTCATGGGAAATAAACAAGTAGATATGGACTGTGCTCAGTTGTCGTTTATTTGTGATGTACAAAGGTACAAGGGGTGATGATTGGGGTCATGGCGGTGGAGATCATCAGAATGGTAAGGCCAGCTGTGGGTAGTCCAGGTCCTGTCTGATGGCCATAGATAGATGGTGATATGGGAGTGGACAGTTGAAAGGGTGTCACACACAAGGGGAATGTTCAGGAGATGGTCACTTCCTGCTGGTGGTCTTGGTCTGGGCATCATGTCCTTCTGGATATCTACTTGGATGTCCTTTTTTGTGTGGGGGTTTCTCAGCTACAGGGGTAGGGGTAGTGATGTCCTGTAAGACCTGTGGCGGGGCCTCCATACCACTGGCTGCTGCTGACGTGGAGGGCTGCGATGGATGTGGCCAGTGCTAGGGGACTGCTTGTGGGTGGTTGACTCACGCATGACAGTGGTCAGGCCCTTGAGCACCCCTACAATGTAGACCATGGTGGTATTGTGGGCCTGCCACTGTTGCATGCCTTCCTGATGGTATTGCCCGTGCAGCCGCTGGGTCACCTGCACAGGGCGAGGATCTGGGCCACTGTGTCCTGGGTGTGCTGGTTTACACCCAGGACTTGGTTGAGGCCCTCCTGGGCCTTAGTTGGTGTGGCTGTGCCAACCCTTGGGTCACAGTTCCCCTCCCACTAGCCCTGGCCCCCTGTGCTCCTGGCACAGTGTGCCCACTCCCAGTATCAGCAGGGCCATCAATGTCTGGGGTGGGTGCCCTTGACCCTGGCCACTGTACTACGGGGCACACCTCTGATTGTTGGGTCCCTGGGGCATAGGTTTGGGGTTCAGGGTCTGGCTTTGGTGCTGTTGCCACATGAGTAGAGTCTTCCAGTGTGTCCAGGGTGGGTGGATAGATACGGTAGATGTTAGTTGTGTGACTGTTATTGTTGTGTCCTTGTTGTGATGCATGCAGTGGCTCGACTTGTTACCCAGTTGTCTCAATGGCAGCTGCTGTACTGCAGACATTGGTTTGGATTGTGGGAGCTGTGGTTCTGTTACATTGTGCTTGACATCCATGCATTCAGGGTGTGTGAGTAAGGATAGTGGGATTGGGGTGGTGCGGCATGCAGAGGAGGGGTGTAAGTTGTTTGGTACCGGGTCAGTGGGGTCGGTTGCAGTGGTTTGGTGAGTGGTGAGGAGGCATGCTGGGCATGGGTGGTTGGTGCTTGGAGGGTATTGCTGACTTACCAGTGTCGAGACCTCTGCTGATCCCAGTCAGGCCCTCGGGATACATGATGTACAGGACTTTCTCCTCCCAGGTTGTCAGCTGGAGGGGAGGAGGTTGGGGCTCGCCGCCGGTCTTATTACTGGCTACCCTCTGCCTGGACGCTATGGACGTTCCACCTCTTTCTGATGCCCTTCCTTGTCCGTGGGTATGTGGCGACCTCATTGAATCTGTTGATGATCCTCTGCCATAACTCCGTCTTTTGAGCTATTGGTGTCTGTTGAACCCGGACTCCCATGAGCTGTGGCTCTTCTCTGATGATCTTGTCCTCCATGAACTGCAACTCATTGTCGGTGAAGCACATGTTCTTCTGGTGTGACATCTTGCATGTTGGGTGCAGTACAGGGTGTATGGTGATGTGGGGGTGTTTGGCTGTGTTGGCTGGGTGTGCTAGTGAGCTGCGGTGTTGATTTGTGAAATATGAGCTGTGTGATGTTTGTTAGCTGTGTTTGGGGTATGCTTCTTCTCGTCTTTGGCTGTGGCTGCTCGGACCTGACACAAAGGATTGTAGATGGGTGGGGGGAGTTATATGGTGTTGTGGTCAGGTGTCCGTGGTCTCGGTATGGTTATCAGGTGTGGGTTATTTGAACTGGCCAATATGGTGCTGGGTACTTTCCGTGGGGCCTTTTTGTTCCGCTGCAGTGCATACCCCCAACGTTTTCCACTGTGCATGTTCCGCTGTGTTGGAGGATGATTCCTAATATGACTGTCGGAATGGTGTCGGTGTGGCGGGGTCGGTGGTTGTTCAGTCACTCTTTTGCCATGGGTTGACCTGGCGGTGTTGGTTTTGTGTCTGTATTTGGGCGGTTTGTGTTTTGTGACTCATAATACGGTGGTTGCTTTTTGCATGGCTGTCTTGCCCGGAGACTGCCAGACTCGTAATGATGGCCATATTGTTTACCAATAAATATCAGTATCACAAGGTACAATATTTAACCAATGTGCGATTTGTTACCCCCAACTTCCCTGTGTCCCCCCCATTCTAACTTGTGCACTTCGGCATGGGGCTATAATAGCATGAGCTGCCTTTGTTGGGAGATGCACAAATTAACAAAGTGTACTATTTGTTCAAATAATTTGCTCCATGTTTTACCTGTCGAAAATCATGGAAGAAAACCCACTAGGTTGTTTGCCTATTGGTTAGTCTCTTGGGAGCATATTTATACTTTCTTTGTGCTGAATTAGCGTCACTTTTTTTAATGCGAATTCAGCGCAAACTTAACACATTAAATACATGAATCAACCTTGCGTCAATGAGGTGCAAGGTAGACCTCCCATCCAAAAAATGACTCAAGGCCCCTAGCGCCTTATTTATCATCCTGTGCAAAAAAGGTGCACAGGGGGATTCGGGCCTACATAATGGAGCTAAGCCTGCTTAGCGTCATTATTTAACGCCTGGGTCAGGGCAGGCATTAGGGAACCTGTGGACCGATTTCCATGGCCAAACACCATGGAAAGAGCCCACAGGTGCCCACCCCAAGCCCCAAGGAATGCCCCTACCCACACCAGAGTATGGGGGTTCCCATCCCAGGTAAGTAGGGTAAGTATTTTTTTAAAAACATTTTAAGTGGCATTGAGGGCCCCGAAATGGGTCCCCTTGCATGGCACTGGGTGCAATGGCCATGCCCAGGGGACACTTGTCCCCTGTGCTGCCCGTTGGGGTGATGGGCATGATTTCCGTCTTTTATAAGATAGGAGTCATCTGGTATGGATGGTTTTGCATAAGGAAATGATGCTAGGCTGGTTAAAGCCATTTTTTTTGCCTCTAAGCAGCCTAGCGTAATTTTTGGGTTCAAAACCCCCTTCCCCCATACCGCCACCCCCACCCGGCTAATGTCATTTTCCCAGACACTAGCCCACCCTTTGAGCCGGCTTGCAGGATTCTGCAGCACTCATCGAAAGAGCAAAATGCCAGAAATGATTGTTTATGTGCAGGAAGGTGTCCCTTCCCTCACATAAACAATCATTTGAAAATGATGCTTTGGCACTTCTGTGTGTGCTGAATTCTGCAGCGCACACAGAAGTGCCAAAGCGCCATTAATGATTGTTTATGTGCGGGAAGAGTCACCTTCCCGCACATAAACAATCACATCCCTCAACGCAGATCTCCTTGCACGATGGTGCAGGGATGCCTGCGTTGGGTCTGGCAGCTAAATCCAGCCCCAGTGCAAGGGGCAACACAAAGGTACGCCATATTCACTTAAATATGATGCATCCCTGCATTGTGAAAATGACAGAGCACGGCGCTGCCAATTTTTGGCGCAGCGTTGCACTCCGTCTTTTTCCCATAAATATGGGCTTAAATATTTAAAAAATGACCTCAAAGTTCTTAAATTTAGATTAATTTTATTATCTCATCATTGATATTAAAAGCTTTCATCAAGAGCCACTAGGTGGCACTCTTATTAAAACATTCATGTTTGTGAGCTGCTCAACACATTTTGTTATTTCATATTGTTATGTTATGTTTTGGTAAAGGCTTTTATAATCTCTTCAATATACGCTCCTTGAACCATCGTCAAAAAAAAAATTCTGTAGTTTCTGATTTAGAGTTGAAAAGTAATAGAACATTGTCCTATTTCCATTATTGTTAATTTCAGAGAACAGTTCACCAAATACATGCCTAGTCAGGGGTAGTAAGTACTATAGAATGCAATTTCAAATACATTTTCTCCTCCTTATTATCCCTATGGAGGAAGGGCATTCCACTGGTGGATTCTGCTTGTAATTAATTTCCTCCAGTTCCATGTTGTCATGGTAGTCTGTTGGTATGTCAGTACTAATACTGGGATACACATAAGCCAATCTCCACTATGTTTGTTTGCTACCTTCACAGTAGACAGTAATTCTGTACAATTGTGTAGACATGTGGAAGATAAGTGCAAGTATTATTTAACGTCTATATTTTTTAAAAGCATTGTTGTCATGCTGATGACTGCCCTCCCAAACAGGGGAAGTAAAAAAAAAAAAAAAAAGTTCTTGCAATGCCATGTTCACGCCTCCCTTACCGCACAGGGGACATATAAATTTGTTTATGGTAAGGTGGTGTTAAGGAGGCCTCTCTCCCACGCAAAATTTACAAAGTGGCGCAATGCTAGTCTTGCACAACTTGTAACCCCTTGCGCCACATTATGCCTGCACCAGGCATAAGGTTTGCAAGGAGGGCGTTCCAACACAAGGAAACCTGAAAAAATGGCACTGAAATTTACAACATTTCACTGTGCTATTTTTTCCGTCATTTTAATCAATGGGCCTCCCTGTGCTTTGCTGCACTAGTGTCAACATTTTTTATGCTAGTGCAGCAAAGCGCCACAGTAGCCTCAAAATGTTGACATTATTTCAAAACACCTCAGCCCGCCTCATCCTCGACGTACCCCGCAACAGCCACATCTCCGCACACCTGAGACACCTGCATTGGCTCCCAGTCAGCAAAAGGATCACCTTCCGACTTCTCACCCACGCACACAAAGCCCTCCACGACAAGGGACCGGAATACCTCAACAGACGCCTCAACTTCTACGTCCCCACCCGCCCCCTCCGCTCCTCTGGCCTCGCACTCGCCGCCGTCCCTCGCATCCGACGCTCCACGGCGGGTGGGAGATCTTTCTCTTCCTGGCGGCCAAGACCTGGAACTCCCTCCCCACCAGCCTCAGGACCACCCAGGACCACTCCGCTTTCCGGAGACTCCTAAAGACCTGGCTGTTCGAGCAGCGATAACCACCCCCTTTGTCCCTAGCGCCTTGAGACCCGCACGGGTGAGTAGCGCGCTTTATAAATGCTAATGATTTGATTTGATTTGATTATTGTTCTAACGACAGCCACGGTGTGCCATATTGTAAATATGGTGCAACCATGGTGTCATTAGGTGGGACAGGGGCAACGTTAAAAAAGTGGCGCAATAGGACCGATTCACCACTTTCTTGTAAATATGCCGGTTAATGAGGAGTTTATTTGGGCATGGCTCTTAAATCCCTTCAACTGTATATGGTTGGCTTCCAGTGTTCTGATTATCCCACAAAGATAGATGGGCCATATAGGATTCACTTGTTGGTCCATTTTCTGAGACATGCCAGGGTTGTTTTACAAGCTTTTTGGATAGCGCAATATTCAACAATTTCTTAGGGACATATTTACGTCTCCCTTGCGCCGCCTTAGCGCCACCATAGCATCATTTTTTGACGCTAAGGTGGCCTTTCCCCGCATCAGATTTACAAAGTGGTGCTATGCATGTATTAGAGACATATTTACAAGAAAGTGGCGCATTGGTCCCGATGCACCACTTTTCTTGCGCCCCCCCTAATGACAGCATGGTTGCACCATATTTACAATATGGCGCACCATGGTGGCTGTTACCACAACAGTGTTAACATTTTTGGCCTTGTTGTGGCATTTTGCTGCACTAGCACAAAACATTTTTGCGCTAGTGCAGCAAAGCACAGGGAGCCCCAAAAGCCAACACAGAAGCGTCACTTGCCTGCCTTGAACATTTTTTTAAAATGATGAAAAAAATGGCACAGTACAATCTTGTAAATTTGACTGCACCACTTTTTCAGGCCGGTGTGGGAACACCCCCCCCCCTTGCATACATTATACCTTGAGCAGGTATAGTGTGGCACAAGGGGTTACAAATTGGCGCAATGCATGCATTGTGCCAATTTGTAAATAGGATGCAGGGGAATGGCCTGCATAATGCTGCCTTCGTGTAAATAAAATGATGCTAGGGCGGCGCAAGGCGGCAGAAGGGGCTTGTAAATTTGCCCTCAGTCTCTTATTTTCTATGATCTTGCAAGCAGAATTATATCTGCAATTTTGGGATTAGCCTACAAAGGGGCTCATTGGCATTAACCCTCCCACTAGTCTGTGTGGGTGATGTTGTTTGTAAGATGAGACGTTTCCTTATGGTGGTGTTTGACAGAGTCTCTGTAGTGCACGCAGGGCCTTATTTCAAGCTTCTCGTGCCTCCAGTGTGTGACTTTCTCTATGGGAAAGTGTGACCCACTGGCGGTTCAAGGGGCTTGCAAATAAGCCCTGCAGTGTTTGTGACCTCATTATTTCTTCAACGGTGAAGAGTAATTCTGTTCATGATCTAAATTTAATTAATTGAAGAATGGAAACATCATCCTGGGTTGATGTTTCCCTGCCGCTCTGTAGTTTAAAGAGGATATTTAAATGTGAATGTTGTTCTTAGATCCATAATCCATGTGTCATTGGGTTAGGTGTTTCCTGGCATGATGTTGTTCAGTGTCAGAATACCCCTGTCCATGTGTCATCGGTACTCATATCTCCCTGACCCATTGTTTACCTTGTACAACCCAATTCATTATCTCTGTCAAATATTAGAAGTAATGGATTTCTTGCCAAAGGATTCCCATACCTCCTAGAAATAATGGCCGAAATGTAAGAGGGCCTAGCATCACCTAACGACACATTAGCATAATTTGTTTGACGCTAATGTGGCATTAGATGGCCAAAAATGCCACACCATATTTACAAAGTTGGGCAATGTGTGTATTGCACCACTTTGTAACCCCTTGCTCCACATTATGCCTGCACCAGGCATAATGTTTGGCAGGGGGGCGTTCCCCTGTTAAGGTGGCCGCCACACTGTCACAAAGAAATCTAAGAGATGTCTTTGCAACATTTTTTCCAGCATTTTTAACAGCTGCTCAAAGCAGGCGTTAAAAGGGGGCATGCCATTGTTTTCAATGGGGCCCTTTGTACTGTTTAGGGTTAGCGTCCACATTTTGTAATGTAGCATCACTTTTCTTAAATCTGATTCAATGTATTTGTGCCACACAATTACCACTAAAAGTAAACAGTTTCAGCAACCTTTAAAAGTAATTATTTCCTTGAGTTGATTAGTCTCCTGCAAGCAAACAGACCCTCTTATCCTGTTCCACAGTCCACCCTCCAACTCTCCAACTCCTCCCTTTCCTGTTATTGTCAAGCCCACTCCCCTCTATGTCAGGCCCAACATCACCCCCAAATAATCTGCCGCTCTTCTTTTCTGATCCTCCTTTTATGCTCCTTGCCTCTACCACCTCCCCTCAGTGTGAACTCCTAAGCTCTGTACAGCAGTCTCTTGCTCTGGATGTGTGTTCAGTCTATATAGGTAAACATACATAGGGGCTCATTTACAAGCCGCTAGCACCACCGGAGTGTCACTTTCAGAGATGCTCTGGAGGCACTGTGTCCTTTTCCATATTTACAAAGCGCGGCTAAGCCACCTTTTATGGCTTTAATACTGTCTTGTAAATATGGGCACCCGGCGCAATTTCCTTTGGCACAGGGGCATGCACTGGGTGTTTCTGTGGGTGTTTCTACACAACACCCATTTCTTTTGGCACTGGCCCAGATATACAAGAAATTGTAAGCCTGAGGCAACGATAAAAACTAACACCACCCCAGGGGTGGCGTGGGAGTGGCACAACAAGGAGGAGTACATTTATTTCTCCTAGTTTTTCCATTTTCTATGTGTGCTACATTCTGCAGCACACATAGAAAGAGCAAAACACCATTAATGATTGTTTATGTGCAGAAAGGTGTCCCTTCATATAGCAATCATTATATAATGATAATTAGCAACTTCTATTTGTGCTGTATTCCACAGTACTCATAGAAGTAACAAATCACCATTATTGATTATTTCTATGCAGGAACAGTAATCCTCATATTGGTGTCTGAGGAATTGTAATTTAAAACCCTTTAATGGGAAAGTCACATTTTATGTCACAATTCTGAAAACATCACTGTTAGAAAGTTGGCATTTGCTTTCTCTAACCATTTGGTGTCTGCAGACATTTCCTGGAACCATAACTAAGTGCAGTTGGACTTTCTGCATTCCTTCCAGACAGTATCACAATAGAGGGGCCAGGTGTTGGCAGGCTGGGTCATCTCTGGCTTGGTGGGAGGGTGGATCTATCACTGTCACCTACCACACTTGCGCTTCAAAGACACTGGCCCAGTACACTCACAAAGGACCTCACACTAGCCTAATGTGTCCCCAGACAGACTGGGACCAGAGCACGGAGCCAGGAAATTCCAGACACCTCTGTTGGGGGAAAACTCCAGAAGCTTCTCCCACTTCAAAGGGAGCGCCGGGTACAAAAAGGGATCCCTATGACCCACGCTTCAGTACACTTCTGGACCTGTGGATACTATAGAAGAAGGAAACCCTGCTACCCTGCTGCTTGAGGCCTGCTCTGCTTGCTGAGAAGGAAGACTGGACCTACTTCCTCCATCTCAGGCTGAGTGACTCCAAAGATCAGCTGACTGACCTCCCATTCAGAGCTACAGGGATATAACAAGCTTCCGAGGCTCCCTGCATCTGCCCAGCTGACCTACTACCTGGATCTACAACTTAACCTGCATCTGGATCCAGCTGAGCCCTGCTGACCTCTACAAGAGTGAGTCCCTGGTCCCAAAGAAGGTCCTCCCCAGGTCCTGCATGGTTAGCTGGAATCAGAGTGCACCCTTGTGACTCAAAAAGGAGAAATCCTGAAGTTCTGGGATGTTCACGACTGTAAACAGGTTAGTTCATGCCCGGGTCTTGCCACCCTCTCCAATTGCCAATGTGAAGCTCTGCTGAACCCAACTCTTCACGCTACAGTGATCGACAGGGATGACAGGAAAGGTGAGATCTGCATTTCACGCTACAGCTTTGACTGTCTGCTGTGACCGCCAATGTGAATCTATAGCAACAGCTGTGATACCCACCTGCTTTGAGCTACTATCCCTGCTCCTAGCTACCTCCTCCTTTGCAAGCAGAAATCTTTGGGCTGGACTTTTCAAGTTACCTTTTTAGTGGGACTAAGCCAGTGCCTGTATCTGCTCGCACTGCATTGCAGTCACTGTGAATTTGTGACCTTTACTCAGTCTTGCACAACCAGATAACTGTGAGTGGCCCTGTGTGCTTCTAAGCACTATACTTACCTGAAATCATTGAATTTTAATATCTACAGTTCTACTTATTGGATTTTTGTCATTTTGGTACTGAATGGTTTGTTAAATTTTACTCTATTTTCAACATAGATGTGGGCCATTTATTCTATTGTGTTTTCACTATATTATTGTCTACGTGCTGCATAAATACCTAACCCCTTGTCTCTAAGTTAATTCTGGCTGTTTTTGTGCAAGCTACCAGAGGGTTAAGCACAGGTTAATTTAGCGACTTTTGTGGTTCACCCTGACAAAAATTGGGGCTGAACAGGGTTTCACCCTTCTCAACTAACAACCCAGTTTCTCATAAGTGTCATCTTCTCACATCTAGGGCCATGTTATCAATAGTCCCCTGATGGTGCAGCGGGTGTGTGCGCCAACTTTTTGCACCCCTCAGGCACTTTGGTATTACAGAGGGGGACTATAGACAGTTGTGTGGCCTCTTATGTAATGCTGATAGTGCTGGTGAACATTTAGCACCAGTGCTTTCTTCATAGGCCTCATTTTCATGGGCATATAGCCCCATGAAAATGAGGGAATCACATTGCCTCTGCATCCATGCTGTATTATGGATGGGAGCACAGAGACAAACATGCCCTTGTGAGGCACACTGACAGTGTGAACAAAAAGGTGGCATACTCCTGGTGCTCTTCCAGAGGGCATCCCCTGGAATGGGTCCAATGGATGCCCTAGACATTCCCATCAAGGTGGGTGCAGAGCATTACTGCACCTGCCTGCTGGAGCATCTCTAACCCCTCTTTAAAGTGCAGGCGGGTTTCTGCAATGTGAAGTATGGAGAACAAGGATGGTACACACTATCAGTAATAATTACCTACCATTTCTATCTCCACATGCAGCCCACCAATTGTGGATCATAATAAAGTTTATATGTATTTATATATTTGAAGAGCACACATTACAAAATGTAGGATGTAGTTTTCTTTAAGTCAGAACAGTCAAACATCAATCCTCGTCCATTGTACTACAACAGTAAGTGCCACCTATTTCAGTGCCCAAGGAGATATTTTTCTTACAGAAAGGTGAGACATGTTTTGAACAGAATGGTATTTATGGCTTTCAATAAGTGCTATTTTATTTCAGACTTCTCATAACAGTGAATTCTGAGTATTGCAGACTACCTGACCTGTTTAAAAATTCCAGTTTGAAGAACTTAAAGGAGACCCCGATTGGCTGATTTATGACTACGGGTTGTCAAGTAGCCAGTTGTTTCTTATATAAAATGCACTGGATTATTAGCCTTAATGCATTTCACTACCAAGCATGCTAGGTAAAGATAAAACATATGAAACTGGTAGTCTCTGAAGGAGATCTAGCGCTGCAGTAAGGCTGTTGAGAATTTCTAAATTTGCCAGAAAAACCTGTACGTGTTGTAAGTGAGCAACGCTGCCTCCAGAAGTTGCATTGGCATAGTCCACATTGGAGTTATTGAGTGATCTTACTATGATGTTTTTTCTAGGCTAGGTATTGTTTGCCTTTGTTGCTATAGGAAAAAGGTTGAATGTACCACTGAACCAATCGACCTTGAAGTAGAGATCTGCCACTTTGTTATTCGTTAATCAGTGTGGTCATCGCCCCGTCCTTTTGGAAATACACAATAGTGAGTTCTCTCATAAAAAACCCTCCTCCAACCCTGCTGATGTTCTTAACTATCAGCCCATTTCTCTTTTGCATTTTCTAAGATATTGGAAAGCATATTAACCTTCACCTTTCTCTTTTCCTTGAAGTCTTTGTTTGTTTCATTGGCCCCTTACAATTAGGGCCTATATTACAGAGAGCACACTCTGTCCTTGTTTGCACCACTACACACAATTAAACCAGTGTGCAGAGGCCAAGCCAGGACAGTGTGCCCTATTATGATGAATGTGCTGCCCTTATGACATTTTGGGGGTGATTCCAACCCTGACGGTCGGTGTTAAAGCGGCGGCCAACCCGCCAACAGGCTGGCGGTCCAAAAAATGGAATTCTGACCCTGGCGGGAACCGCCAACACAGCCCGCCAACTTAACACTCCGACCGCCACGGCGGGACAGACAAACAGGTTGGCGGTCACCGCCAACAGACAGGCGGCAGACAATGTACCGCCCACCCTATCACAACTCACCAATCCGCCACCTTTTCCGGGGTGGGAGCCCCGCCGATAAAAACACGGCGGAAACAGACTACGAACGGGAAAACGCTCACCTATACACACTCCACGAGGACAGAGAACAGCATGGAACCCGAATTAAACATCCTACCAGCTATTGTCTACCTGCTCATCTACCACGAGTACGAACTCCGGCGCAGAAGACAACGGTGAGTACTGCACCTACGACACAGGGGAGGGGGAGGAGGAAAGGTTACGGGCACACACATATGCGACCCCCCCCCTCCCAAACTATCTACACACCAATGCCGAGCACCAAGTCACAGTGACACCACCCAAACCCACCGGAATAATGCAAAGACATAATTAAAGTGAGAAACAAAATTTATCTATAAAATAGGTTCTTTGAAGTCATGGTAAAATAGCAATATGAAATATAAAAAAATCAAGTAAGAACATTGCGAAACCGATAAATATAGGCAAAAAGTCCTGCACAGTCACTTAAATTTCCACTGTCCGTGGGCCAAAGTGTATCAACACACGGGCAAAGCTCACACAGGAGACCTGAGTCCGTTGGAGAGAACACTGCTGGGGCATCAGATGACAAAACTACAGGCACTTCAGGGGGAAGGGAAAGGGGGTCACCTCAGCCACATGAGTCCACGACGCCAGATCCACGAAGGGTCCACTATGCCCACTGTGCCATCCTGGGGAGTGCAAAGCCACAGTCTCTCAAGTCTTTACAGTGGGTGGGCTGCCCACTGTGCCATCCTGGGGAGTGCAAAGCCACAGCCTCTCAAGTCTCTACAGTGGGTGGGCTGCCCACTGTGCCATCCTGGGGAGTGCAAAGCCACAGTCTCTCAAGTCTCTACAGTGGGTGGGCTGCCCACTGTGCCATCCTGGGGAGTGCAAAGCCACAGTCTCTCAAGTCTCTACAGTGGGTGGGCTGCCCACTGTGCCATCCTGGGGAGTGCAAAGCCACAGTCTCTCAAGTCTCTACAACGGGTGGGCTGCCCACTGTGCAATCCTGGGGAGTGCAGAGACATTGGCCATCAGGTGTATTACAGACTCCACAGGTATTGGAGGAGGCATCGTGCCCAGAGTGCAGCGTGAACACTAGCTCGACACAGAACCGGCACTGTCAATGGGCCAGCGGTGCTTGACAGGAAGGGCCCAGCGGAGCGGTGCTTGACAGGAAGGGCCCAGCGGAGCGGTGCTTGAGACAGCGGGGCCCAGCGGAGCGGTGCTTGAGACGGCGGGGCCCAGCGGAGCGGTGCTTGAGACGGCGGGGCCCAGCGGAGCGGTGCTTGAGACGGCGGGGCCCAGCGGAGCGGGGCTTGACAGGAAGGGCCCAGCGGAGCGGTGCTTGAGACGGCGGGGCCCAGCGGAGCGGGGCTTGACAGGAAGGGCCCAGCGGAGCGGTGCTTGAGACGGCGGGGCCCAGCGGAGCGGGGCTTGACAGGAAGGGCCCAGCGGAGCAGTGCTTGAGACGGCGGGGCCCAGCGGAGCGGTGCTTGACAGGAAGGGCCCAGCGGAGCGGTGCTTGAGACGGCGGGGCCCAGCGGAGCGGTGCTTGACAGGAAGGGCCCAGCGGAGCGGTGCTTGAGACGGCGGGGCACAGCGGAGCGGTGCTTGAGACGGCGGGGCCCAGCGGAGCGGGGCTTGACAGGAAGGGCCCAGCGGAGCGGTGCTTGAGACGGCGGGGCCCAGCGGAGCGGGGCTTGACAGGAAGGGCCCAGCGGAGCGGTGCTTGAGACGGCGGGGCCCAGCGGAGTGGTGCTTGACAGGAAGGGCCCAGCGGAGCGGTGCTTGAGACGGCGGGGCCCAGCAGAGCGGGGCTTGACAGGAAGGGCCCAGCGGAGGGGTGCTTGAGACGGCGGGGCCCAGCGGAGCGGGGCTTGACAGGAAGGGCCCAGCGGAGCGGTGCTTGAGACGGCGGGGCCCTCTTCAGCGGTGCCTATCTTCACGGCGTGGCCCTCTTCAGCGGTGCCTATCTACACGGCGGGGCCCTCTTCAGCGGTGCCTATCTTCCCGGCTGGGCCCTCTTCAGCGGTGCCTATCTTCACGGCGGGGCCCTCTTCAGCGGTGCCTATCTTCACGGTGGGGCCCTCTTCAGCGGTGCCTATCTTCACGGCGGGGCCCTCTTCAGCGGTGCCTACCTTCACGGCGGGGCCCTCTTCAGCGGTGCTTGTCGTGTCTTTCAAGGGAGCCAAACCTGGCCAGGACTCCCTGCTTAGTCGCCCTCCGACCGTGCAGTTGCTGGACCCTTCTGTGACGGAGTCCTGGGCCCGTGGGTGTCCTCCGTCACACCCGGGATGGGGCTTGTGGGGCCCTCCTGGTCCACGCCCCTGCTGGCTGACTTCTCCGCCCTGCTGCCCTTGCCCTCCTTAGATGAGGCTCTCTGGCCCTTGCCTCCCCTGGATGTTGTGGCAGGTGACGGACCAGGACTTTGCTCCTTGGGGGCAGCCGTGTGAGCCTTCTCGCGGCGGCCCTTGACTTTATGGGTCCTCTTTCCAGGGGGGGGGGGCTGGCTGTCCCCTTGCTGCTGGCCGATGTGTCAGTGCTGGGAAAGGGTGGACTCCAAAACCCCTGCACAATGTTGAGACTTGAAGCAGGGCTGGTGGTGGCTGAGGTGCTCTTGGGACTCTTCCCAGATGGAGGGGGTGGGTCAGGTGGGGCAAAGAGGTTAACTTTGGAGAGGTAAAGTTTTTTAGGACCAAGGTAAAGGGTAGGTGTAGTGGTTATGGGAGTGGAGGAAGAGGATGTGGTTGTAGGAGAGTCAGGTGTGCTGTCTTTGGGTGCAGGTGCTTGTGACGTAGGCTGTCGTGAGGTGGTTGGCTGTTGGGTGGGTGGCTGCCTGCGTTTGTGTGTCTTGGAAGAGGGGGTGACAGACACAGTGGGAGAGGACACAGGGGACGTGTAAATGGCAGTGGGGGTGGTGACTGCAAGTGTGCGGACTGTACTGGAGGGTGTGCTGGTGGTGGAAGTACTGGCTGATGGTGGTGTGCATGCAGGTGTGAGTGGAGACGTCACAGGGAGGGAGGAGGGAGACGAGGAGGAGGGGGACACAGAGGTGGTAGTGACTGTTGCCATGTCTGCATCTGGGTGTTGCTTGGGTGAATGCTTGTGGGATCTGTGGTGCTTATGTCTGGATGAGCTGCCCTTGGGTGTTGAGGTGTGTGCAGGCTGGTCAGATGGTGTGGATGGGATAGGCTGAGGAACAGGAGACAGAGACAGGGTGAAGGCAGTTAGAAGAGGGAGGCTGGAAACGGGGACAATGGCTGCCGTCAGTGCTGAGGCCAGAGCATTGAACGATTGTTGATGGGCAGCCTGACCCGAATGAATGACCTCCAGGTATGCATTGCTCCGATGCACCTCCCTTTTAACCCCCTGGATGGCATTCAAAAGGGTAGACTGCCCAACAATGATGGTCTGTAGGAGGTCAATGACCTCCTCACTGAGGGCAGCAGGGGTAACAGGGGCAGGGCCTGAGGTGCCTGGGGCGAAGGAGATGCCCGCCTTCTTGGGCTAGCGGGCACGGAGCGAAGGCTGAGGGGCTGCTGGGAGGGCGGAGCTGGTGCGCTGGGTGGCGGCTGTACCTGTAGAGGCGGGGGGCCCGGATTTTGCCGCCACCGCTAGGGAGCTCCCATCCGAGGACGTGTCGGTGTCGCTGGTGTCACCACGGGTCCCCGTTGTGAAGCTCCCCTCGCCCTCCGTATCACTGGTGACCTCGGTGTCTGTACCATGGCCCACCGGGGCCTTGTGCGTTTCAGCTCCCTCATGCTCCGATGCCAATTCTCCTCCGCCTGATGATGCTAATGCACACATGCACAAGAAGATAAAGAAAAAGGGTGGGGGGAGACATAAAGACAGGTTGAGTGCATGCATTGTCAACACCGTTGGCGGAGAGGACAGATACAGTAGCCTCATGCACTACGCCGCGCAATCGGGGTACACTACTCAGTACTTGTGACTAGGCCAACAGGTCTATGGACAACAAATGCACACATGGGTAATGCTGGACCATCGATTGCTGTACTTGGCCCCCTACAGAGGTTGGGGGCGGGGGCACAGGGCCATGCCTAAAGGAAGGGACTACACTACAGAAAGCGCCCTGGCCTAATGTCACCCACAGCCCTCCTCCCCCACCCAGACGCCTCCACTGCGTGTAAAGATAGCAGAATGTACTGGTACTCACCCCCTTGTGTCTGCTGTGATGTCCTCACGCGCCCATCCAAATCGGGGTAGGCCACCGCCAGGATCCGGGACATCAAGGGGGTCAATTGTCGGCTGGCACCCCTCCTACGTTGGGAGGCCATCCCCAGCAGAGACTCGCGGTCTTCCTGGTGCCGCGGCGGATGTCCTCCCACCTCTTTCGGCAGTGGGTGCCCAGTCTGTTGTGGACCCCATGGGCACGGACGTCCTTGGCGATGGCACGCCAAATGTCGACTTTCTGATGGGCGCTGACCTATTTGACATGTACAGGGTGGAAAAGTAAATATCATTAATTTTCTGCATGTTAGATGTGATTGCCCCCCCCCTCCCCAACCTTGCCATGTGGCACATGCTCTCATCTGTCGTGCCTTGCACTCCTCATTCTCTCCCCACCCCACCATCTTACATCCACTATACAAAACCCAGGCATAGCCCATTCAACGTGCACCCAGTGTACTTACCTGTTGGTCTGGAGGACCGTAGAGTAGCGCATACTAGGGGAGGACCCCATCCACAAGTTTCTCCAACTCTTCTGAAGTGAAGGCAGGGGCCCTTTCCCCAGTCGCAGCAGCCATTGTCTCTTCCAGACCGAGTTCACAGCAGCACTTGCAGTATAGGTCCTCTCCTGTGGATGATCAGGTCTCGAGTGATTAATCAGGTAGAAAATGGCGGTCACGACCGCGGCGGTACGCGTACCGCCGGCGCACCTCGTCATTGGCTCCTGAAACCCATAGGGTTCAATGTTAACCAATGCGGCTTTGCACTGCGGTCTTCGACCGCCTACCGCCACGGTGTGCCACGCCAGCGCATTGACCTGCACATCCCACTGTCACACTTCTCAGGTCAGGCAGCCGCCATTTCAAGGGCCCACATGGCTTAATTTCTACTGCGTCACACAGGCCTAGGCCTTGCATTGCCACTCACACTAGCCATTCAATGCATAGCGATTCGTGTACTGTGCAAGCTGTGGTTACGTACCTGTGGGTTGCTTGACTCTGTACTCCATGTTGTCCTTCCTAGGCGCCGTCCGCTGGGACTTGCGAGGAGAAGGAGGAATCCTCCCGTGTACCGACCGCTGTTGGACCTGTCGACAATGGAGGAACGTCATATAATACTGCGATACCGACTTGACAGAGCCACTATACATGAACTGTGTGCCCAGCTGGAGCCAGCCCTGATGTCCCCCATCCGCCAACCACTGGAATTCCCCCTCTGGTGCAGGTTCTGTCAGTACTCCATTTTTTGGCAAGTGGGTCTTTTCAGACAACAGTGGCCATGTCATCAGGGATGTCTCAGCCTATGTTTTCAAAGATTTTGTCCAGAGTGTTGTCTGCCCTGATGAAATACATGCGGAGCTACATTGTTTTCCCTGAGGAGGGTGATTTGGCCACTGTGAAGGGTGATTTCTATGCCCTTGACATATCCCCAACATCATTGGTGCCATTAATGGGACCCATGTGGCCTTAGTACCCCCAAAAGACGATGAGCAGGTGTACAGAAACAGAAAAAATTACCATTCTATGAATGTGCAGGTGGTCTGTTTGTCTGACCAGTACATCTCCCATGTAAATGCCAAGTTCCCTGGGTCAGTGCATGACGCGTATGTTATGCGAAATAGCAGCATCCCCTATGTGATGGAACAGCTACAGAGACAACGTGTGTGGCTAATAGGTGACTCTGGTTACCCCAACCTGCCTTGGCTATTGACCCCAGTGAGAAATCTCCGGACCAGGGCAGAGGAACGGTACAATGAGGCCCATGGGCGAACTAGGAGGATCATAGAAAGGACCTTCGGCTTCCTGAAGGCCAGGTTTAGGTGCCTACATATGACAGGTGGATCCCTAATGTACTCACCAAAGAAGGTGTGCCAGATCATCGTGGCCTGCTGTATGCTTCACAATCTTGCATTGCGACGCCAGGTGCCTTTCCTGCAGGAGGATGGTCCAGATGGTGGTGTTGTAACAGCTGTGGAGCCTGTGGAGAGTGAAGAGGAGGAAGACGACGGGGACGACACGGACAACAGGGACACAGTTATACAACAGTATTTTATGTAGCACACAGGTAAGAATCCCCCACGCCATTTTACATTTACTTCAGGCCTCCTGCATCTCTACTTTCTGTGTTTCCCCCCAGTTCCTTTAAACTGAATTGTGACTTTCCCTTCCCTTTTCAGAGCTGTATGACCCACTGCGTGACTTCTGCTTTGTTTGCCCATGGAGTAAAGCACATTGACATTGGTATGTTGTCATCACAATGTAACTGTACATTTTTGAACCGTTATGTGTAATACATTTGTTAAGAATACAAGCAGACTCCTGATTTTTTAAGTGCAATTAGTGATTTATTTTAAGTGCTACATATAGGTCCATGATAGTAACACGGTGAGGGGTGGGGGTGGAGTAATGTCCATGGCAGAGTCCAGTTCTCAGTTTCACAGGTGCATTGTCCATATGCCTGTGGAAGGATGGAGCAGGGGCTGTTTAAGGTTGGACAGGGTGACAATGTGGGACAGTGGAATGACATCAGGGGGTATCTTATGCTGGCGGGGGTCTTGGCATCCTACTCTGTCTTCTTTTGTGATCTCAGGTTCCTCTTGCGGGGTGGTTGGTCTTCAGCAGGAGGTGGGGTTCTGGTGGCCTGTCGTTGTGTGGGGGCCTCCTGTCCACTAGCGCCGGCGGAGGTGGTAGGCTGTTCCTGGTCCAGGCTGGTGACAGGGGCCCTTTGGGGTGCCACATGGTCCCGCAATGTGGTGACTATTTGGTTGAGGGCCAGGACGATGTTCCTGAGTTCGTCTCTGAACCCCATGTACCGTTCCTCCTGCTGTGCCTGGATCTCCTGGAACCTGGCCAGTACCGTCGCCATCGTCTCCTGGGAGTGGTGGTATGCTCCCATGATGGTGGTGAGGGCCTCTTGGAGAGTGGGTTCCCTGGGCCTGTCCTCCCCCCCTTGTCGCACTGCAGCCCTCCCAGTTGCCCTGTTTCCCCGGGCCTCTGTCCCCTGGACGGTGTGCCCACTACCACTGCCCCCAGGTCCCTGTTGTTGTTGGGGTGTTGGGTCAGCCTGGGTGCCCTGTAGTGGCGGACACGCCGCTGATTGACGCGTCCTGGAGACAGAGGCATGGGCCCGCTGGGTGGGAGCTGTGCTGATATTCCCAGAGGGGGTTAGGTCTGCAGTGGCCTGTGTCTGTGTGTGGGGAACCGACTGTCCAGAGGTCCCCGATGGTCCGGGCTGGTCATCAGGTTCTAGGTCGACAGAGCTGCTGTCCTCACTGGGGGCCTGTTCTGGGGGTGGGATGGACAAATCTGGACCCTCCTGGCCGGTGTGTTGGCGTTCGGGCCCTGCAGGGGTAAAAGAGTATGGTTATTGCTTCTGTGTGTTCCATGGCGTGCGATTTGTGGGTGCCCTTGTCCCCCAGTGCTGGCATTCCCTTGTGGGAGGAGTTGTGAGGGTGGTTTGTGGGGGGGGGGATGGGTATGTGCAGTGGTCATGCATAGGTGATGGGTGTCCATGGTTTGCGTTGGCATTCAGGGTTTGGTTTTGGGTTGGGTGGGTTGTGCTGGTGAGACATTGGCAGGGAGGATGTGTGCTGGGGGGTTGGGGGTGAGGGTGGGGGTGTGGGTTGGCATGCTGGTGGTTGGGGGGGGTGAAGTAGTTGAGATTAGACTTACTTGAGTCCATTCCTCCGGCTACTCCAGCGGGGCCATCAGGATGCAGGATGTTCAAGACCTCTTGCTCCCATGCTGTGAATTCGGGTGGAGTGGGTGGGGGTCCGCCACCAGTCTTCTGCACAGCGATGTTGTGTCTTGAGACCATCGACCGTACCTTCCCCCGTAGGTCGTTCCAGCACTTTCGGATGTCTTCCCGATTTCTGGGATGCTGTCCCACAGCGTTGACCCTGTCGACGATCCTTTGCCATAGCTCCGCCTTCCTGGCTATTGTGGTGTGCTGCACCTGTGTGCCGAAGAGCTGGGGCTCTACCCTTATTATTTCCTCCACCATGACCCTGACTTCTTGGTCCGAAAACCTGGGGTGTCTTTGGGGTGCCATGGGGTGGTGTGGATGAGGTGTGGGGTGGTGTTTGTGGTGATGTGAGTGGTGGTGTGTGGTGATGTGTGCGTAGATGTGGTGTGGTTGATGATGTTGGGTTCCTGTGTGTGTTGTGGTTTGCGTTCCCTCTGCTCTCTATCTGTGTATTGTGCCTTCTCTCTGAATTTCGATTTGTGGGGGTTTGTGGGTGATGTGGGTGTGTGTTTTATATTGTCTTGGGTGTATGGGAGTGTTGTTTGTATGTGTATCAGGTGTGTGTATTTTGAATTGTCCAATGTGGCTGTGTTTTGTAAAGGTGTGTGTATTTTGACCGCGGCGGTGTGTACCGCCAATGGAATACCGCGGTTGAAAGACCGCCGCGTGGATTCGTGGGTCGTAATGGCATGGGCGTGTTTGTGTTGGCGTGGTGGTGGAGGTTTGGTCATCTCCAGTTTATCGCTGCCCGCTGATGAGGCTGCCTTCCGTGGATGTCGGGTTTTTGGCGGTTTGGCAATTGGAGGTCAGAATGACCGTGGCGGTTTACCGCGGCCGCGGCGGTATGATGGCGGTCTTCTGACTGGCGGTAAGGGCCTTTTACCGCCGAGGTCAGAATGACCCCCTTAGTGAAATGAGGAGAAGTTGATTTAAAGCTCTCTGTTTTTTTGTGTGTGTGTGGCAACCTTCCTACACTTTGAAGAGGTATCAGAGATTCCCATGTAGGGAGGTGTAGTTAGGGACTGCAGGTGGGTGTCTTGGGGGTCTGTGGGACCCGCTTTATCTCCCTCGACAGGGCTGCCTTCAGGGCACGCACTGACAGTACACCTCTCTTTTGTAGTGCACTGCTAGTGCATCTCTGAAGGGCCTATTTAACTCTGTGCCCTCATCCATTACAAGGTGTTTGAGCAGAGGCAAAGTGATTCCCTCATTTGCATGGGGCCACAACTCCATGCAATTGAGGGAACACCTTCTGAAGATAGTGCTGATGCTAAATCAGTGCCAGTGCTATCAGTGTTTCAAAAGGAGCTGCTCAGGCACCTACAGCCTCTTTTATAATACCATAGTGCCCAATGGGTGCAGAAATCAGTCCCAGCACACGTCCGCTGCACCCCCAGGGCACTATGTGTAAAATAGTCCCAGGTTTACCACATCTTCATAGTACGAAATTCACTCACCTTTCCATAGCACATGACCTTCCCATGATAACAGTTAACTGCTGCCTTGATCCTTCTTGGACTGTCTGCTGCTTTCAATGTGGTCTTCAAACCTCTTCTTTACTCCTGCTTCTCCCTATTTGATGTATGGAACCGAGCTTTGTCCAGACTCTCCCCTTTCCTCAGTGAATCATGCAGACTGTATACATTCTTCCCCCCTTTTTATCCAGCACCGTCTGTCTTGTCACACTTTTCATGGCTTTCTTTTGCTTCCCACTCTGCTGAATACCTGTGCCATCCCTTTGGCTTCTATCATTAAACCATTTTGTCTTTATATTTTGATGACACCAGATCACATATAGACTGAATGCCAACTGTCTACTTGTCAGTGACAACTTTCATACATCTCCAAAGTCACTGAGTAAATGACCGTCAGCTACAGCTGAGTCTCAAACAAATAGCAAAAAAAAGAAAAGGGGGCACGGTACGGTTACCCTAGCCCCCTATCCTTGGTCCAAGGGTCCCCTGGTACACTGCCAGGGCAAACAAATAAATATTTCTAAAAATAATTCACTGTGAGATTTGCAAATTTTGCAGTGAATATTTTTTTGAAAGTGTGCTCTCCTGTGCTTGCTTTTAAAATTGCAACCAGGTGGGCTAGATGCTGGGAGCATTCCCAAAAGATAAAGGAGAAGCCCACATGGGGCCCCTCCCCCTAGGACTTATTAAAACCCCCGGGACAACCACCTGCCCGAAGCTGAAGAATCTAATACCGGTTGGCCATGGGGATACCCCGGGCCCGGGCCCTGGGGACGTCCACCTCCCCATGGCATAAATTATTTGCTGTTGTGGGAGGACTACATGGGTCCTCCCTCCTGGGACCACAACCTCTGTGGGCTAAAACAAAGTAAGCAGGGGCCGCACAGACCCCCTGGGCCCCATTGACCACCACTTCCCCAGGGCAACAACATTATAGTTATGCTGTGGGGGCTGCACATGTGCCCTAGTCACTGGTGACCACCACCTTCCAGGGCCTAAAACAAATGATGCTGGGGTGGCTGTGTGGACCCAACGGGCACCACCACCTCCACAGGGCTACAATTTGGAAAAACAGGGGGGGGCACACAGACCCCCCCATGGCCCCAGGGACTTCCACCTCTGCGGGCCATAAAACATTTAAAAAATGATGGGGGGGCACGCTGCCGACCTCCTGGAACAATAGATGGCCCTGGGGAATGCTACTCTCAAAGGCTGGCTTCTGCTACCTCCTGAGGTGCCCACCATCTGGAGGTAGCTGTTTGCTTTTGCTTCTATATAAACTGGACAGGTAATGGGACAAGTAAATTAAATGGGTTACTTAGACAAATAGTTAGTAACTGGTGACCATAACTGATAACACTTAGGGGGTTATTTTGACCTCGGCGGTCTTTTTTGAAGACCGCAGAGGGACCGCTGTGCGGAAGACTGCCATTGGTGGCGGTTTGCCACTCAGCCTATTATGACCGTTGGCAGCTCTCTGTCCTTTTATGGACGGATAGCTGCCAACAGCCATACTGGCGGGAGGCGGGGAAGTGGAGTTTGCTCCACCTCCAACGCCACGCCAACAGAACACCGCCCAGCGAATCACATCCTGTGATTCGCCGTGGCGGTGTTCTGTTGGCAGTGTGGTGTCGGCGGAGTTGCCCCCATGGCTCCCGTCCCCTCCCGGAGGATAGTCGGACCAGGTAAGTCGATCGTCCGTGAGGGGAGGGGGGTGTTGTGTGTTGTATGAGTGCCTGTATGCCTCTGGGGGTGTTGTGTGTATGGGAATGAGTGCGTGTATGTCTGTGGATATGTCTGTATGGATGTGTGCGTGTATGTTTGAATGTGGGTGTGCGTGTATGACTGTGTGTGTGGATGTAGGCATGTATGTCAGCGTGTGTGCGTGTAAGTATGTAGGTGGTGCCTGGGTGCGTGTTGTGTGGGTATGGGTGAAGTGATGTTGGGGGTGAGGGCGGGGAGGGGGGCCCTGCCAACTTTGGGGGGTGGCAGGGGTGGTGGGGGGATAGGGGAGAGAGTCGGGGTGGGGGTGGGGGGTGGCGGAGACCCCTATCAGTGCCAGGGAAGGAATTCCCTGGCACTGATAATGCTTACCGGCATGGGTTTCATGGCAGTTCAAACCGCTGGAAATCCACGCGGTAAGCCGGGTCCAAATACCGCCGGCGGTATAGTGATGGCCACCGGGCTGGAGACCCAGGTCTCCAGCCCGGCGGGCGGAGCGGAGAACCGGCGGATGTCCATGGCGGTAACTGCCATGGTCATAATTCCACAGAGTAAGACCGGCAGCCTGTTGGCGGTCTTACCGCCGGTTCTCCGCCTTCCGCCAGGGTTGTAATGACCCCCTTAATACCTAATGAAAATGAATTCAAATTATATATATTTAATCTATGATCATGACACATTAAATTCCACCAGAGTATAACAGAGATATTTTCCTTTGTTCTGAAATTAGAGATGTCCATCTGTAATGCAATAGCTATTAAAATATCATCCAATTTTGCAAGCAATTTTATGACCAAGTACCATGTACACCACCTAAAAATATCTTTTGCAAAGACAAGAGTGAGAAACCCCTAGTGCTAATATTAACATTTAACAATACTAGCTTCCAGAAATCAACAGTTATGGGATAAATAAAAAAATATATGCACAAATATGAGGCATCAAAACTCTCACATCTCCATGGAAGAAAATTTAGATAATTTGTCAGGGGTAAAGTACAATCTAATATAAAAGAAAAGAAGAGTTTGCCTCAGATTGGCAGAAAGTGATTTCAATCAGATCTTGGCCTATATATCCACAGACCAAGTACAGCCCAAATGTGATTGACATAAATGTTCTATAGTGGATTAAGATCTAGTAAATATCAAAGAATCTAACAACTTATATAAGGTGGAACTTTGCAATTCACTTTAGTATAGACTTATCTGTGTTTGTACAACAATCCACATTAGAAAGTAATAATCATGCAAAGCAGAACAAAGAATGTCTTAAAGTAAAGTAAATCTGGGGAGATGATGAACTGGTATATTACAGTTCTGGGAAAATTCAGAGAATGGAACCAAAATATCATTATGAACTAACTGTGAAACCATTAATAATTCCTTATCTGCCCAGGCTTTTCAGAACAAGGTTTGTCTATTTCTGGTAATGTGTTTATTGCACCAGATGCAACTTTCATAAAGTTGACTTAAGGTTAGTAAGTTGTAAACCATATATGGTTTTAGCACAGGGCAGGCATGAGATAAGGTAGATAACATCCAAATTTGGTTCAACAAGACATAAAATGGAGTATGGCCTCTAAATCTTTCCATTAAATCAACAGTATTTGCTTTAAGGGTATCTCTAAGAGAGCCACAGTACCAGGTACACAATACGTTAAACTTAGATGAAGTCCATGTGAGACCGGCCTGAAGAAATATTTGATACAGTATTCATTAAGGGGCAACACCCCAGATCTGATATAGTTAATTTATATTGTTGTGAATAAAGTGTTAGGGCCTGATTTAGATTTTGGCCATTGTTTCCTATGGTATTTAGATTTCGGTGGATATAATATACGTCACCGTTGTGATGGGGTAACCCATCCACTGAAGTCTAAATCATGCCCTAAAGGAGGGAAAATTCCTGAGAAAACATGAATAATAAAATGCCATCACCATAGGCAGTAAGTTTATTGAGGCAATCTTTTGTCATAAATCCAGTGAATTTTGGAGAAGATTTAATCTGGGACAAAAATCATTCTAATGCCAGAATAAAAAGGAGAGGAGACAATGGACAGCTCTGTCTAGTACATTACTACAAAGGAAAAAAGTGGACTCAACACCAATAACTTATACCGAGGAATTAGAGGCAGAATTAATCAAACATAATAAAACTATAAATGTAGGACCAATCTATGCCACTGTAAAGCTTTCTTAAGGAATTGCCAATTAACTCTGTCAATGGCTTTTTGCAGCATCTGGAGAAAGGGCAGTCAAAGAGTGCTTCAATTTAGAAGTGTGATATATGCTGTTAAGAAAGGTTCTGGAATTCTCTGATATGTTACAGCCTTTAAACAAATCCTGTTTGTTCTAGTCTAATAATATCAGGCAAATATGCTTCCAGTCTTAAAGGAAGGGCCTTTGTATAGATCTTTCAATTAATATTTATGAGGGATATGGGCCTATAATTTTGATCCAATCTAGGATAATTTCCTTCTTTTGGTATGAGGCATATCATAGCTTCTGTAAAGGATCCTTAGGAAGCTTTCAAAGAGGCGAATGCATATAACAGTTTGAATAATATAAAAAAAATTAAAGATTAGAAAATGTAGATTTTCCACAGCCTGGTGGGCAGAAATTCTTGATTTCATTAAAGACAAGGAGACTAATATTATGCAATCCCCTTTGTTACTACTCCCCATAGCAGCTCTTTTAAAGAACATAGAACACAAGAATTCCAACTCAATAAAAGCACAGAACCCCCAACCATCATACTTCTTTTTTTAGCTAACTGCAACAGAACAAAAAAATATATCTAAAGCTTTATAACAGTAACTGAATAAGAAAACTCCTCTGAAACCATGTTGATATGCTTGCTAATCATTCCTCATGGCAGAAAGTCTCCATCTTCTGAACTTAAAGCTTCTCCAGCTGATAAAATTGCCTGCGAGCTACAAGTTAATAAATATATAACGAAGAGTTCAGGTTTAGGTCAGTGGGAGAGATAATATTAGCCTCCATGTCTTTAATAAAAGCCATATAATCTGCCCAATATGGTTTGGAAAATCTATTTGTTTTGGCAAGACCTGGAGGCTAACATTGTTAGGTTTAAAGCATTTCTAACAAACAAGATGCCCAACTCTCAACAGGTTTGAAGTAGAACCTTGTAAAAGTCACATCATTTGACCAATCTGCACATCTCAAAATGCCTTACAATGCATCTCCCATTATAAAGGCCTTTGATGCTGCTGCTCCTCTCACTGAATGAGACCAAAACATACTCACATCAACTCCGGGTCTACTCATCTACATTTTCACCTATCATGCAAGTGTTGGGGAAGACACTGCCTTAAAGGTTTTCTGGAAAGAAATAAGCAACTGAGTCACTCCCAGCGGTCTGACAACAGAAGTTCTCTTCTCATATTCTTTTACACACTGGCCCAAGCACAAATTCTCATTTTAATTAAAAAGGGAATACAACCTTGAAACCCCTCAGGGAAAAATATCTTACTAACACCATCCATGGCCCATACATCCCACACCCTCCTAAGTAAAATCAAACACAATAAAGCTGTCATCCCTTAAAGGCAACACCTCTTTTATCCCCAACTTTCCAAGAAATTCAGTGCCCTGGAAACATCCCAAACTCAATTGTACCTGAATAGTAGAGGCTTTTCCATTCTAATCCTCCTCATTAATTTTCTTACCAAAACATCCTTAGCCACAGATAAACCATTGACCAATGTTTGTCCGGCAGCAGTTACTGATCTGTATACATTCACTGCCCTGTAAGACAATCCACCTTCATACCTTTCTGATAAATAATTTACTACCTCCTCTGTAGACACTGAAACCTGATCAAAATAGCTCTCTAAAATCAAAAAATTAACAAGTGATAAAAGTAGGGAAAAAATACAATTGCTAGTTTCAAACAAATAAAACTATAAATCAATCATTGAGACTGCAATTTAATTACATATTCTTAATTCAATTTATTTTTCTCAGATGTAAGAATAGCCTGTACACATTCTAAAACATATTATACACATAAATAAAAATACAAATAAACAAACAAATAAAACCAAATCGAAAAAATGTAAAATCCTTTATTCATCTCCTCTTTTCCAAACTAGAGTGGTTACTGCCAATGCTTTCAATGTAAATCCACAGCAAAAGAGATCGTTGCATTATATACGCATCTCTGTATCACCATTAATTTTCATACACATTTAAAGCAAGATGTGTAACTTAAGAAATCCTTATGAACGATCTTTAATTTTTTTTGCAACCTCTCTTCAAATACAAAAGGTCGACACGTTTTGGCCCACTTTAATTAATGGCCTCCTCGGGACTTGCGGAGAGGGACAATTTTAGAAAAACTGTTGAACTGTGTCGAACTGTGCAGGGCAGGGGCATTAGAGTCTGAATTCTGTTCAAGTGTGAGGGAGGATAAGATACACTGGGCCTGATTACAACTTTGGAGGAGGTGTTAATCCATCCCAAAAGTGACAGTAAAGTGACGGATATACCACCAGCCGTATTACGAGTCCATTATATCCTATGGAACTCGTAATACGGCTGGTGGTATATCCGTCACATTTGGGACGGATTAACACCTCCTCCAAAGTTGTAATCAGGCCCACTGTGTTTGGAGGTGGCGGTAGTGGCATCAGAAGTGGGAGCCTTTGGAAAAGTTCCCAAAAAGTATAGAGTCTACCTATTTCCAGGGGAAAAGGAATACAGCATGCCTTTAAACAAAGTACGAACATGTGGCGCGTGTGGCCAAAAAAGGGATTGAAAGGTACTTCTAGAACAAAGGGGATCTCTAATGAGTGTCGGTTTCTGGGAGATACAGTTATCAGTCCTGAAGGAGGTGTTATTCTTTCGACACCACAGCTTGGGGACACCACGAAAGACAGCAGGGAAGCAACTGCTGTAACACCACTGGGTGCACCAATTAAAGAATTTGTGGGAAAATACTTTAAAAAGACTCCCAATGCATCACAGGCTACAAAAAAGAAAAAAATGCCTAGAAAGTGATCGGAGTGAAGTTGAGTGGTGTGTAACGAGTGACTCCCTCACTTCAGAATCTCTACAGGTTGAGGATTTATTCCCAGGGAGAAGGACAGATGACAACATTGGGGGGATGTTCTTGTTGGAGTCTAGCTTATCCTCATCACCTTGTCTCTCTTCCCCAGTAAGGGACAGTTCTATGTTGGAGGAGAGACCCACGTTTTGTACTGCATAAGAGAAGAAGAGGTTAGGAGGGGGTGGCTGAGGCACAAGTAAAATGGATACTCCCTCTCTGTTGGATAGGCAGTCCATTCTTGCCTTAGCTACCACCGATGTCCCTGCCACAGAAGTAATGTTCTTAATGCAGAAAATCCTACAGAAGTACTGTTGGTGAATAACGGTTTAGGTAAAGCACATAAAAATCAACTACAAGGGATAACAGAAGAGTTGAAACACCTAAACAGCTGAATGCCGATACTGGTGCAGCCAGCGCCAGAGAAAATGGGTCAGGAGACAGGTACATCTGTAGGAAGTAGTAAAGGAGAGTTAAGAGATGTAACAAAGACAATGGAGCTCCCTTCACTGTATGTGTTTAAACAACCAATGGTGGTGATAAAAAGGAGTCGAGGTTGGGGAGGGTGGGGTTATATATCATACTTTGATATCTTAAGAAGCAAACAGAGGAATAGCAAAAGGAAAAGGGCCAAAGAAAGAGGAGAGAGGTTAGTTCAGCAAATTAAATCAAGAACAACCCCATGACAGGGGCAAGAAGCAGCTATCCAAAAAAAAGGAGTGCACCTCAAAAGGGATCCAGAGTATCAGATATAGAAGACACCCAGTTAATTAAAGAGAAGGGGCACCCCCAAAAGATTGCAAAGAAGGAAAGCAAGGAAAATAAAAAAGTGAGTATATTTGGAACCATGGGGAAGGGAGATTGGGAGGAAATGGTGGAGGAAGCTCAAGCCTTTGAATCATTTGCGCCTATTAGAAGTTATGAGCAAGGGAGTTGAGTGAGTTGAACTAGGAATCAGCCCCTTCGCATAGCCATCTGATTTTTTCCTGGAACTTAAGAGGTTATAAAAAACACTTAAAACAAGACGTATTCAAAGAAAGGTTGGAAAAGTATGACATAGGCCCTCATTACGAGTTCGGCCGTCTTGCAAAAAGACCGCCGAAGCCATGGGTTCCACAATACCGCCAGGGCTGACGGTATTGGTGGCCCCCTATTTTGACATTTCCGCTGGGCCAGCAGAAAAGTCACATCAACATTGCCGCCGGCTCTCTAATGAGCCGGCAGCAATGTTGATGTGCAGCGGATGCAGCAGCATCAGGCGCGCATTTCAGCAATGGGGCTGTGCCTGGGGGCCCCTGCACTGCCCATGCCATGTGCATGGGCAGTGCAGGAGCCCCCAGGGGCACCCAAGTCCCCCTTACCGCCAGCCTTTCCCCATGGACAGGCTGGCGGTTGGGGACTCATAATCCCCAGGGCAACGCTCCTTGCTGCACTGCCCTGGGAATTATGACCGCCTGGCGGAAGCCTGACGGTCAAGTGGAGGGGCCGGCGGTATAGCCGTGGCTAATGCACCACGGTCATAATACACTGGTAGAACACCACCAGCCTGCTGGCGGTGTTACTGCCAGTGTACCGCCGGCTGCCAGGGTTGTAATGACCCCCAAAGTGTGTCTCCAGGAAACTTGGTTGTGTAAAGAACCCGAACCAATAGATGGCTTTTTAAAGCTTTTTAGACTGCCATTCAGTTAGGTCCAGGTTGTGCACCTGGTGATCTAATTATTTTGACCTCAACTAGAATAGCCAACAGACTTACTGAGATAAAAACCAAAAGTCATTGGCCACTAGCTGGTCAAGTAGACCTTTATAATGATATTGGAGGGTCAAGACAGCTCATGATAATCAATGTATATATTCAGCCGGGGATGATAGTAGATTATGATATCCAGCTGGGTCTACTTGAGGAAGATTTGGTAGCAATATGTATATGTAAAGCAGAACAGCTGGTACTGATCTTGGGAGATTTAAATCATAAATTAGATCCTGCAAGTAGTGATAAATTGTATGAAGAGATGCTGACAGCTGCAGGGATACCACAAAGTATCTTCCCCAGGACAGAAGGTACAGCCCGGTATAGGGCCCTAGAAAAAATTCTAGGCTCTCTAGGACTTATATAAACAGACGCACAAATACAGACCGCCCAGCAAAGCAGACTTTTCGAATAGGTAATTAGGCTTGTCCTATCGATTATTCCTTCATATACACTTGGCATTTTGGAGAAGTGCAAGGCTTTACTTGTGCATCTAGAGGGTAGTGATCACTGGCCCCTACAGTTAACACTCGGGACAGGGACTAACGCCCTAAGAGAAAGAGAAAGTGTGGTGGCAGTGAAGGTAGAGTACCCGTGTAGAATAACTACCCGAATCACCGAAAACAGCCTAAAAGTTCTTAATGAGCTGATGGTAAACTATAGGGATCTTAGGGCGGTGGAAGATTTTAATGATTTCTTTAGGTGATACAACAGGTTAATTGAGCAAATAGTAGACTGTTTGATAATAAAATTAAAAACAGCAAAGGACAAGTTGGATGGTTCACAAAAAATACATGGTATAATCAAGAGTGCAGGACTCAGGAGTTGAAGGTGTGGAAACTGGAAAGGGAATTCAGGAAAAGGCACAATAAGGAATCAGAACAGAAGCTCCGCCTAGCTAAGCAAGGTTATAAAAAATATTGAAGAATCGGAAATGTGAGTATATAAATAGGAATTGGGAGTTATGCTAGATGTGATAGGAATGCACAATATTATGGGGTTCTGGCAGTTGGTGAGGAGGGAAAAGCCACTGGAAATATGTGGTGTTTAGTTGGTGAAGATGAATAAACATCTGTACAACGTATATAGAGGGAAGGATGCTGACACAGAACGAGGAAATAAAGTTGAGGTAGGTGGGGTCCTAAGATCAGCTGTATCCTTGCAAAAGATAAAAGAAACAATTGTGACTCTTAAGCTAACTAAAGCAGCTGGCCCAGACAACCTTCCAGTGAATAAAAAATAACATCAGTTGGTGGGCAAGACTTTGACCCAACACAACCAAAGAATAATCGCCTAATCAGTTTACTGCATGTAGGTGAAAAAATCTTTGCAAAGTTATTGCTAGGGCAAAATAAGTCCTGCGTAGAGTTAAACAATCTGATTCCAGTAGAGCAAGGTGGATTTAAAGAAGGTCATTCGACAATAGACCATTATTTCAGTCTTTGGACACTGGCAAAAAAAGTCACTTGAGATACAAGGGTGTCTATTTTGTTGCTTTGTTGATTTCCGAGCCGTTTTTGATTTGGTGGATCAGAATTTGTTAAGGGATATGTTGAAGCGGCTTGGGATCAATTCCAATTTACTTTTCTTCCTTTAGGGTCTACATTTGCAAAATTGGGCCTAGGTGATCGTAGGTACGGGTGGATCGTTCTAAAAGAAGATCCCTATAAAGAATGGGTTGCGACAAGGATGTGTTTTGGCCCCTGTTCGCTATATTTTTCTCTGACCTGCCAGGCGTATTAAAGGAGGCTAGGGGCCTTTATCCAAAAATGGATGGCACCCATATCTCCTGTTTATTAACCAAGGATAACTTGGTGATCATTGATATTACAGAGCTGGGGCTGCAAAGAAAATTAGACGCTTTTAATACTTGCTGTCAAAGCAAACAACTTACAGTAAATTTGGATTAAATGAAAATAGTGGTGTTAGGGGAAAGGAAGAGTGCATTTTCTTGGTGCCTGAAAGGAGATGAAGAAGAAATAGTCGGAAAATCTAAATACTTAGGCATGAATTAAGATAGAAAGATCATATTGAGGCCCATATTTATACTTTTTGACGCAAAACTGCCTGACACAGTTTTGCTTCATAAATATTACCGCCGGTTAATGACATTTCTGTGCACCGTGCGGACGTTATACTTTGACGCACGGCGGTGCAAACCACAGGTGTGAGCCATCTTCTTTGACGCACACCAAAGCGTCACGTCGTAAAGGAAAATGACGTTAACGCGGCGGAAATGACTGTGAGGTGATATACGACACCGCAAACCGGATATGTGGCGTTTTTTGACGCAATAGCGTCAAAACTCTACGCAAACACAGCCATTTGTGCAGAGGAGAGCCAAAATGGATCCGAGATGCCTGTACAGACCCCAGGAAGACGACAACAAACCAGGAACCAGCCAGGAGGACCCACACAAGACCCAGGACAGGGAGAAGAAGAAAAGAAAGTGTTGCTTCAGTGCAGAGGAGCAGGAAATTCTGGTGAAAGGGGTGACGAAACACCAGCACCAACTGTTTGTCACCTCAAAGTTGCCAATCAATAGGAGAGAGGCAATATGGCAACAAATTGTTGACAAGATAAACAGTGTGGCAGAAGTACACAGAACAGTCATCAAGTGCAAGAAACGCTGGCATGGCTGCAAGCACAGGACCAAGGAAAAGATGTCCAGGAACAGGAAGGCAGCACTGCAGACTGGAGGTGGGAGTCCAGCACCGCAGGAGGCCCTGGACCACATGGAGGAGATGGCAGCAGCCGTCATCCCTGAGGAGATCGTCACAGGGATCCAAGGACAGGACAACGCAGACTACCAGGAGACAACGCACCAATGCTGACATCCATATTGTGGCATAACAATGCTATACATAGTTTACGCTACATTTCAACTACATATCGGTGGATGTGAAAGATCAGAGACTGGGCCAGGTCCACATTGTTCAGTGTGCTGCTAGTGCCAACAGAGCACCCACAGCCAGTGAAAGGCCTCACCATGAGAATGGAAGTAGACAGAGGGTTGAGTAGGACAAGAAGGTGGCAACTCACTATTTGGCCAGAACCAACACCTAGAGGAGATGATGCTGATGCTGACAAGTCCACAAACTGACCACAATACATGTGACATGCAGGTGGGGCATAGGCCTGGGAGAATGTCCATCTGAACGACTGGAGCAATAAACAGAAGACAAGATCACAATGTTAAAATCATCACAAGGCAGGCATGTCACATCACAAATGCCACAACACAGACACACTAATTGTACCGTATTTCATTGCAGAGGACGATGGATCTCCTGCAGATATGCCTGTCCAGGACTACACTGATGACATGGATGACGAGCTGACAAACATCAGCCACCAGACCCTCCAAGAGGTCCTTGGAACCCTCCAGACCCCACCTTCAGTCACAAGGAGGAGCACAGATACAGCAGCCATTGCGGAGTATCCACCCACCACCCTAATTGTACGACCTGCCAGCTCCAATACTGCTGAGGACTCTGACGACACTGGCACCAGCTTTGAGAGAACTGTAGTCAGAGTACTGCTCTTATAGTGACTTGTGGGTTTAGACTATATAGAGAAGGATACCTTATTACAGTGACTGTGTCTTAACTCCCACAGTAGGGTTTATATTTAATTACGTTATTTGGAGAAGCTGTTATATTTTTTTTGGTCCTGATGAAGCGTAGATGGATCCGGCTGGACCACTAGACTCGAAACATATTGACCCATGATTAGAGGAACCATAACAGGTTCAGGCCCTCATTACAACATTGGTGGTAAAAGCCGCTTACCGCCGTGCAGAAGACCGCCAACACACCGCCGCGGCCGCGGAATTCCACCACGGTCATTATGACCCAAAGGCCGGAATCCGCCAAAATCTAGACACCCACACAAGTCCGCCACACCAAAGGTCAGTGATAAACTGGCAATAAGAAATCCTCCACCGTCACGCCAACAGGAATACGCCTACACTATCACGACCCACGAATCCACGCAACGGTCTTTCAACCGCGGTATTCCATTGGCGGTACACACCGCCGTGCTTAAAATACACACATATATACAAAACACATCCACATTGGACAATTTGAAATACACACACCTGATATACATACACACACCACTCCCACACACCAAATACAATATAAAACACACACCCACATCACCCACAAACTCTTGCAACCAGAATTGTGACTGAAGGCCACAGAGAGACACCACCATCTACAAACGAGCATCCACAGGCACTCAACACCATCACCCACATAACATCCACGCACCTAACACAACACACCACTAAATATCGCTCCACACATCACAGCACACCCCACCCCACACATCACCCACACCACCCCATGGCATGGCAAAGACACCCCAGGTTCTCTGAGGAGGAGCTCAGGGTCATGGTGGAGGAAATAATCTGGGTAGAGCCACAGCTATTTGGATCACAGGTGCAGCACACCTCCATAGCTAGGAAGATGCAGCTATGGTGAAGAATCGTGGACAGGGTCAACGCAGTGGGACAGCACCCAAGAAATAGGGATGACATCAGGAAGAGGTGGAACGACCTACGGGGGAAGGTGCGTTCCGTGGTCTCAAGACACCACATCGCGGTACAGAGGACTGGTGGCGGACCCCCCACCTCCACCCCCACAACTAACAACATGGGAGGAGCAGGTCTTGGCTATTCTGCATCCTGAGGGCCTCGCAGGAGTACCTGGAGGAATGGACTCTGGTGAGTCAAATCTTTACTATTACATCCCCCACCCTACCTGCATGCCATCATATACCCCCACCCTCGCCCTCACCCCATCACTCCTACTCCTCATACATGTCCCAATATCACAAACCACCCATCCCAACACCAAGCCCTGCATGTAACACCAAAGCATGGACGCCCATCACCAAAGCATGGCCACTGCACATACCCATACACACCCCTAAACCATCATCACACAAGGTCCTACACAGCAATGCAAGCACTGGGGTACACGGTCACCCACCCATTGCACACCATGGCACACACAGATGCAATAATAATGCTTTTACACCCCTTCAGGACCCCTGCCCAACGTCACCGGACAGGAAGGTCCAGACATGTCCACTCCACCCACAGTGATGACAGCAGCTCTGTCCAACTGGATCTAGATGACCAGCCCGGCCCATCTAGGACCTCGGGACAGTCGGTTCCCCTCACAGTGGCACAGGCCACTACAGAGCTTCCCCCCTCTGGAAACACCAGCACAGCACCCACCCAGCAGGCCCATACCTCTGTCCCCAGGACCAGTCAAGCAGCAGTGTGTCCACCACTATAGGGAACCCAGGCTAACCCACCACCCCAACAACACCAGGGACCTGGGGGCAGTGGCAGTGGGCACACTGTTCAGGGGACAGAGGCCCAGGAACACAGGGGAACTGGGAGGGCTGCTGTGCGACAGGGAGAGGACAGGCCCAGGGAACCCACTCTCCATAAGGCCCTCTCCAACATCATGGGAGCCTACCACCATTCCCAGGAGACGATGGCAATGGTACTGGCCAAGTTTCAGGAGACCAAGCGGCTGCAGGAGGAACAGTATTTGGGGTTCAGGGAGGAACTCAAATACATCAATTCCACCCTGGGCACCATTGTAGGGGTGCTGAAGGAACTCCTAAACACCAGGAGGGACACTGTGGCACAACAAGGGGCCCCTGACACTAGCATGGATGATGAACTGCCCACCGCCTCTGCCGGCGCTAGTGGACAGGAGGCACCGCCACAGGACCACCACACCAGCACCCCACCCCCTGCAGAGGGAGAACCACCCTGCAAACGGTCCCTGAGATCCAGGACAAAGACAGAGAACGATGCCAAGACCCCGCCAAAGAAATGAGACCACCCTGATTGTCTTCCATTTGTCCCACCTTGTCACCCTGTCCATACTTAAACTGCCCCAGCTCCACTTCCTATGCCCCTTTGGACAATGCACCTGTGAGACTAATAGACTGGAATCTGCCATGGACATTCCTCCACCATCACCATTTTACAACCCCCTCCAATATTGAGCACTTAAATAAACTCCCTTAAAGCACAAACAATCTGGAGTCTGTCTGTGATTTCAAAATAGTGTATTAGCAATTACAATGCTATTTCAAATGTAATGTCAACATATCTATGTCACACAGCTCTAGTCCATGAGGAAACAAAGCAGATGTCACACAGTGGGACCTACATCTGTGAAATCGTAAGGGAAAGTGTCAACTCAGTGACCATACACACTGTGAAAATGACAGACAGTAGAGAGGTAGTCGATTTAAATTAGTTGTAGCAGGCAGGTTTGTCTTCTTACCTGTGTCTCACTGGAAGTATTGCAGGATCACCGTGTTCCTGTTGTAGATGTCCTCTTCTTCTGCTTCCTCGTCTTCACTGTCCACAGACTCCACAGCTGCCACAACAGCTCCATCTGGACCATCCTCTTGCAGAAAAGGTACCTGTCATCGCAAAGCCAAGTTGTGAAGCATACAGCAGGCCACAATGATCTGGCACACCTTATTTGGTGAGTAGAATAGGGAACCACCTGTCATATGGAGGCACCTGAACCTGGCCTTCAGGAGGCCGAAGGTCCGCTCTATAATCCTCCTAGTTCGCCCATGGGCCTCATTGTAGCGTTCCTCTGCCCTTGTCCTGGGATTCCTCACTGGGGTCAGTAGCCATGACAGGTTGGGGTAACCAGAGTCACCTGCAAATGGCAAGGGACAACTGTTAGACACACACTAACTCATAGGGACATCCACAGACCCAGACAATTATTCACACTGATTTGGGTCCAGGTGCTCACCTAATAGCCACACCCGTGGCCTCTGTAGTTGCCCCATCACATAAGGGATGCTGCTATTCCGCAGGATGTAAGCGTCATGCACTGAGCGAGGGAATTTTGCATTAACATGGGAGATGTACTGGTCTGCCAAACACACCATCTGCACATTCATCGAATGGTAACTCTTCCGGTTCCTGTACACCTGTTCACTCCTGCGGTGGGGGGGTACCAAGGCCACATGTGTCCCATCAATTACACCTATGATGTTGGGGATATGTCCCAGGGCATAGAAGTCACCTTTCACTGTTCGCAATTCCTCCACCTGAGGGAAAACGATGTAGCTCCGCATGTGTTTTAGCAGGGCAGACAACACTCTGGACAACACGTTGGAAAACATAGGCTGGGACATCCCTGATGCTATGACCACTGTTGTTTGAAACGACCCACTTGCTAAGAAATGGAGTACTGACAGCACCTGCACTTGAGGGGGGATTCCTGTAGGATGGCGGATAGCTGACATCAGGTCTGGCTCCAACTGGGCACACAGTTCCTGGATTGTGGAACGATCAAGCCTGTAGGTGATGATCACATGTCTTTCCTCCATTGTCGATAGGTCCACCAGCGGTCTGTACACTGGAGGATGCCGCCATCTCCTCACATACCCCAGCAGACGGTGCCTATGGAGGAGAACAGCGTGCACAGAGTCAACCAACTCTGAGGTACGTAACCACAGCTTACTCTGAACATATTCATAAATTGAAATTTGCCTGTATGAGTGGTTAGGCAAGGCTAGGTATGTGTGACGCAGTCAAAAATAAAGCCACGTGGGCTCCTGAAATGGCGGCTGCCTGACCTGTAATGCAGGACAAGGGGATATGAGGTAACTGCGCTGGTATTGTACACCGTCGCGGTAGGAGGTCGAAGACAGCGGTGCAATTCTGCATTGGTTAACATTGGACCCTATGGGTCCCAGGAGCCAATGACGATGTACGCCGGCGGTGACGGTATGCACCGCCGAGGACGTGACTGCCATTTTCTCTCTGTTGAGTCACTCGATACCTGATCTTCGACAGGAGAGGACCTACACTGCAAGTGCTGCTGTGACCTCAGTCTGGAAGAGACAATGGCTCGTGTGTCTGGGGAAAGGGCCCCTGCTTTCAGCACGGAGGAGTTGGAGAAACTCGTGGATGGGGTCCTCCCCCAGTACACGCTACTCTATGGTCCTCCAGACAAACAGGTAAGTACACTGTGAGCATGCTGTATGGGCAATGCCTGTGTGGAGTGGGGTGGATGAAAGATAGGGGAGGGGTGAGAATGAGGCGTGCATGAAACGATGGTGAGTGCATGTGCGTCATGGCAAGGGTAGAGATGCAGGCCAATGACTGTGATGGTGCAGTTGGTAATTACTTCTCTTTTCCCCTGTACAATTCCTGTAGGCCAGCGCCCACCAGAAGAAGGACATCTGGAGTGCCATCGCCAAGGAAGTCCAGACCCTGGGGGTCTACCACAGACGGAGCACCCACTGCCGGAAAAGATGGGAGGACATTCGCCGCTGGAGCAAGAAGACCGTGGAGGCCCAGCTGGGGATGGCCTCCCAACGCGGGAGGGGTGCCCGTCGCACCATGACCCCCCTGATGTTCAGGATCCTGGCGGTGGGGTATCCGGACTTGGATGGGCGCTTGAGGGCATCACAGCAGCCACAAGGGGGTGAGTACATTCTGTTGATTCAGCGCGCATTTTAGGTGTCTGGGTGGGGGAGGTGGGCTGTGGGTTCCCCTAGGCCAATGCGAGTTTGCTAGTTAAGTTCCCTTCTTCAGGCAGGCCCTGTGGCACCCCACCTGTGTACAGTGCCAACTACACCTAGTCATGCTCCTGTGTCATCCATGTGTGCAGAAGTCGGCCATAGCCTTGTAAGCTATGTCCCTGGGATTGAATAGTGGACCCCAAGTGCGCGGCGTAGTGCAGGGGGCTTCTGTGTCTGTCGTGTTCGCCAACGGTGCATGCACTGAACATGTCTTTCTTCTGTTCCCCCCCCTTTTTGTGGTCTCCCTGTACTTGTGTGCATTAGCATCATCAGGCAGAGGAGCAGTGGCACCAGAGCAGGAGAGAGCTGCATCCCACATGGCCCTGGAGGGCGACACCACGGACTCCGAATTCACCAGTGAGACAGAGGGCAAGGGGAGCTCCACGGCGGGGACAGGAGCTGACACCAGCGATACGGACTCCTCCTCTGATGGGAGCTCCCTTGCGGTGGCGGCCCCATCTGTGCCCCCGCATCTATATGTACAACTGCCACCCCCCCTACCAGCACTGCCCTCCCAGCAGCCCCTCAGCCTTTGCCCTGTGCCCGCTCACCCAGGAGGGTGGGCATTACCTTTGCCCCAGGCACCTCAGCCCCTACCACTGTCACCCCTGCTGCCCTCCGTGAGGAGGCCATTGACCTCCTCAGGTCCCTCACTGTTGGCAGTCTACCATTTTGAATGCCATCCAGGGTGTAGAGAGGCAGTTGCAACAGACGAATGCAAACCTGGAGGGCATTCATTCTGGTCAGGCAGCCCTTCAGCTAGCTTTTCAGACTCTGGCCTCAGCACTGATGGCAGCCATTGTCCCTCTCTCTAGCCTCCCCCCTCCAACCTCCTCCACCCAGACCCACACCCCTGTACCTCAGCCTATCCCAAGCACACCATCAGACCAGCATGCACACACCTCAACACACAAGGGAAGTTCTGGCAAACATAAGCACCACACATCCCACAGGCACTCACGCAAGCATCACACACATGCAGACACACCAACATCCACTGCCTCCACTGTGTCCCCCTCCTCCTCGTCTCCCTCCTCCCTCCCTGTCTCGTTTCCACTCACACCTGCATGCACTACATCCTCAGCCACTACGTCCATCACCAGCACACCCACCACCACACCCCGCACACGTGCAGTCACCACCCCCACTACCATTCACACGTCCCCTTTGTCCTCTTCTAGTGTGTCTGTGAGGCCACCTCCCAAGGTACACAAACGCAGCCACACACCCACCCAACAGCCATCCACCTCACAATAGCCTCCAGCCCATGCACCTTAGCCGAAAGTCAGCAAACGTACACCTCCTACAACCATGACCTCTTCCTCCATTCACAAACCCCCTCAGCTACCCGTCCCAGTGTTCCTAAGAAACTTTTCCTGGCCAGTCTTGACCTCTTTCCCTCACCTCTCCCACTCCGTCAGTCTCCTAGGGCCCGACTCTCCAGGTCCCAACCTAGCACCTCAGCCACAACATCGGCGGGACCAGTGGTGTCAGTAGTCACATGATCATGGAGTGCACCAGGCAGCAGGGCAGCCAGTGTGTCAAGGAGGCACAGCATGGACAGTCCCCCACCTGTCAAGCATCAAAAGTTGTCCAGTGCCCGGCGGGAGAGGGGAAAGAAACCAACCACCAAATCCGCTCCCAGGGGTACAGTTCGGAGTGTGGACACAGGTACTACACCATCCAAGGTGGGAAAGGGGCACAGTAAAACCGGCAAGTCTGGGAAGATCAGCACAGCGGACAAGACCGCCAGCAGCCACACTGCCCAGGAGAACACCGCCAGCAGCAGCCCCGCTGCCCAGGAAGCGACCGCCAGCAGCCACACTGACACAGACAAGACCGCCACCAGCTGAACCGCTGCCCAGGACACCGGTGAGGGGTGGGGGTGGAGTAATGTCCATGGCAGAGTCCAGTTCTCAGTTTCACAGGTGCATTGTCCATATGCCTGTGGAAGGATGGAGCAGGGGCTGTTTAAGGTTGGACAGGGTGACAATGTGGGACAGTGGAATGACATCAGGGGGTATCTTATGCTGGCGGGGATCTTGGCATCCTACTCTGTCTTCTTTTGTGATCTCAGGTTCCTCTTGCAGGGTGGTTGGTCTTCAGCAGGAGGTGGGGTTCTGGTGGCCTGTCGTTGTGTGGGGGCCTCCTGTCCACTAGCGCCGGCGGAGGTGGTAGGCTGTTCCTGGTCCAGGCTGGTGACAGGGGCCCTTTGGGGTGCCACATGGTCCCGCAATGTGGTGACTATTTGGTTGAGGGCCAGGACGATGTTCCTGAGTTCGTCTCTGAACCCCATGTACCGTTCCTCCTGCTGTGCCTGGATCTCCTGGAACCTGGCCAGTACCGTCGCCATCGTCTCCTGGGAGTGGTGGTATGCTCCCATGATGGTGGTGAGGGCCTCTTGGAGAGTGGGTTCCCTGGGCCTGTCCTCCCCCCCTTGTCGCACTGCAGCCCTCCCAGTTGCCCTGTTTCCCCGGGCCTCTGTCCCCTGGACGGTGTGCCCACTACCACTGCCCCCAGGTCCCTGTTGTTTTTGGGGTGTTGGGTCAGCCTGGGTGCCCTGTAGTGGCGGACACGCCGCTGATTGACGCGTCCTGGAGACAGAGGCATGGGCCCGCTGGGTGGGAGCTGTGCTGATATTCCCAGAGGGGGTTAGGTCTGCAGTGGCCTGTGTCTGTGTGTGGGGAACCGACTGTCCAGAGGTCCCCGATGGTCCGGGCTGGTCATCAGGTTCTAGGTCGACAGAGCTGCTGTCCTCACTGGGGGCCTGTTCTGGGGGTGGGATGGACAAATCTGGACCCTCCTGGCCGGTGTGTTGGCGTTCGGGCCCTGCAGGGGTAAAAGAGTATGGTTATTGCTTCTGTGTGTTCCATGGCGTGCGATTTGTGGGTGCCCTTGTCCCCCAGTGCTGGCATTCCCTTGTGGGAGGAGTTGTGAGGGTGGTTTGTGGGGGGGGGGATGGGTATGTGCAGTGGTCATGCATAGGTGATGGGTGTCCATGGTTTGCGTTGGCATTCAGGGTTTGGTTTTGGGTTGGGTGGGTTGTGCTGGTGAGACATTGGCAGGGAGGATGTGTGCTGGGGGGTTGGGGGTGAGGGTGGGGGTGTGGGTTGGCATGCTGGTGGTTGGGGGGGGTGAAGTAGTTGAGATTAGACTTACTTGAGTCCATTCCTCCGGCTACTCCAGCGAGGCCATCAGGATGCAGGATGTTCAAGACCTCTTGCTCCCATGCTGTGAATTCGGGTGGAGTGGGTGGGGGTCCGCCACCAGTCTTCTGCACAGCGATGTTGTGTCTTGAGACCATCGACCGTACCTTCCCCCGTAGGTCGTTCCAGCACTTTCGGATGTCTTCCCGATTTCTGGGATGCTGTCCCACAGCGTTGACCCTGTCGACGATCCTTTGCCATAGCTCCGCCTTCCTGGCTATTGTGGTGTGCTGCACCTGTGTGCCGAAGAGCTGGGGCTCTACCCTTATTATTTCCTCCACCATGACCCTGACTTCTTGGTCCGAAAACCTGGGGTGTCTTTGGGGTGCCATGGGGTGGTGTGGATGAGGTGTGGGGTGGTGTTTGTGGTGATGTGAGTGGTGGTGTGTGGTGATGTGTGCGTAGATGTGGTGTGGTTGATGATGTTGGGTTCCTGTGTGTGTTGTGGTTTGCGTTCCCTCTGCTCTCTATCTGTGTATTGTGCCTTCTCTCTGAATTTCGATTTGTGGGGGTTTGTGGGTGATGTGGGTGTGTGTTTTATATTGTCTTGGGTGTATGGGAGTGTTGTTTGTATGTGTATCAGGTGTGTGTATTTTGAATTGTCCAATGTGGCTGTGTTTTGTAAAGGTGTGTGTATTTTGACCGCGGCGGTGTGTACCGCCAATGGAATACCGCGGTTGAAAGACCGCCGCGTGGATTCGTGGGTCGTAATGGCATGGGAGTGTTTGTGTTGGCGTGGTGGTGGAGGTTTGGTCATCTCCAGTTTATCGCTGCCCGCTGATGAGGCTGCCTTCCGTGGATGTCGGGTTTTTGGCGGTTTGGCAATTGGAGGTCAGAATGACCGTGGCGGTTTACCGCGGCCACGGCGGTATGATGGCGGTCTTCTGACCGGCGGTAAGGGCCTTTTACCGCCGAGGTCAGAATGACCCCCTTAGTGAAATGAGGAGAAGTTGATTTAAAGCTCTCTGTTTTTTTGTGTGTGTGTGGCAACCTTCCTACACTTTGAAGAGGTATCAGAGATTCCCATGTAGGGAGGTGTAGTTAGGGACTGCAGGTGGGTGTCTTGGGGGTCTGTGGGACCCGCTTTATCTCCCTCGACAGGGCTGCCTTCAGGGCACGCACTGACAGTACACCTCTCTTTTGTAGTGCACTGCTAGTGCATCTCTGAAGGGCCTATTTAACTCTGTGCCCTCATCCATTACAAGGTGTTTGAGCAGAGGCAAAGTGATTCCCTCATTTGCATGGGGCCACAACTCCATGCAATTGAGGGAACACCTTCTGAAGATAGTGCTGATGCTAAATCAGTGCCAGTGCTATCAGTGTTTCAGAAGGAGCTGCTCAGGCACCTACAGCCTCTTTTATAATACCATAGTGCCCAATGGGTGCAGAAATCAGTCCCAGCACACGTCCGCTGCACCCCCAGGGCACTATGTGTAAAATAGTCCCAGGTTTACCACATCTTCATAGTACGAAATTCACTCACCTTTCCATAGCACATGACCTTCCCATGATAACAGTTAACTGCTGCCTTGATCCTTCTTGGACTGTCTGCTGCTTTCAATGTGGTCTTCAAACCTCTTCTTTACTCCTGCTTCTCCCTATTTGATGTATGGAACCGAGCTTTGTCCAGACTCTCCCCTTTCCTCAGTGAATCATGCAGACTGTATACATTCTTCCCCCCTTTTTATCCAGCACCGTCTGTCTTGTCACACTTTTCATGGCTTTCTTTTGCTTCCCACTCTGCTGAATACCTGTGCCATCCCTTTGGCTTCTATCATTAAACCATTTTGTCTTTATATTTTGATGACACCAGATCACATATAGACTGAATGCCAACTGTCTACTTGTCAGTGACAACTTTCATACATCTCCAAAGTCACTGAGTAAATGACCGTCAGCTACAGCTGAGTCTCAAACAAATAGCAAAAAAAAGAAAAGGGGGCACGGTACGGTTACCCTAGCCCCCTATCCTTGGTCCAAGGGTCCCCTGGTACACTGCCAGGGCAAACAAAAAAATATTTCTAAAAATAATTCACTGTGAGATTTGCAAATTTTGCAGTGAATATTTTTTTGAAAGTGTGCTCTCCTGTGCTTGCTTTTAAAATTGCAACCAGGTGGGCTAGATGCTGGGAGCATTCCCAAAAGATAAAGGAGAAGCCCACATGGGGCCCCTCCCCCTAGGACTTATTAAAACCCCCGGGACAACCACCTGCCCGAAGCTGAAGAATCTAATACCGGTTGGCCATGGGGATACCCCGGGCCCGGGCCCTGGGGACGTCCACCTCCCCATGGCATAAATGATTTGCTGTTGTGGGAGGACTACATGGGTCCTCCCTCCTGGGACCACAACCTCTGTGGGCTAAAACAAAGTAAGCAGGGGCCGCACAGACCCCCTGGGCCCCATTGACCACCACTTCCCCAGGGCAACAACATTATAGTTATGCTGTGGGGGCTGCACATGTGCCCTAGTCACTGGTGACCACCACCTTCCAGGGCCTAAAACAAATGATGCTGGGGTGGCTGTGTGGACCCAACGGGCACCACCACCTCCACAGGGCTACAATTTGGAAAAACAGGGGGGGGCACACAGACCCCCCCATGGCCCCAGGGACTTCCACCTCTGCGGGCCATAAAACATTTAAAAAATGATGGGGGGGCACGCTGCCGACCTCCTGGAACAATAGATGGCCCTGGGGAATGCTACTCTCAAAGGCTGGCTTCTGCTACCTCCTGAGGTGCCCACCATCTGGAGGTAGCTGTTTGCTTTTGCTTCTATATAAACTGGACAGGTAATGGGACAAGTAAATTAAATGGGTTACTTAGACAAATAGTTAGTAACTGGTGACCATAACTGATAACACTTAGGGGGTTATTTTGACCTCGGCGGTCTTTTTTGAAGACCGCAGAGGGACCGCTGTGCGGAAGACTGCCATTGGTGGCGGTTTGCCACTCAGCCTATTATGACCGTTGGCAGCTCTCTGTCCTTTTATGGACGGATAGCTGCCAACAGCCATACTGGCGGGAGGCGGGGAAGTGGAGTTTGCTCCACCTCCAACGCCACGCCAACAGAACACCGCCCAGCAAATCACATCCTGTGATTCGCCGTGGCGGTGTTCTGTTGGCAGTGTGGTGTCGGCGGAGTTGCCCCCATGGCTCCCGTCCCCTCCCGGAGGATAGTCGGACCAGGTAAGTCGATCGTCCGTGAGGGGAGGGGGGTGTTGTGTGTTGTGTGAGTGCCTGTATGCCTCTGGGGGTGTTGTGTGTATGGGAATGAGTGTGTGTATGTCTGTGGATATGTCTGTATGGATGTGTGCGTGTATGTTTGAATGTGGGTGTGCGTGTATGACTGTGTGTGTGGATGTAGGCATGTATGTCAGCGTGTGTGCGTGTAAGTATGTAGGTGGTGCCTGGGTGCGTGTTGTGTGGGTATGGGTGAAGTGATGTTGGGGGTGAGGGCGGGGAGGGGGGCCCTGCCAACTTTGGGGGGTGGCAGGGGTGGTGGGGGGGTAGGGGAGAGAGTCGGGGTGGGGGTGGGGGGTGGCGGAGACCCCTATCAGTGCCAGGGAAGGAATTCCCTGGCACTGATAATGCTTACCGGCATGGGTTTCATGGCGGTTCAAACCGCTGGAAATCCACGCGGTAAGCCGGGTCCAAATACCGCCGGCGGTATAGTGATGGCCACCGGGCTGGAGACCCAGGTCTCCAGCCCGGCGGGCGGAGCGGAGAACCGGCGGATGTCCATGGCGGTAACTGCCATGGTCATAATTCCACAGAGTAAGACCGGCAGCCTGTTGGCGGTCTTACCGCCGGTTCTCCGCCTTCCGCCAGGGTTGTAATGACCCCCTTAATACCTAATGAAAATGAATTCAAATTATATATATTTAATCTATGATCATGACACATTAAATTCCACCAGAGTATAACAGAGATATTTTCCTTTGTTCTGAAATTAGAGATGTCCATCTGTAATGCAATAGCTATTAAAATATCATCCAATTTTGCAAGCAATTTTATGACCAAGTACCATGTACACCACCTAAAAATATCTTTTGCAAAGACAAGAGTGAGAAACCCCTAGTGCTAATATTAACATTTAACAATACTAGCTTCCAGAAATCAACAGTTATGGGATAAATAAAAAAATATATGCACAAATATGAGGCATCAAAACTCTCACATCTCCATGGAAGAAAATTTAGATAATTTGTCAGTGGTAAAGTACAATCTAATATAAAAGAAAAGAAGAGTTTGCCTCAGATTGGCAGAAAGTGATTTCAATCAGATCTTGGCCTATATATCCACAGACCAAGTACAGCCCAAATGTGATTGACATAAATGTTCTATAGTGGATTAAGATCTAGTAAATATCAAAGAATCTAGCAACTTATATAAGGTGGAACTTTGCAATTCACTTTAGTATAGACTTATCTGTGTTTGTACAACAATCCACATTAGAAAGTAATAATCATGCAAAGCAGAACAAAGAATGTCTTAAAGTAAAGTAAATCTGGGGAGATGATGAACTGGTATATTACAGTTCTGGGAAAATTCAGAGAATGGAACCAAAATATCATTATGAACTAACTGTGAAACCATTAATAATTCCTTATCTGCCCAGGGTTTTCAGAACAAGGTTTGTCTATTTCTGGTAATGTGTTTATTGCACCAGATGCAACTTTCATAAAGTTGACTTAAGGTTAGTAAGTTGTAAACCATATATGGTTTTAGCACAGGGCAGGCATGAGATAAGGTAGATAACATCCAAATTTGGTTCAACAAGACATAAAATGGAGTATGGCCTCTAAATCTTTCCATTAAATCAACAGTATTTGCTTTAAGGGTATCTCTAAGAGAGCCACAGTACCAGGTACACAATACTTTAAACTTAGATGAAGTCCATGTGAGACCGGCCTGAAGAAATATTTGATACAGTATTCATTAAGGGGCAACACCCCAGATCTGATATAGTTAATTTATATTGTTGTGAATAAAGTGTTAGGGCCTGATTTAGATTTTGGCCATTGTTTCCTATGGTATTTAGATTTCGGTGGATATAATATACGTCACCGTTGTGATGGGGTAACCCATCCACTGAAGTCTAAATCATGCCCTAAAGGAGGGAAAATTCCTGAGAAAACATGAATAATAAAATGCCATCACCATAGGCAGTAAGTTTATTGAGGCAATCTTTTGTCATAAATCCAGTGAATTTTGGAGAAGATTTAATCTGGGACAAAAATCATTCTAATGCCAGAATAAAAAGGAGAGGAGACAATGGACAGCTCTGTCTAGTACATTACTACAAAGGAAAAAAGTGGACTCAACACCAATAACTTATACCGAGGAATTAGAGGCAGAATTAATCAAACATAATAAAACTATAAATGTAGGACCAATCTATGCCACTGTAAAGCTTTCTTAAGGAATTGCCAATTAACTCTGTCAATGGCTTTTTGCAGCATCTGGAGAAAGGGCAGTCAAAGAGTGCTTCAATTTAGAAGTGTGATATATGCTGTTAAGAAAGGTTCTGGAATTCTCTGATATGTTACAGCCTTTAAACAAATCCTGTTTGTTCTAGTCTAATAATATCAGGCAAATATGCTTCCAGTCTTAAAGGAAGGGCCTTTGTATAGATCTTTCAATTAATATTTATGAGGGATATGGGCCTATAATTTTGATCCAATCTAGGATAATTTCCTTCTTTTGGTATGAGGCATATCATAGCTTCTGTAAAGGATCCTTAGGAAGCTTTCAAAGAGGCGAATGCATATAACAGTTTGAATAATATAAAAAAAATTAAAGATTAGAAAATGTAGATTTTCCACAGCCTGGTGGGCAGAAATTCTTGATTTCATTAAAGACAAGGAGACTAATATTATGCAATCCCCTTTGTTACTACTCCCCATAGCAGCTCTTTTAAAGAACATAGAACACAAGAATTCCAACTCAATAAAAGCACAGAACCCCCAACCATCATCCTTCTTTTTTTAGCTAACTGCAACAGAACAAAAAAATATATCTAAAGCTTTATAACAGTAACTGAATAAGAAAACTCCTCTGAAACCATGTTGATATGCTTGCTAATCATTCCTCATGGCAGAAAGTCTCCATCTTCTGAACTTAAAGCTTCTCCAGCTGATAAAATTGCCTGCGAGCTACAAGTTAATAAATATATAACGAAGAGTTCAGGTTTAGGTCAGTGGGAGAGATAATATTAGCCTCCATGTCTTTAATAAAAGCCATATTTTCTGCCCAATATGGTTTGGAAAATCTATTTGTTTTGGCAAGACCTGGAGGCTAACATTGTTAGGTTTAAAGCATTTCTAACAAACAAGATGCCCAACTCTCAACAGGTTTGAAGTAGAACCTTGTAAAAGTCACATCATTTGACCAATCTGCACATCTCAAAATGCCTTACAATGCATCTCCCATTATAAAGGCCTTTGATGCTGCTGCTCCTCTCACTGAATGAGACCAAAACATACTCACATCAACTCCGGGTCTACTCATCTACATTTTCACCTATCATGCAAGTGTTGGGGAAGACACTGCCTTAAAGGTTTTCTGGAAAGAAATAAGCAACTGAGTCACTCCCAGCGGTCTGACAACAGAAGTTCTCTTCTCATATTCTTTTACACACTGGCCCACGCACAAATTCTCATTTTAATTAAAAAGGGAATACAACCTTGAAACCCCTCAGGGAAAAATATCTTACTAACACCATCCATGGCCCATACATCCCACACCCTCCTAAGTAAAATCAAACACAATAAAGCTGTCATCCCTTAAAGGCAACACCTCTTTTATCCCCAACTTTCCAAGAAATTCAGTGCCCTGGAAACATCCCAAACTCAATTGTACCTGAATAGTAGAGGCTTTTCCATTCTAATCCTCCTCATTAATTTTCTTACCAAAACATCCTTAGCCACAGATAAACCATTGACCAATGTTTGTCCGGCAGCAGTTACTGATCTGTATACATTCACTGCCCTGTAAGACAATCCACCTTCATACCTTTCTGATAAATAATTTACTACCTCCTCTGTAGACACTGAAACCTGATCAAAATAGCTCTCTAAAATCAAAAAATTAACAAGTGATAAAAGTAGGGTAAAAATACAATTGCTAGTTTCAAACAAATAAAACTATAAATCAATCATTGAGACTGCAATTTAATTACATATTCTTAATTCAATTTATTTTTCTCAGATGTAAGAATAGCCTGTACACATTCTAAAACATATTATACACATAAATAAAAATACAAATAAACAAACAAATAAAACCAAATCGAAAAAATGTAAAATCCTTTATTCATCTCCTCTTTTCCAAACTAGAGTGGTTACTGCCAATGCTTTCAATGTAAATCCACAGCAAAAGAGATCGTTGCATTATATACGCATCTCTGTATCACCATTAATTTTCATACACATTTAAAGCAAGATGTGTAACTTAAGAAATCCTTATGAACGATCTTTAATTTTTTTTGCAACCTCTCTTCAAATACAAAAGGTCGACACGTTTTGGCCCACTTTAATTAATGGCCTCCTCGGGACTTGCGGAGAGGGACAATTTTAGAAAAACTGTTGAACTGTGTCGAACTGTGCAGGGCAGGGGCATTAGAGTCTGAATTCTGTTCAAGTGTGAGGGAGGATAAGATACACTGGGCCTGATTACAACTTTGGAGGAGGTGTTAATCCATCCCAAAAGTGACAGTAAAGTGACGGATATACCACCAGCCGTATTACGAGTCCATTATATCCTATGGAACTCGTAATACGGCTGGGGGTATATCCGTCACATTTGGGACGGATTAACACCTCCTCCAAAGTTGTAATCAGGCCCACTGTGTTTGGAGGTGGCGGTAGTGGCATCAGAAGTGGGAGCCTTTGGAAAAGTTCCCAAAAAGTATAGAGTCTACCTATTTCCAGGGGAAAAGGAATACAGCATGCCTTTAAACAAAGTACGAACATGTGGCGCGTGTGGCCAAAAAAGGGATTGAAAGGTACTTCTAGAACAAAGGGGATCTCTAATGAGTGTCGGTTTCTGGGAGATACAGTTATCAGTCCTGAAGGAGGTGTTATTCTTTCGACACCACAGCTTGGGGACACCACGAAAGACAGCAGGGAAGCAACTGCTGTAACACCACTGGGTGCACCAATTAAAGAATTTGTGGGAAAATACTTTAAAAAGACTCCCAATGCATCACAGGCTACAAAAAAGAAAAAAATGCCTAGAAAGTGATCGGAGTGAAGTTGAGTGGTGTGTAACGAGTGACTCCCTCACTTCAGAATCTCTACAGGTTGAGGATTTATTCCCAGGGAGAAGGACAGATGACAACATTGGGGGGATGTTCTTGTTGGAGTCTAGCTTATCCTCATCACCTTGTCTCTCTTCCCCAGTAAGGGACAGTTCTATGTTGGAGGAGAGACCCACGTTTTGTACTGCATAAGAGAAGAAGAGGTTAGGAGGGGGTGGCAGAGGCACAAGTAAAATGGATACTCCCTCTCTGTTGGATAGGCAGTCCATTCTTGCCTTAGCTACCACCGATGTCCCTGCCACAGAAGTAATGTTCTTAATGCAGAAAATCCTACAGAAGTACTGTTGGTGAATAACGGTTTAGGTAAAGCACATAAAAATCAACTACAAGGGATAACAGAAGAGTTGAAACACCTAAACAGCTGAATGCCGATACTGGTGCAGCCAGCGCCAGAGAAAATGGGTCAGGAGACAGGTACATCTGTAGGAAGTAGTAAAGGAGAGTTAAGAGATGTAACAAAGACAATGGAGCTCCCTTCACTGTATGTGTTTAAACAACCAATGGTGGTGATAAAAAGGAGTCGAGGTTGGGGAGGGTGGGGTTATATATCATACTTTGATATCTTAAGAAGCAAACAGAGGAATAGCAAAAGGAAAAGGGCCAAAGAAAGAGGAGGGAGGTTAGTTCAGCAAATTAAATCAAGAACAACCCCATGACAGGGGCAAGAAGCAGCTATCCAAAAAAAAGGAGTGCACCTCAAAAGGGATCCAGAGTATCAGATATAGAAGACACCCAGTTAGTTAAAGAGAAGGGGCACCCCCAAAAGATTGCAAAGAAGGAAAGCAAGGAAAATAAAAAAGTGAGTATATTTGGAACCATGGGGAAGGGAGATTGGGAGGAAACGGTGGAGGAAGCTCAAGCCTTTGAATCATTTGCGCCTATTAGAAGTTATGAGCAAGGGAGTTGAGTGAGTTGAACTAGGAATCAGCCCCTTCGCATAGCCATCTGATTTTTTCCTGGAACTTAAGAGGTTATAAAAAACACTTAAAACAAGACGTATTCAAAGAAAGGTTGGAAAAGTATGACATAGGCCCTCATTACGAGTTCGGCCGTCTTGCAAAAAGACCGCCGAAGCCATGGGTTCCACAATACCGCCAGGGCTGACGGTATTGGTGGCCCCCTATTTTGACATTTCCGCTGGGCCAGCAGAAAAGTCACATCAACATTGCCGCCGGCTCTCTAATGAGCCGGCAGCAATGTTGATGTGCAGCGGATGCAGCAGCATCAGGCGCGCATTTCAGCAATGGGGCTGTGCCTGGGGGCCCCTGCACTGCCCATGCCATGTGCATGGGCAGTGCAGGAGCCCCCAGGGGCACCCAAGTCCCCCTTACCGCCAGCCTTTCCCCATGGACAGGCTGGCGGTTGGGGACTCATAATCCCCAGGGCAACGCTCCTTGCTGCACTGCCCTGGGAATTATGACCGCCTGGCGGAAGCCTGACGGTCAAGTGGAGGGGCCGGTGGTATAGCCGTGGCTAATGCACCACGGTCATAATACACTGGTAGAACACCACCAGCCTGCTGGCGGTGTTACTGCCAGTGTACCGCCGGCTGCCAGGGTTGTAATGACCCCCAAAGTGTGTCTCCAGGAAACTTGGTTGTGTAAAGAACCCGAACCAATAGATGGCTTTTTAAAGCTTTTTAGACTGCCATTCAGTTAGGTCCAGGTTGTGCACCTGGTGATCTAATTATTTTGACCTCAACTAGAATAGCCAACAGACTTACTGAGATAAAAACCAAAAGTCATTGGCCACTAGCTGGTCAAGTAGACCTTTATAATGATATTGGAGGGTCAAGACAGCTCATGATAATCAATGTATATATTCAGCCGGGGATGATAGTAGATTATGATATCCAGCTGGGTCTACTTGAGGAAGATTTGGTAGCAATATGTATAGGTAAAGCAGAACAGCTGGTACTGATCTTGGGAGATTTAAATCATAAATTAGATCCTGCAAGTAGTGATAAATTGTATGAAGAGATGCTGACAGCTGCAGGGATACCACAAAGTATCTTCCCCAGGACAGAAGGTACGGCCCGGTATAGGGCCCTAGAAAAAATTCTAGGCTCTCTAGGACTTATATAAACAGACGCACAAATACAGACCGCCCAGCAAAGCAGACTTTTCGAATAGGTAATTAGGCTTGTCCTATCGATTATTCCTTCATATACACTTGGCATTTTGGAGAAGTGCAAGGCTTTACTTGTGCATCTAGAGGGTAGTGATCACTGGCCCCTACAGTTAACACTCGGGACAGGGACTAACGCCCTAAGAGAAAGAGAAAGTGTGGTGGCAGTGAAGGTAGAGTACCCGTGTAGAATAACTACCCGAATCACCGAAAACAGCCTAAAAGTTCTTAATGAGCTGATGGTAAACTATAGGGATCTTAGGGCGGTGGAAGATTTTAATGATTTCTTTAGGTGATACAACAGGTTAATTGAGCAAATAGTAGACTGTTTGATAATAAAATTAAAAACAGCAAAGGACAAGTTGGATGGTTCACAAAAAATACATGGTATAATCAAGAGTGCAGGACTCAGGAGTTGAAGGTGTGGAAACTGGAAAGGGAATTCAGGAAAAGGCACAATAAGGAATCAGAACAGAAGCTCCGCCTAGCTAAGCAAGGTTATAAAAAATATTGAAGAATCGGAAATGTGAGTATATAAATAGGAATTGGGAGTTATGCTAGATGTGATAGGAATGCACAATATTATGGGGTTCTGGCAGTTGGTGAGGAGGGAAAAGCCACTGGAAATATGTGGTGTTTAGTTGGTGAAGATGAATAAACATCTGTACAACGTATATAGAGGGAAGGATGCTGACACAGAATGAGGAAATAAAGTTGAGGTAGGTGGGGTCCTAAGATCAGCTGTATCCTTGCAAAAGATAAAAGAAACAATTGTGACTCTTAAGCTAACTAAAGCAGCTGGCCCAGACAACCTTCCAGTGAATAAAAAATAACATCAGTTGGTGGGCAAGACTTTGACCCAACACAACCAAAGAATAATCGCCTAATCAGTTTACTGCATGTAGGTGAAAAAATCTTTGCAAAGTTATTGCTAGGGCAAATTAAGTCCTGCGTAGAGTTAAACAATCTGATTCCAGTAGAGCAAGGTGGATTTAAAGAAGGTCATTCGACAATAGACCATTATTTCAGTCTTTGGACACTGGCAAAAAAAGTCACTTGAGATACAAGGGTGTCTATTTTGTTGCTTTGTTGATTTCCGAGCCGTTTTTGATTTGGTGGATCAGAATTTGTTAAGGGATATGTTGAAGCGGCTTGGGATCAATTCCAATTTACTTTTCTTCCTTTAGGGTCTACATTTGCAAAATTGGGCCTAGGTGATCGTAGGTACGGGTGGATCGTTCTAAAAGAAGATCCCTATAAAGAATGGGTTGCGACAAGGATGTGTTTTGGCCCCTGTTCGCTATATTTTTCTCTGACCTGCCAGGCGTATTAAAGGAGGCTAGGGGCCTTTATCCAAAAATGGATGGCACCCATATCTCCTGTTTATTAACCAAGGATAACTTGGTGATCATTGATATTACAGAGCTGGGGCTGCAAAGAAAATTAGACGCTTTTAATACTTGCTGTCAAAGCAAACAACTTACAGTAAATTTGGATTAAATGAAAATAGTGGTGTTAGGGGAAAGGAAGAGTGCATTTTCTTGGTGCCTGAAAGGAGATGAAGAAGAAATAGTCGGAAAATCTAAATACTTAGGCATGAATTAAGATAGAAAGATCATATTGAGGCCCATATTTATACTTTTTGACGCAAAACTGCCTGACACAGTTTTGCTTCATAAATATTACCGCCGGTTAATGACATTTCTGTGCACCGTGCGGACGTTATACTTTGACGCACGGCGGTGCAAACCACAGGTGTGAGCCATCTTCTTTGACGCACACCAAAGCGTCACGTCGTAAAGGAAAATGACGTTAACGCGGCGGAAATGACTGTGAGGTGATATACGACACCGCAAACCGGATATGTGGCGTTTTTTGACGCAATAGCGTCAAAACTCTACGCAAACACAGCCATTTGTGCAGAGGAGAGCCAAAATGGATCCGAGATGCCTGTACAGACCCCAGGAAGACGACAACAAACCAGGAACCAGCCAGGAGGACCCACACAAGACCCAGGACAGGGAGAAGAAGAAAAGAAAGTGTTGCTTCAGTGCAGAGGAGCAGGAAATTCTGGTGAAAGGGGTGACGAAACACCAGCACCAACTGTTTGTCACCTCAAAGTTGCCAATCAATAGGAGAGAGGCAATATGGCAACAAATTGTTGACAAGATAAACAGTGTGGCAGAAGTACACAGAACAGTCATCAAGTGCAAGAAACGCTGGCATGGCTGCAAGCACAGGACCAAGGAAAAGATGTCCAGGAACAGGAAGGCAGCACTGCAGACTGGAGGTGGGAGTCCAGCACCGCAGGAGGCCCTGGACCACATGGAGGAGATGGCAGCAGCCGTCATCCCTGAGGAGATCGTCACAGGGATCCAAGGACAGGACAACGCAGACTACCAGGAGACAACGCACCAATGCTGACATCCATATTGTGGCATAACAATGCTATACATAGTTTACGCTACATTTCAACTACATATCGGTGGATGTGAAAGATCAGAGACTGGGCCAGGTCCACATTGTTCAGTGTGCTGCTAGTGCCAACAGAGCACCCACAGCCAGTGAAAGGCCTCACCATGAGAATGGAAGTAGACAGAGGGTTGAGTAGGACAAGAAGGTGGCAACTCACTATTTGGCCAGAACCAACACCTAGAGGAGATGATGCTGATGCTGACAAGTCCACAAACTGACCACAATACATGTGACATGCAGGTGGGGCATAGGCCTGGGAGAATGTCCATCTGAACGACTGGAGCAATAAACAGAAGACAAGATCACAATGTTAAAATCATCACAAGGCAGGCATGTCACATCACAAATGCCACAACACAGACACACTAATTGTACCGTATTTCATTGCAGAGGACGATGGATCTCCTGCAGATATGCCTGTCCAGGACTACACTGATGACATGGATGACGAGCTGACAAACATCAGCCACCAGACCCTCCAAGAGGTCCTTGGAACCCTCCAGACCCCACCTTCAGTCACAAGGAGGAGCACAGATACAGCAGCCATTGCGGAGTATCCACCCACCACCCTAATTGTACGACCTGCCAGCTCCAATACTGCTGAGGACTCTGACGACACTGGCACCAGCTTTGAGAGAACTGTAGTCAGAGTACTGCTCTTATAGTGACTTGTGGGTTTAGACTATATAGAGAAGGATACCTTATTACAGTGACTGTGTCTTAACTCCCACAGTAGGGTTTATATTTAATTACGTTATTTGGAGAAGCTGTTATATTTTTTTTGGTCCTGATGAAGCGTAGATGGATCCGGCTGGACCACTAGACTCGAAACATATTGACCCATGATTAGAGGAACCATAACAGGTTCAGGCCCTCATTACAACATTGGTGGTAAAAGCCGCTTACCGCCGTGCAGAAGACCGCCAACACACCGCCGCGGCCGCGGAATTCCACCACGGTCATTATGACCCAAAGGCCGGAATCCGGCAAAATCTAGACACCCACACAAGTCCGCCACACCAAAGGTCAGTGATAAACTGGCAATAAGAAATCCTCCACCGTCACGCCAACAGGAATACGCCTACACTATCACGACCCACGAATCCACGCGACGGTCTTTCAACCGCGGTATTCCATTGGCGGTACACACCGCCGTGCTTAAAATACACACATATATACAAAACACATCCACATTGGACAATTTGAAATACACACACCTGATATACATACACACACCACTCCCACACACCAAATACAATATAAAACACACACCCACATCACCCACAAACTCTTGCAACCAGAATTGTGACTGAAGGCCACAGAGAGACACCACCATCTACAAACGAGCATCCACAGGCACTCAACACCATCACCCACATAACATCCACGCACCTAACACAACACACCACTAAATATCGCTCCACACATCACAGCACACCCCACCCCACACATCACCCACACCACCCCATGGCATGGCAAAGACACCCCAGGTTCTCTGAGGAGGAGCTCAGGGTCATGGTGGAGGAAATCATCTGGGTAGAGCCACAGCTATTTGGATCACAGGTGCAGCACAACTCCATAGCTAGGAAGATGCAGCTATGGTGAAGAATCGTGGACAGGGTCAACGCAGTGGGACAGCACCCAAGAAATAGGGATGACATCAGGAAGAGGTGGAACGACCTACGGGGGAAGGTGCGTTCCGTGGTCTCAAGACACCACATCGCGGTACAGATGACTGGTGGCGGACCCCCCACCTCCACCCCCACAACTAACAACATGGGAGGAGCAGGTCTTGGCTATTCTGCATCCTGAGGGCCTCGCAGGAGTACCTGGAGGAATGGACTCTGGTGAGTCAAATCTTTACTATTACATCCCCCACCCTACCTGCATGCCATCATATACCCCCACCCTCGCCCTCACCCCATCACTCCTACTCCTTATACATGTCCCAATATCACAAACCACCCATCCCAACACCAAGCCCTGCATGTAACACCAAAGCATGGACGCCCATCACCAAAGCATGGCCACTGCACATACCCATACACACCCCTAAACCATCATCACACAAGGTCCTACACAGCAATGCAAGCACTGGGGTACACGGTCACCCACCCATTGCACACCATGGCACACACAGATGCAATAATAATGCTTTTACACCCCTTCAGGACCCCTGCCCAACGTCACCGGACAGGAAGGTCCAGACATGTCCACTCCACCCACAGTGATGACAGCAGCTCTGTCCAACTGGATCTAGATGACCAGCCCGGCCCATCTAGGACCTCGGGACAGTCGGTTCCCCTCACAGTGGCACAGGCCACTACAGAGCTTCCCCCCTCTGGAAACACCAGCACAGCACCCACCCAGCAGGCCCATACCTCTGTCCCCAGGACAAGTCAAGCAGCAGTGTGTCCACCACTATAGGGAACCCAGGCTAACCCACCACCCCAACAACACCAGGGACCTGGGGGCAGTGGCAGTGGGCACACTGTTCAGGGGACAGAGGCCCAGGAACACAGGGGAACTGGGAGGGCTGCTGTGCGACAGGGAGAGGACAGGCCCAGGGAACCCACTCTCCATAAGGCCCTCTCCAACATCATGGGAGCCTACCACCATTCCCAGGAGACGATGGCAATGGTACTGGCCAAGTTTCAGGAGACCAAGCGGCTGCAGGAGGAACAGTATTTGGGGTTCAGGGAGGAACTCAAATACATCAATTCCACCCTGGGCACCATTGTAGGGGTGCTGAAGGAACTCCTAAACACCAGGAGGGACACTGTGGCACAACAAGGGGCCCCTGACACTAGCATGGATGATGAACTGCCCACCACCTCTGCCGGCGCTAGTGGACAGGAGGCACCGCCACAGGACCACCACACCAGCACCCCACCCCCTGCAGAGGGAGAACCACCCTGCAAACGGTCCCTGAGATCCAGGACAAAGACAGAGAACGATGCCAAGACCCCGCCAAAGAAATGAGACCACCCTGATTGTCTTCCATTTGTCCCACCTTGTCACCCTGTCCATACTTAAACTGCCCCAGCTCCACTTCCTATGCCCCTTTGGACAATGCACCTGTGAGACTAATAGACTGGAATCTGCCATGGACATTCCTCCACCATCACCATTTTACAACCCCCTCCAATATTGAGCACTTAAATAAACTCCCTTAAAGCACAAACAATCTGGAGTCTGTCTGTGATTTCAAAATAGTGTATTAGCAATTACAATGCTATTTCAAATGTAATGTCAACATATCTATGTCACACAGCTCTAGTCCATGAGGAAACAAAGCAGATGTCACACAGTGGGACCTACATCTGTGAAATCGTAAGGGAAAGTGTCAACTCAGTGACCATACACACTGTGAAAATGACAGACAGTAGAGAGGTAGTCGATTTAAATTAGTTGTAGCAGGCAGGTTTGTCTTCTTACCTGTGTCTCACTGGAAGTATTGCAGGATCACCGTGTTCCTGTTGTAGATGTCCTCTTCTTCTGCTTCCTCGTCTTCACTGTCCACAGACTCCACAGCTGCCACAACAGCTCCATCTGGACCATCCTCTTGCAGAAAAGGTACCTGTCATCGCAAAGCCAAGTTGTGAAGCATACAGCAGGCCACAATGATCTGGCACACCTTATTTGGTGAGTAGAATAGGGAACCACCTGTCATATGGAGGCACCTGAACCTGGCCTTCAGGAGGCCGAAGGTCCGCTCTATAATCCTCCTAGTTCGCCCATGGGCCTCATTGTAGCATTCCTCTGCCCTTGTCCTGGGATTCCTCACTGGGGTCAGTAGCCATGACAGGTTGGGGTAACCAGAGTCACCTGCAAATGGCAAGGGACAACTGTTAGACACACACTAACTCATAGGGACATCCACAGACCCAGACAATTATTCACACTGATTTGGGTCCAGGTGCTCACCTAATAGCCACACCCGTGGCCTCTGTAGTTGCCCCATCACATAAGGGATGCTGCTATTCCGCAGGATGTAAGCGTCATGCACTGAGCGAGGGAATTTTGCATTAACATGGGAGATGTACTGGTCTGCCAAACACACCATCTGCACATTCATCGAATGCTAACTCTTCCGGTTCCTGTACACCTGTTCACTCCTGCGGTGGGGGGGTACCAAGGCCACATGTGTCCCATCAATTACACCTATGATGTTGGGGATATGTCCCAGGGCATAGAAGTCACCTTTCACTGTTCGCAATTCCTCCACCTGAGGGAAAACGATGTAGCTCCGCATGTGTTTTAGCAGGGCAGACAACACTCTGGACAACACGTTGGAAAACATAGGCTGGGACATCCCTGATGCTATGACCACTGTTGTTTGAAACGACCCACTTGCTAAGAAATGGAGTACTGACAGCACCTGCACTTGAGGGGGGATTCCTGTAGGATGGCGGATAGCTGACATCAGGTCTGGCTCCAACTGGGCACACAGTTCCTGGATTGTGGAACGATCAAGCCTGTAGGTGATGATCACATGTCTTTCCTCCATTGTCGATAGGTCCACCAGCGGTCTGTACACTGGAGGATGCCGCCATCTCCTCACATACCCCAGAAGACGGTGCCTATGGAGGAGAACAGCGTGCACAGAGTCAACCAACTCTGAGGTACGTAACCACAGCTTACTCTGAACATATTCATAAATTGAAATTTGCCTGTATGAGTGGTTAGGCAAGGCTAGGTATGTGTGACGCAGTCAAAAATAAAGCCATGTGGGCTCCTGAAATGGCGGCTGCCTGACCTGTAATGCAGGACAAGGGGATATGAGTTAACTGCGCTGGTATTGTACACCGTCGCGGTAGGAGGTCGAAGACAGCGGTGCAATTCTGCATTGGTTAACATTGGACCCTATGGGTCCCAGGAGCCAATGACGATGTACGCCGGCGGTGACGGTATGCACCGCCGAGGACGTGACTGCCATTTTCTCTCTGTTGAGTCACTCGATACCTGATCTTCGACAGGAGAGGACCTACACTGCAAGTGCTGCTGTGACCTCAGTCTGGAAGAGACAATGGCTCGTGTGTCTGGGGAAAGGGCCCCTGCTTTCAGCACGGAGGAGTTGGAGAAACTCGTGGATGGGGTACTCCCCCAGTACACGCTACTCTATGGTCCTCCAGACAAACAGGTAAGTACACTGTGAGCATGCTGTATGGGCAATGCCTGTGTGGAGTGGGGTGGATGAAAGATAGGGGAGGGGTGAGAATGAGGCGTGCATGAAACGATGGTGAGTGCATGTGCGTCATGGCAAGGGTAGAGATGCAGGCCAATGACTGTGATGGTGCAGTTGGTAATTACTTCTCTTTTCCCCTGTACAATTCCTGTAGGCCAGCGCCCACCAGAAGAAGGACATCTGGAGTGCCATCGCCAAGGAAGTCCAGACCCTGGGGGTCTACCACAGACGGAGCACCCACTGCCGGAAAAGATGGGAGGACATTCGCCGCTGGAGCAAGAAGACCGTGGAGGCCCAGCTGGGGATGGCCTCCCAACGCGGGAGGGGTGCCCGTCGCACCATGACCCCCCTGATGTTCAGGATCCTGGCGGTGGGGTATCCGGACTTGGATGGGCGCTTGAGGGCATCACAGCAGCCACAAGGGGGTGAGTACATTCTGTTGATTCAGCGCGCATTTTAGGTGTCTGGGTGGGGGAGGTGGGCTGTGGGTTCCCCTAGGCCAATGCGAGTTTGCTAGTTAAGTTCCCTTCTTCAGGCAGGCCCTGTGGCACCCCACCTGTGTACAGTGCCAACTACACCTAGTCATGCTCCTGTGTCATCCATGTGTGCAGAAGTCGGCCATAGCCTTGTAAGCTATGTCCCTGGGATTGAATAGTGGACCCCAAGTGCGCGGCGTAGTGCAGGGGGCTTCTGTGTCTGTCGTGTTCGCCAACGGTGCATGCACTGAACATGTCTTTCTTCTGTTCCCCCCCCCTTTTTGTGGTCTCCCTGTACTTGTGTGCATTAGCATCATCAGGCAGAGGAGCAGTGGCACCAGAGCAGGAGAGAGCTGCATCCCACATGGCCCTGGAGGGCGACACCACGGACTCCGAATTCACCAGTGAGACGGAGGGCAAGGGGAGCTCCACGGCGGGGACAGGAGCTGACACCAGTGATACGGACTCCTCCTCTGATGGGAGCTCCCTTGCGGTGGCGGCCCCATCTGTGCCCCCGCATCTATATGTACAACTGCCACCCCCCCTACCAGCACTGCCCTCCCAGCAGCCCCTCAGCCTTTGCCCTGTGCCCGCTCACCCAGGAGGGTGGGCATTACCTTTGCCCCAGGCACCTCAGCCCCTACCACTGTCACCCCTGCTGCCCTCCGTGAGGAGGCCATTGACCTCCTCAGTTCCCTCACTGTTGGCAGTCTACCATTTTGAATGCCATCCAGGGTGTAGAGAGGCAGTTGCAACAGACGAATGCAAACCTGGAGGGCATTCATTCTGGTCAGGCAGCCCTTCAGCTAGCTTTTCAGACTCTGGCCTCAGCACTGATGGCAGCCATTGTCCCTCTCTCTAGCCTCCCCCCTCCAACCTCCTCCACCCAGACCCACACCCCTGTACCTCAGCCTATCCCAAGCACACCATCAGACCAGCATGCACACACCTCAACACACAAGGGAAGTTCTGGCAAACATAAGCACCACACATCCCACAGGCACTCACGCAAGCATCACACACATGCAGACACACCAACATCCACTGCCTCCACTGTGTCCCCCTCCTCCTCGTCTCCCTCCTCCCTCCCTGTCTCGTTTCCACTCACACCTGCATGCACTACATCCTCAGCCACTACGTCCATCACCAGCACACCCACCACCACACCCCGCACACGTGCAGTCACCACCCCCACTACCATTCACACGTCCCCTTTGTCCTCTTCTAGTGTGTCTGTGAGGCCACCTCCCAAGGTACACAAACGCAGCCACACACCCACCCAACAGCCATCCACCTCACAATAGCCTCCAGCCCATGCACCTTAGCCGAAAGTCAGCAAACGTACACCTCCTACAACCATGACCTCTTCCTCCATTCACAAACCCCCTCAGCTACCCGTCCCAGTGTTCCTAAGAAACTTTTCCTGGCCAGTCTTGACCTCTTTCCCTCACCTCTCCCACTCCGTCAGTCTCCTAGGGCCCGACTCTCCAGGTCCCAACCTAGCACCTCAGCCACAACATCGGCGGGACCAGTGGTGTCAGTAGTCACATGATCATGGAGTGCACCAGGCAGCAGGGCAGCCAGTGTGTCAAGGAGGCACAGCATGGACAGTCCCCCACCTGTCAAGCATCAAAAGTTGTCCAGTGCCCGGCGGGAGAGGGGAAAGAAACCAACCACCAAATCCGCTCCCAGGGGTACAGTTCGGAGTGTGGACACAGGTACTACACCATCCAAGGTGGGAAAGGGGCACAGTAAAACCGGCAAGTCTGGGAAGATCAGCACAGCGGACAAGACCGCCAGCAGCCACACTGCCCAGGAGAACACCGCCAGCAGCAGCCCCGCTGCCCAGGAAGCGACCGCCAGCAGCCACACTGACACAGACAAGACCGCCACCAGCTGAACCGCTGCCCAGGACACCGCCGCCAGCAGCCCCGCAGGCCAGGACAAGACCGCCACGAGCTGAACCGCTGCCCAGGACACCGCCGCCAGCAGCCCCACAGGCCAGTCAGCGCCAATGAATCCGACGCTACTGAGTACGCCACGGGCAGGATGAAGCACTCTGGGCACAAGGCCCCCTCCAGAACCAGTGGAGTATCACATCCACTACCTCAGTCGTTGGCAGGATGAAGCACTCTGGGCACAAGGCCCCCTCCAGAAACCAGTGGAGACTGTTATCCACTTGAGAGACTGTGGCTTTGCATTCCCCAGGATTTCACAGTTGGCAAACGACCCACTGTAGATACTTGAGAGACTGTGGCTTTGCACTCCCCAGGATTGCATAGTGGGCAACCCACCCACTGTAGAGACTTGAGAGACTGTGGCTTTGCACTCCCCAGGATTGTACAGTGGGCAACCCACCCACTGTTATCGACTTGAGAGACTGTGGCTTTGCACTCCCCAGGATAAAGCACTGGGCAACCCACCCACTGTAGAGACTTGAGAGACTGTGGCTTTGCACTCCCCAGGATTGAACAGTGGGCATGGAGCCGACTCGTGGATCTGGCGTCGTGCACTCAACCGGCTGAGGTGCCCCCTTTCCCTTCCCCCTGAGGTGCCTGTTTTATTTCTATCTGAAGCCCCTGCAGTGTTCTCTCCGTTTTGATCGGGTATTAAGTGTGGGCCTCGCCCATGCCTTTTGGGCCCAGTGATCCACGGACTATGATGGTGGAATCCCTTGGACTTGTGTTCTTGGTGTATATAATTGTATATAGTATAAATGTATGTATTTGTAAATATTTTTGATGTATGTAATTGAATTTATCACAATTATTCGACTCATTTCCTTTTGTCTTTGCATTCTTCCAGGGGGTTTGGGGGGGTGTAATAGTTATGCATCAATATGTATTAGCGTGTGTGTTGTAGTGGGTGAGGGTGGGCGTGGGGGTGGGGATATTGCGTGTGCGTGTGTCACTCTCTTTTCCCTCCCCCCTCCCCTGTGTCGTAGGTGCAGTACTCACCGTTGTCTTCGCCGCCGGAGTTCGTGCTCCTAGTAGAGGAGCAGGAAGATAAAGGCTGGCAGGATCTGGAGCTCGGGTTCCATGGCATCCTGATTCCTCGTGGGTTGTGTAGAGGTGAGCGGTTTCCCTTTGAAGTCCTGTTCCAGCCGTGTTTTTGTTCACGGGGAATCCGCCCCGGAAAAGGTGGTGGATTGGTGGGTTGTAATAGTGTGGGCGGTACATTGTCCTCTGCCTGTCTGTTGGCGGTTACCGCCGCGGTGTTTGTTTGTACCGCCGTGGCGGTCGGAGTGTTAAAGTGGCTGTCTATGTTGGCGGTTTCTGCCACAGTCGTAATTCCATTTTTTTCCCCACAGGCCTGTTGGCGGTTTTACCGCTGCTTTAACACCAACCGCCAGGTCACCTAAGTCCTCTCATGTTTTCTGTTTCTTTTTTTAGAGTAATTGAGCATCCTCACTCAAATCTTTACTTTCACTTTGGTTTTAATTTTGGTCTTCGTCTCATTCGTACTGATTAAATTTATGATGTGTTTTCAGATGAAGAACCAATTTTAATTTTTGCTCTGTCCTGTTTGTCTTGGTACCTGTAATAAGGTATCCTTCTCTATATAGTCTGAACCCACAAGTCACTATAAGAGTAGTACGGTTAAGAGCCGCCCATCGGGGAGCCCGTCAGGCATTGCAGCGCCGGCCTGGCGAGGAGCATTCCCGATGATGAAGCCAGTCATCCATTGTGATGCGTGATGACTCTTGCTCCTGAAGCAACAGGTCCCCTGGAACTTTTTCCATGTCTTTGAACAGTGTACCCTTTTACTTTTTGTGACTCCACGTCTACACACACTGAGGTATGTGTTGCCCCTTCACAACCATCACCAACAAGGGCAGAGGAGGCAACACACACATCAAAAGATGAAGACCAGGAACAGATCACCTTCACACGTAAAAGTACCCGGTAGCACTAGTCCCTGCCACATGGCCACCTATTACCAAGGTCCTGCGCTTTGTAACATGCCAGTCTTGCAACAACTGTACTCAAGCACTGTTCTGCAAACCACTGTTTGTCTTGTCAGCCTGCCCAGTGATTGTCTCTCACTAACTCTTTGGCACGTCCTGTCCCTCTGCACTGTCTGACACTTCACCCCAGCATGTCCAATGACATGTCCTTTTGCACTTGTGTAGGATCACAATGGAAGATGTCACTATAATGGACTCACAATCATGTACAATGTACATATAGCACTACAGCACTTTTCAATAAATAGCACTTACACAACCACTTTGTCTCTGTGTAATGTGACACATCAACCGTGCAGTAGATCAATGAACTTTGCCTCCTGTCAATTATCATAGATTGTCAATACAACTGTCCTGAAATAATGTGGCCTGATAACTATGCCCAGTGGCCTGGATTCTACCATACTCTGCCCTTCCTGAGGAAAAGAGAAACTATACACCATAATGCTGTGTTGGACAGATTAACGCTTCCTCAAGGGATGTCAAAACCAGAAAATAGTGCCTTCAAAATGTTGCTTCAATGCAAAACTAACGTATGTAACATTGCCCACAAATATAAGCTAACACACACCAAACTGCATGAATGGAGGTGTATGAGTTTACATCCAAATAAGTAATCATGCAAACAGTGTAACAAACGATCTATGTGAGTTATGTACACTATACTACAAGAGAGCATACGACCACTCACCTTATAAGGGTTTCCTTGGACATGAGACTGCAGTCAGACATAACACAGTGTCCCCAATACTAAATCTGGAAGCACAGTATGTGACATTGAAAACACATCACGAAAAAACACACTTTGGGATCCATAGTAACTGTGATTGGTGGTTGCAATGAATGGCCAAATCTTAGCTAAGTAGCTTTGGGGTAGCTGCCAATGTTACAGCTCAGTTTGGATTTGTTTGCAGCATAGAACACAAAATGTAACACAAAAGGGACACTGTACACCCATGCCAAGGCCCTGATCTACAAGCATGTGACATATACTGTAAAGGGTTACCTACATATTTATTAAAGAGTAAAAACAGAAGTGAAAACTCAGGGAAAAGCCTTACCTACCCTAATCTACTCTAACTACTCATTACCCACAACTGTCCCTAACTAACCTAAGCTAAACTTACTTATCACATTTAACGAAATGTTCTAAACATCAACCCTCCACCCCCCTTATGAGAAGGGACACATGGATGACAACAGATACTAAACTAAACACATGCTATCCTATACTAAACAAATATATATTTTTTTGTTTTATTTAAATTTTGTAAACACACAAGAACCCAAACATTGCCCCCACCCACCCACCCATACACTTAAAAATAAACAGTAGAAATATTCAGGACCCCCCACCCCCACCCACTAACACTAACTAAACTAACAGCCTATACTAACCTAACACTAAGCCCCCAAAACCCACAAAGTATAAGAACCAGGAACAATGTGGGAGAGGAGGGAACCACGTTCGTCTCATTTTCTACAGGTTGGCCCTCCGGAGGGTCCTCTTGATCGAACGAACCCGCTGGTTGATCTGTCGCACCTCCTGCTGCAGTCGGCTCATCTTCCTAAGGACACGGTCCAATTTTCACTGCATTTGTCTAAAAACAGCAGGGTCAATGGCTGCATCAGGGGTGGTCTGGGTGCCAGCTGAGGAAGCATGGGGCCGTATAGGGTCCATGGCTGTGGGCTGCCCTGCAGGTGGTGCTGTGCTTGGGCCAGGAGCAGTTGCTGTGGATGGTCCCACAACGATCCCAGCTGCTGGTGGTGACACCTGGGTGGTAGTGGTGGTGGTGGTGGTTGTGGTGAGCAAAGAAGGTCCCCCTTTTTGGAAATGCCCTCTAGCTCCGGAGGCTCATTCATGGCGATATCTGCGGGCCATTTTTCGGTACCCAGACTCGACATCAAGGATGTGCCGGTATCTCATTGCCTGCCGTTGAAACTCTCTGACCTGGATGGGTGTCATTTTTTCAGCTGTTAAGACAAATAGAAAATCTATCATTAGGTACTGCATTGTGTGAAATGGCACAAGAAGTAATTCAGACAATACATCTATTGTACTTGTAACAGCTCATATCATCATACAGATCATTGATTGTCCCTGAGGAGGTACATGGTAAGCCAGCCTACAAAGGTCCTATCACACATAGCACATCCAAACCCTACAAGATGGGTAACAACAGGCATGATTTTGGCATCATAATTCTGCCAGTTTTCAGCTAACAGTCATGCTGGACATCCTCCACCACTGCCAGGGCTACAAATGTCATTGTACGGAATGGAAATCTAGGGCCACATGATCTGCGAGTTGTAAATGGACATGCCAGTATAGTAAGCATGTGCTAAACATGAGTGTGTATACTAGGTTCATACAAGTGATTCACTGATTTACATGTCTGTGTACGAAACTTGTATCATCAGTCCTAGGTACACTATTCACAAACCTATGCCTGTGTCTGAGGGGGAGGGGTGGACTAACAACTAATAAATTCTAACAACAAGGACACCCAGGAAGCTTAGGAAAGCAGGACATGGGTTTGGCCCAGCACACACACAACAGGTAAGGAGGATCTCCAAATAGGAGACAGTTAACCCTTGACCAATCCCATCGACACTCATGTTTGGAAATGCAAACCTTTCTCCACATCATTTACTACCAGTGAGCCATGACTTACAACAAACACAGAGATGCAAGAACACCCCTGCCCATGAGTTGCATGCACACCTAGGCCGTTGCACTCAAGTGCCACATACTCGTAGCACTACATGTGGAGCTACATGCTGCTAGGAAGTTTAACCTACAGTTCAATAAGTACATTAGTGAATAGGGAAGCAGAAGTCTGTGGTTAAGCATTTGGTGTCCCCATTCTGGGAGAATTTTGGTCTGACTGGCTGACTAATTCACTAATATGGTCCATTGTGACTTTTTCGAAATCAAGTTTTATCCACATGACTCATCCCTATTCACATTTCCATGCCTGCAGGACTGACCTAGAATACCAAAATATGACAATAGGATAAGGATTGGCCAACTCAAAGATGGTGATAAAAGTGATATTTCACTCATGTAACAAAACAACTGATTGGCCAGCGCATCACACCTTGCTCTGTGTCCAACACACAGGAGTCCATCACACATCACCAGAAAACACAACACATAACAGACATATAAACACTTACTGGAGTTGTCTGGGTCCTCGAATGGAGCCACCTCGCCAACGGTGTAGGGTGTTGGTCCACCTGTAAGGCATGAAAGGGAGAAATGTGCTCAATGCCTTTGCACTGTACAACAATTCCAAAGACAAATACTATGTGTAAGAGTACATCAGAAAGTAAATTCTCTCAGACATGATGATACTGCATCCTACGTAGCACGACTAACATGTACATACCCTGGGTCTCCAGTGAGTGATACACACATATCTGCATACATGCAGTGACCCTAAATATCATGTGTTGGCAAACATGCTCCTTCATTAGTGAGTAGACAAAATCATGGAGTGTATTCGTCTCATCATGTGTATCCATGAGAGACATCCAAAGCCACTTTCCGTGAGGACTGCATTACCAGTCAACCAGCCATTGTGACTATGACAAATTTATGACACACAGGTACAATGTACAGAGGGCTAGGAACAGTTGTTAGCCCTCATTTTGTTACAGTTTCTTCCTTTGATGTGGCACAGTTATGATGAGTTGCACCAACCACAGAGATATGAACCTATGTGCATACCTCTGGCCAGCCATCCCTAATCGAAATGTGGCACTACAAACTCCAAATACCAGTCTAAGATGTTACCTGAGCGCAGCTAGAACTTGTTACCTATGTGTCCAAATCCAGATCAGACATGTATCTGAAATGAAGGAGGGGCACAATAATCCCTAGGATTTTGGGAATTTCCATGATCAGTTTCCTTACACACTCACCAGACACACATGAGACATATGTTAGGCCCACATTGCTATCATCGTGAAGCCTGCACTCATTTTCAGCCTCATGTTGTGTTTAGAAAGTCAGTCTAGCTGTTGCGTCAACAAATGATGGTAATGAGTTGGAAATGTCTATACCTCACAGGCAACTGTGGCCTATATCTATACATAATTGGCTCCTGATTTGTGTTGCTGTATGACACAAAGGTGGCACTAACTTACATAATTAAAATGTATTCAGTAAGTTTGCGGAGCTCTTGCTTCCTAACAGCTAGCAATTGTGGTTCTTAACAAAGTAGAAATATGACCATGTATGTTTCTGTAGCATGCCACACACTCAACAACATTGCTGGCAGATATTGTAAAAATCAGCTGATGTCACTACAGAGCAATTAAACGTGCACATTAACATGATTTGTACTCACTAACAGGGCCACCAATCACAATCCCCAGGTGGTCCAGCAGATCTTGCTCCCTGGAGACAAGGTCAGCCCAGCGGTGCTTCAGCTGATGCTCGTTTCTGGGTGTCTTATAAATCCTTTGCAGGTGATGCAAGACCTTTGCCCACCAGAGCCTCCGTGCCTCAGTGTGATACCCCTGTATCACACACCCACCTGCCTCAATCATTAGGGGTAGGAAATGGCACACCAGCCAAATTAATCCACACAGCTCATCCTCTCCCATCCTGCCAAGATGAGGTCTACCCAACATATTTGTAAGAATAAAGAAATAGGGGATAAAGGGGAACAAAGGAGAATAGGGGGAAAGTAGGAGAGGAAAAGTTTAAAAAACTACTAAAACAGCCCAACTAGACCAAACTAACACTACCCACAACAGACTCCCAACAAAACAAAGACAATACTTTACAACACAAATGAGCACAAAAACCACTCAGACAAGATACTACAACAAGTTTTTAATCACAAAAAGACAATAGAAAGACCACACAGGAGACAAATTCACTAAATATACAGAGACAATTGAAAAACAGCCACGCAGTCAGGAAATATCACAGACTACAAAGTGAAAGTGAAAGTACACCCACTGTACCTATTCTGTAAAGAGGCTATCCTATTACATCACTTCCTGCCTAAAATGGCGGGTGTTTTATCGCCATGCGTCAAAATATTTTGACACATACAGACACATACTGTGCGTCATTGTTTTTGACGCACAGGGGTAGATTTGAGCCCGCATCCATAAGTTTCCAAATAGTTTTAAACTTAACCAATTTTTGGAGGTACAGTGTGGAAGATACCGCTCAGGGCCAGTGGTTCTTTCAGGGCATTATGCGTCATTTTTCGGCCACAAGCGTTATTTTTAGATGCATGTGCGACATTTTTTTACGTGTATGCGGCAAAATTTCAAACTGGATTTGGGCCATTTTAATGTAATATTACAGTTGTGACAATACTGAGATAGGCTGATTGCACCCACTTTGGGCATGACGGTGTATGGGCACATGTGACACATCATACTACTGCAGACCATGATCCGCTACTTCATGTACAGGATTTTCACTCTTGACTGATGCAATAGCTGGCCAAACGTGTGGCCTACATATATGTATTGCACAAATTGGGCATGTTTGGCGCCAGGAGAGGATAGCAAGGTGACGCACATAAGTACAATACCTCAATGCCTATGGCTCAATGTGTGTGCATTGGCTACTAATATTGTTTTTGACCCACTGTGTGAGCATCACAAGATGCATTATTGCAAATATACTTGTATGCATGTGGAGTCAATGTGTCCAACCCTCGGTTGCAAGTCAGTGTGGAAATGAGAGAGGACATGTGTTAGTCATACATGTAGCAACAACTGCTGTGTACACTTTCTAGTTTTTGGGTAACATAAACACCACAAATGTCAAAGCATGCACCGGATCGATAGCAGACGGTTGTTCATGTCAATGGTCCAAACCTTGGCCATCACATGTCCTGGAATTTTGGATACTGCTTCCTAGGCACTTGTTGGTGAACCCACCATGAGTCAGGCACATGTACATACTAAATGGGTACCGTGTTATTGACACGGAGAGCCAAAGATGAACCACATTTGTAATATCACACCACAGTTGAGGTCATATGACAGAGCCACAACTCTCCTGTGGCAGTGGCGGACCAGCAGACCAAGCAGCACGTGCCACATATTTCCAGTGATCAATTGCACAGAGGTGTCTGGTTCATGTGTGTGGGCCAATGTTAATCCTGTATATATTTAGGGGACTATGTTGTCACAGTTACATCCAGGTCTAGTCATGAGTCAGTGGCGGCTATTCCTGTATCTACTGAATATCCTTCTGAGATCAATGGAAGTAAAGCCAATGAGGATTTGTGTACCAACATGGGGATGGTCCGACCCTGTCACTGCAGATATGTTATGAGACTGTCAACAGGGCAACCTTGGTGTGCTGATAAAGATCATATCTCAGGAGTCTTGTACCGGCAGGTGTCATTACAACATTTGTACACAGGTTGGCCTGTAAAGTTCCCACTTCATCTGGGAACATCATAGCCTCTGTGTTAATTAATCTCGCAGCTATTTACCACGCACGGCCCATCAGTATGTTGTGAGCAATGTGAATCAGCGTGTGAACTGTCAGGGTCCTAACATGTGTGGACTTTTCATGCACATTATCTGACGTTGCTGGTTCTGCTGGAGGCACCATTCCCAATACCTGCATACGGCCATGGTAGACTGTTACAATTTGTCACTAATGCATACATGAGACCCAGACAAGGGATAGGCCATGATTTGGGTATTTGGAGACAAGTTCCCAATTATGGTACGATAAATAAGAAGATTGTGCTATATAACATATTTGAGTATACATTGAAGAACCACCTGACAAAATACCCCCAGAGGAATGTGAGGGTTGGGAAAGCAACTATGATACATATGTAGCCACAAGGAACCTTTAGGGTAACGCACAGACAGATGCCAGTCAGGCTAACAGGATGCAGGGTCAATCAGGATCCAGCAATTTCACAAGGTACATACTCAGTGGTCTGACTAAGACTGGTCGGAGGAAGAACAAGACAGTTAACATGGAAAACTGCGTTTGTCCTGTGTTTTGGAAGGTGACACATAAACCCAAGGGCTGTGTTACACAGTGTATTTTTCTGGCAATGCATCAGAGTGTAAAAATAAAATAAGATAAAATGGCAGCTTCTATGCTGTTCCAAGCATCTGCATGGGCCGTGCATGTTCAAATGGCTGGTCTGCATGGAGGTGCTCACAGGTGTGTGCTGCATCAGTTTTTCACAAGTCCGGAAGGTGAGATTTGAGTTCAAATGGACAACAGTACCTTTCACATGGGAAGCAATCTACAGGTGAGAACAGGGCTTAGAGACTACAAGCCAGTGTTTTATTTAACCCGACGTCCATGCAGACAGATGTACAATGACTATGGCATACCATACTAAAGGGTGAAGCACACTGGATTAATATTGTTAGTCTGTGTGTGTGTAGAGGAGGGAATATCTGGGTACACATATTACCATTCCAGGGACCTCTTAAGACGGGTGGGGTGAGACCGGGAACATGGGTGTGTCAGGACTTAGGACATGGGCTGACATGTACATGGAATGTCATGTGCGCAATGCTTGTCATAGGTGTGGCACTTGTGCTCTCTATGTTCTGCTTATATGGAATTCTAGTCACACATGGTCCTTGCAAAGGTAGGTGATGTACCAGTTACTGCTGTCAAGGGTGTGGCCATACATTAATGTTACCGTTGCAATTGCACATCCCCTGCCTCATGTATGATGCATTTTGTTCCATCATTGACTGATGGTGTCTTAGTTGTGTGCCATATGCTGCAAAGAATCATGTTGCCAAAGTGTATGTGTGAAGTAGGTGTGGTCCTCTGCTATTGCCCTTCAAAGGTGAAATGTACAGGATATATGTCATTTACAGTGTGTGTGAATGTGACTATTGAATAATAGGCATCACAATTGCTTTGGAAATTTCTGTGTCCTGATCGGTATATCAGCAATCCTCCATGAGGCTACACTCTTATTCTGATAGTTAGAGATAAAGGTGAGAAAAAATGATTACCCAGACCATGATATGGTGATTATAATAGGTGTTTATTTACATATGTTAATACAGTGGTGATGGTGAGTTGATTCAAAAGAAATTGTTGAAAATATGTTGGCGCCTACGCAATTCTGCAGCAGTGTTGGGTTGGTCCCCCTCATGTTGATGGCCAGCATCCTCCTCTTCCTCCTCTTCAGGCATTTGTGGCTCTGGTTCTAATAGGGGAATGTTCCTTCATACACGAATGTTGTGCAGGATGGCACAGGTTAAAATGATCTTGCAGACCATTTCTGGTGAGTATAGGAGGCTGCCACCAGTGATGTCGAGGCACCTGAATCTCGACTTGAGGATGCCAAACGGTCCTCTCGACTATGGTGCGTGTCCTCCTATGTGCCTCATTGTAGGCATGCTCTGCTGCAGTGCTTGGGTTGCCAGATGGTGTCATAATCCATGGCTGAATCCCATACCCCTGATCAGCTGAATGAGAAAATGATTGAGAACATGTTGACGTAGCTTGCCCCATCAATATCACCTTGCATGGCAGTAATTCTCTTGTGTTGTCTGTGACTCATTTGTGTTTGTGTTATTGTGTTGATTCCTAGGCTTGTAGGATGTACCATCGGCATTGGGTTCTTTCCTTGGCTGAACGAGTGTTTGGCTGCTGACCAATGTCAGCAGTATATTTTGGGAGTTGCAGTACAGTGTGCACTCCCTAGCATTGTGACTTGTGATACAGGTGTCCCTGTGTCTTCACTGGGGGTGAGATGATAGTTCCATACACAGAATCAATTCGACAGTGGTGGTAACACGTTTGCATCTATGTACCCTGGACATCCCATACCTTTTGACATATGCAATGGATTAATTTAAATATCAGTGAGACGCTTACATTTTGCAAGGTGACAATTAGCCAAACTTCTCCGTACGTTGTGATCATTGACGTCTTAACATTTGACTGTACACTAATTTCACATGTGTGACAAGTTCACTGCAGACCTATTTCTCTGCCCTTGGTAAATTGACTCAGGTTGTAACGTCTGCCTAGACTACTGCACATGGTCTAGTTCAGCTGGCTACCTTGGTTGTGAGGTTGGCGGTTTGAGTTTCAGAAGGTCCATAAGGCAGTACATCTGTTGTGTGTGTGTTAATTTGTCACAATGCGTATGCTTAGGAATGTGCACCTTCCATATAGTACCATCAAGATGTGTTCTTCGCACAGTCCACTTGCCCCTTGGTAGTGGGCAATGTGAGGGCAGGAGTGATGTGAGATATTGGAATGGCCTCAATGATTGCATGTGACCTTTATTGTAGTCACCATAATGCTATGTGAGTCACGGTGTTTGAACTGCAGCAAATTACATTCCACACCCCTTACACAGTACGTATTGGCTGAAAGGGTGTTTGTTTGGGTGTTATTGATGTGTTATTGGAGTTTTATCTTCACAGATGTAATGGCAGTTGGCACCATGTGTTTGTCATTGTGTTGTATACATTTTCCCCTTGTGTCTGTGGAGAGGCATCAGTTTTTATTTGGAACGGTACTTTGTCCCTAGGTGTGTCTCCCATTGGGTGAGGATATCAAACATGCCTTGCGGTGTCACAACCTCAGTGTGTTCCTGTTCACATGTCGCTGTCGTGGTGTATGTGTTGTTTGTCCTAGAGGTTTGCTGTGCAGTGTGTATATAAGTAGGTTTCTGTACTTACCAACAAGTAGTCCATTTCCATATCGTCCATCCTGGAAGTGTTGATTGATGGTACAGTGACAGAAGATGAATGAATCATGAACACTCCCAGGATACTTTGCCACGATGTTGGTGATCAATCCCTGGTGATCCAAAATGGCCTGCACATTGATAGAGTGTGTGTGCTTCCTGTTGCGGTATAGATGTTCAGTTGCAGCAGGTGGCACAAGGCGTACATGTGTGCAGTCAATGGCACCAAGGACGTGTGGAAATCCATTAATGAGGTAAAACCCCTGTTTGGTCTCCTGCTGCTTCTGCTGTGTGTTTGGGAAGCAGATGTGCCGGGGTGTGAGTCTGATGATGGCATCCAGTACCTTGGGCAGGAAGGCGGAGAATGATGGCTGTGAGATCCCAGCAACCAGGGCGCCAGTGGTTTGAAAGGATCCACTTGCCAACATGTGTAGTACAGCTAGCAGATTTGTTTCTGGTGGGATGGTGAGGGGTGTCTGCAAGCTGGGTGCCAACTGTGGCTCTATGTTGTGCAGTAGCTGCTGAATGGGTTGCCAGTTCAACCTGTACCTCTGGATGATGTCATGCTCCCTGAGGCCATGAAGGGTTGTCCTGGTGCGGAATATCCTCTCCTGCCTTCTGCGTTGCCTTTGGGGTCCCTGCTGGTGTTGTGGAAGCTGCTGTTGTTCTTCCTGTGCTCTGCATCTGCATGCACGCTGGATGAGAAGCGCCTCCTGTCTTCCTTTTGCTGCTCTGCTAATCGGGCTGTGCGTCATTTTCCGCCTCCCGGCCGTGCAGGATTTTTGTGTGGTAGCATAAATACAGCGCACGGGTGTTTGTGTCATTTTTTGGACGGGAACGCCTACCTTGTATATCATTAACGCAAGGTGGTTTCCCGCATCCAGAAAATGACGCACACAGCAGGATTTTGACGTCCGCGGGCGTCAAAGTTTAAATATAGTGCACGGTTTACGCCCATTGTGCGCCAAAATATTGATGCACATTCGTTGCAGACGGAGTATAAATATGCCCCTGAGTCTTTTAAAACTAGAGTATTAACATCAGTTTGGGGATTAAAGCAGTTCAGTAGGAAGTATGGAGGACCGCCCCTTCGTCCAGTACTATCCGCCTTTAATGCTATTGTACGTCCTCAATTTCAGTATGGTGCAGAAGTTCTAACTCTGTCAGGGAAGTTGAACTGGGAAGCGAAAGAAAGTAAATGTGTGAAACACTTGCTCTCACTACCCCCCTCAAGTAGGATTCAGGCTATAAGGGCGTAGTGCCAAATGACGGTGTGGAGTTATCAGGGAATGCAAGCTGCATTGAAATTTTGGTTGAGCCTTTCTGAAGAGGGAATCTCCAAAACTGCAAAATGATGTAAAAGGGAAATAAATACAAACAAAGTAAACTGGGTATACCAAGTGAGAGGACGTCTAGAAAAGATTTGTGTCCTCTGAGGATTAGCTGCAAATCAGTGGCACAGAGAACAAATTCAGAAGCAGGAGTTGTGTGCTGCGGTAAATAAAAGTGCTAGAGAAGCTGACTTAGGTTATCTGGAGGGAAAAATCTCCACCTGATTCATGGTAAGCAGATGGAGAAATGACAAAATGTTTGCCTATATAAAGGATTTACCTAACCCTAAGTTAAGAGACGCAGTGTTAAAATTCAGGGTCGGTTTAAACCCTTGTTATATGACCCCAAAATAAAAGCCACAATTAGGGATGACTTTGGCGTGTGTACATATGGCCTAAAACAACAATGTAGTGCCCAAAACATTTCTTTGGATTGTTTTTGGTTTTTTGAAGAATGGAAGAAGTTTTTGAAACCAATCTTTCAGGAATATATTGTTACTAACCAGGATCAAGCCCTCAAATTATTGGTAGATATGATATTTTTGAATGTGACTTGTGCTTCAGGCTGATTTTTAATTGAAATCCGAGGTGTCCTAATGGGGCTCTCAGGTGCCTTGCAAGGGCTAAGAGTGTAGTATGCGAGGTATGATAATGAAATGGAATTTCTAAGGGATAAACTAGATTTCATACAATTGTTTTTAAAATGTGAAATTATTGTTTCTATTTTAACTGATGCAGGATTGTAATTTTCTATCTTTCATAGCTGAAACACAGGAAAAATGTTCTATCTCTGTTAGAAATAGGGTATTTGGTTGGCAGTCAGGTTACCCCCTGTCCAAGCAAGGACCCTCACTCTAGTCAGGGTAAAAGAGAATCACCCTCAGCTAACCTCCGTTCACCCCCTTGGTAACTTGGCACGAGCAGGCAGGCTTAACTTCAGGATGCTAGGTGTAAAGTATTTGTACCAACACACACAGTAACTTAATGAAAACACCACAAAATGACACAACACAGGTTTAGAGAAATAGGAAATATTTATCTAAACAAAACAAGACAAAAACAACAAAAATCCACAATACACAAGTCAATAAAAATGCAAAAAGAGTCTTCATGTAATTTTAAACACAACGCTAACGCTGTTAGTATGAAAATATACCTAGGCACGTCAAAAATAACCCCGCACAGGTGAGTGTGTGTCAAAAAGGGCTTGCAATGCGTCAATATCATTCACCAGCGAGACAAAGGGGGTCATTCCGACCCTGGCGGTAAAAACCGCCAGGGCCGTGACCGACAGAAAGCACCGCCAACAGGCTGGCAGTGCTTTCCTGCCCATTCTGACCACGGCGGTAAAGCCGCGGTCAGAAAAGGGGATCCGGCGGTTTCCCACCAGATTACCCCTGGCTGGGCTGAATCTCCATGGCGGCGCTGCCTGCAGCGCCGCCATGGAGATTCTGACCCCCTTCCCGCCATCCTGTTTCTGGCAGTTTTTACCGCCAGGAACAGGATGGCGGGAACGGGTGTCGTGGGGCCCCTGGGGGCTCCTGCACTGCCCATGCCACTGGCATGGGCAGTGCAGGGGCCCCCTAACAGGGCCCCAGCATGATTTTCACTGTCTGCTTAGCAGACAGTGAAAATCGCGACAGGTGCAACTGCACCCGTCGCACCCCTGCAACACCGCCGGCTCCATTCGGAGCCGGCTCCTGTGTCTTGCAGGGCCTTTCCCGCTGGGCCGGCGGGCGCTCCCTTGGCGAGCGCCCGCCGGCCCAGCGGGAAAGTCGAAATGGCCCCCGCGGTCTTTTGACGGGGGAAGTTTGGCGGGCGGCAACTGCCGCCCGCCAAACTTGGAATGACCCCCAAAGTGTTGTTTCTCCTTCAGTCTAGTTGGCATGCATTGTTTCTTCTCTCTGCAGGAGAGGGATGCGTCGATTCGAACCGCACTCATAGGTCCGGGCAGGCCTTGTATCATTTTTACACGGCCAGCGATGATTTGTGTCGGAAATCCTGCTGGTCAATGATCCGAAAACCACGCAGCACGGGTTGCGATCTCACCAGCCTCCATCAGCGATGCTGCACGTCGTTTCTCCAGCCACTGTACGTCGATCCTTCCAGCCCTCACAGAGGTCAGTGCGTGGATTTCTCACTCTTGGCCTGCCAGTTTTTCCTTCCAGGAACTGGATGGGTACCACTTGGCAGAGTAGGAGTCTCAGCAGAGGCTCCAGGTGCTGGCAGAGAGAAGCCTTTGCTGTCTTCGAGACTTCAAACAACAGGAGGCAAGCTCTAAATCAAGCCCTAGGAGGTTTTTCACAAGAAGGAAGGCACACAAAGTCCAGCCTTTGTCCCCTTTCACAGGCAGAAGCAGCAACTGCAGGATAGCTCCACACAGCACAGCCACAGGCAGGGCAGCTCTTCTTCCTCAGCTCTTCAGCTCTTCTCCAGGCAGAGGTTCCTATTGGTTTCCAGAAGTGTTCTAAAATCTGTGGTTTTGCGTGCCCTTCTTATACCCATTTTGCCCTTTGAAGAAGGCTTACTTCAAAGAAAAGCCTCTCTTGTTTGTGAAATCCTGCCTTGCCTATGCCAGGCCCCAGACACACACCAGGGGGTTAGAGACTACATAGTGTGAGGGCAGGCACTGCCCTTTCAGGTGTAAGTGACCACTCCTCCCCTCCTTCCTAGCACAGATGGCTCATCAGGATATGCAGGCTACACCCCAGCACCCTTTGTGTCACTGTCTAGTAAGAGGTGCAACCAGCCCAACTGTCAAACTGACCCAGACTGGGAATCCACAAACAGGCAGAGTCACAGAAATGGTTTAAGCCAGAAAATGCTCACTTTCTAAAAGTGGCATTTTCAAACATGCAATCTTATGCCAATCATGGACAAACCAATTACATACACATTTTGTATAGGGCCACTTGCACTTTAGCACTGGTTAGCAGTGGTAAAGTGCCCAGAGTAACAAAAAAAGCAAAAACAGGGTCCAGCACACATCAACAACCTGGGAAACAGAGGCAAAAAGTTAAGGGAGACCACGCTAAGGATGAAAAGTCTAACAATCACCATATTTTTAGAATCAGGTTTTAAAGTAAAGCACTGTCACTTTATCTAGAGTTGCCATCATACTTAAACTGTAGGATAGTTTTAGAAATTTTATTTTGCTAGACTGGTTTATCATGCAAATTGTAATAAAGTCTGTAAAGGAATTTTAGGGATATGTTAAGTATTAGAAGGACATTACAATCATGAATTGTCATGAATTAAGAACAACCAGGAGGCTGTAAGCTATGTGTCAGGTTAGTTTTATGAATCATTGTATTGTGCATTTATGTTGTATGCTTTTATTGTTTTAAGCAAAATAAAGAATTTATCTATCTCATACCCACTACCTTAGCTCCTCTCCATCTTCCTTGGAAAGAACAATTTCCTCTGAATTTCCCAAACCACCTCCTACATACATCGCCTCCAGTGTCTACAATGCCCGATAATTTAAATGCCTTGGAAAAGCAGCCTGAATTGTTGCAGACAAAAGACTGACCACACAGGCCAACATCCTCAGAGAAATCTGATCTATATGCAACACTCTCCAAATCTAATTCCTTACTCTTTTTAATTTTTCCTTCAGAAGCTTCAATACTCTTCTACTGTACTCACTAAAAACCCCAGAAATTGACTTTTCTGTTTTGGAACCAAACGTGTTTTTTGTCTGTTCATTACAACCTCCACTCTTGACTTCTCTTGATCCATAATCAAAACGTTATCAAGATATATAATCAACTGTACACCTTGTTCCCTCAGAAAAGACACCACTGGATGTGGAAACTTTGTGAAACACCGTGGGGTTGACGAAAGACCAATAAGAAGTCAAACAAACTTCCACATTTTACCAGCCCATCTGAATTTCTGGAATTTCTAGTGTGGTTCCCACATTGGGATGTTTAGAAAAGCATCCTTCAATTCAAATTGTGTTAACTAATCTCCTCTCTGCGATATGTCTCTTAGCATTTGCATTCCTTCCATTTTGAAACGGTGATAAACAAACCAGTTATGTAGACTTCTTCAAGGTATAACTGGTCTCCCGTCCTTCTTTCCTAAAAGGAAAATGTTGCTTACAAATCCTACTAACTCCTGTGACACCTCTATAATGCACCTTTCTCCCTGAACTCTTGAGCCTCCTTCTCTACCAACTTTGATAGGTCTCCAGTGAACTGAACACTTTTGGGAGTCCAAGTTTGAACTGGCTCTGCAAAAAAATAAATGTTATAACCCTGTACCGTTTCCAAAATTCAAGGATCCCCTGTAATCTGAATCCATTTGTGATGAAATTGGGCAAGTCTGCTGCCCAATTTCTATGGAATAGCAATAAGGTTGAACCTTACCTCTAACTCGGAACTGATGCTCTCTACAGCCTCTTCTTCTCCTACGCTTTTGCCTTTAAGTTTAGAAACTGGATGATCGCCATGATCCCTGATTCTGTGAGAGTCTATATCCATAGGAAAATGAACTCCTTGTAGCTCCAAGTCCTCGGCCAGGAAAAGGACACATTGGTCTCCTGGCCAAACCAAAAATCTGATCATTGAAAACACTTTTCATATCTCGCAGGGACTTTTAAATAGAAGATTAAGCTCCCATGAACTTTGACATCTCCTTGATGAAATCAGAACCAAATAAGGAAACAAGAGCCGTTGGCCCTGCCTCATTATTTTCCGGATCCACTAATTTCAGATTAACCTTTAATAGTTTAATTTTCCTGCATTCTACTAAAAGCACTGTGTAAGCATTGCCTAACAGGCAAACAGCGCGTTGAACCCGTCTCAACTCCTCCACATTTACATTTTCCTTACTCACTTTGGGGGTCATTCCGACCCTGGCGGTCATAGACCACCAGGGCCGGGGACCGCGGATGCACCGGCAACAGGCTGGCGGTGCATCCAGGCCAATTCTGACCGCGGCGGTAAAGCTGCGGTCAGAAAAGGGAAACCAGCGGTTTCCCGCCGGTTTTCCCCTGGCCTGAAGAATCCTCCATGGCAGCGCTGCAGGCAGCGCCACCATGGGGATTCCGACCCCCTTCCCGCCAGCCTGGTTCTGGCGGTTTTGACCGCCAGAACCTTGCTGGCGGGAACGGGTGTCGTGGGGCCCCTGGGGGCCCCTGCAGTGCCCATGCCAATGGCATGGGCACTGCAGGGGCCCCCTAACAGGGCCCCACAAAGATTTTCAGTGTCTGCATAGCAGACACTGAAAATCGCGACGGGTGCAACTGCACCCGTCGCACCCTTTCCACTCCGCCGGCTCCATTCGGAGCCGGCATCCTCGTGGAAGGGGGTTTCCCGCTGGGCGGGCGGGCGGACTTCTGGCGGTCGCCCGCCGGCCCAGCGGGAAACTCAGAATTACCGTGGCGGTCTTTTGACCGCGCTGCGGTATTCTGTCGGGGGAACTTTGGCGGGCCGCCCGCCCAAGTCAGAATGACCCCCATAGTCTTCCTCAACCATGTAATAGATCTTCGTCAGAGGTCCAACCTCTCCTGACACATTTGCATACGTTTACCTAAAGTCTTAGGTGGATTGTGTCCACCTTTACCAATGAAGGCTAAACTCTCTGAATCCAGAATTTGATTCTGCTAAAGTAGACCTAGGATATTCTGATCTTAGCCTTATCCAGTCCTCAATTGGGATTTATTCCTTAACCAAGTGTGCACATGGTCTGCAACGTATTCCACCAAAGACCACTTCAGATAAAGAGGATGTTTGATCAAAAGTGGGTCAGACAAGCAGCCCTCTATAGGATCTGTCAATACTTCAGGACCATCAACCTTTACATCTTTCTTAATATCTTTCTTTGTAACAACCTCATACTCCAGTTCATCTGACTCAAATTCAGAAGAGCATCTCAACTTAATCTCTGCACATCTTGAGGATTCATCACACTGCACCACAAAGTGCTTATGTCCTTTCCTTATTCTTTGTGATTCTCTTTCTGCGCCTTTTATCTGCCCACCATATGTGTCCTCGATACTTCCATGTGATGTGCTTCCACAGAAACCATGATCTGGCACCACAGATTTCCCCCTCTTTGATTTAGAAACATCAACCACCAGGTGCTTCCTTTTCATAGACATTTTACCCCTCTTTTCACTATGCAAAGTAGTCACACCTTTACAAATTCATATCTCAACTTTTACTGATTGGATTCTTGTCATTTTGATCTTGTTTTATATATAGAAATGGACTATATTTAGCTAGCTTGGTGTGGAGTCATTATGTGCTGTTCTCACTATGTTACTGTTTAAAGTGTTGCACAAGTGCTTTATTCATTGCCTCTTAAGTTAAGCCTCTCTGCTATGTACCAAGCTACCAAAGGGTGAGCACAGGTTAATTTATGGTGTGTATCGGACTTACCCTGACTAGAATTGTGGTTCCAGCTTAGCTAGGGTGCATACCTCTACCAACCAGAAACCCAATTTCTAACCATTGTCATTATCCATACCAGATGTAATGAGTAGGTAATACAGATCTTTATGCTGGTAATGCAAGCCAAATTGTTCTCCGCTTTGTGCACACTTGGATCCTGAGGGGTATAAGAAATGAGAAGGAAGTATGCTATTCAAAATATTACTGAAATGGCCAGGCTGGGTTTAGGTTGGCCCTTTCATACTTTGTAGCTTGATTGTTGGAACACTGAGAAGGCTTGTTTCCTGCGAACATGTGGTATAGGAATTTATCAGTGTAGGGCTCACATGAGAAATATGTAACTTGTGGACTAAATTTGCTGGGTTGCAAGACCAGATTTAGGGTCAGATGTATGAAAATGTTTTGCACTCACAAACGGTGCGAATCAGTAGGGGCCAGATGTAGCAAAGTGTTTGCGCCTCGCAAACGGCGAAAATCGCCGTTTGCGAGGCGCAAAAGCCACTTTGCTATTCAGAAATGCATTTTGCGAGTCGGCTCCGACTCGCAAAATGCATTTCCGACTCGCAAATAGGAAGGGGTGTTCCCTTCCTATTTGCGACTCGCAGTGGGATGCAATTCCATTTGCGACTGCGTACGCGGTCGCAAATGGACTCGCAGTTACCATCCACTTCAAGTGGATGGTAACCCACTCACAAATTGGAAGGGGTCCCCATGGGACCCCTTCCACTTTGTGAATGGACCCAAAAATATTTTTTTAGGGGAGGGAGTGGTCCAAGGGACCACTTCCTGCCCTGAAAAAATACCGAAACTAAAGGTTTCGTTTTTTTTTTTTTAAGTGCAGCTCGTTTTCCTTTAAGGAAAACGGGCTACACTTAAAAAAAAAAAAAACTGCTTTATTTAAAGCAGTCACGAACACGGAGGTCTGCTGACTACAGCAGGCCTCCATGTTTGCGAGTGCCTATACTCGCAATGGGGCCGCAATTTGCGACCCACCTCATGAATATTGATGAGGTGGGTCATTGCGACTCCATTGCGAGTCGCAGTCGGTGTCTGAGACACCGTACTGCATAGCAAATTGCGACTTGCAATTTGCGAGTCGGATGGACTCGCAAATTGCAAGTCGCAATTTTGCATTTTGCTACATCTGGCCCTAAATTCGGCCGTTTGCGAGTGCAAAACAGTGGTCTGCAATGCATGAAAGGCATTCGCAAACCACAAAGCAGAAGTCGCTAAAATAGCGATTTCTTGCGTTGCGACCTGGGTTTTGCGAATCGCAATTTGTGATTCACAAAATCCACATCGCAAGGCGATGCTGCAAAATATCGCAAATTGCGATTTTTCGCAGAATGGCATTTTGCACATGCAAAATACCATGGACTGCAACTAGGTGGTAACCTGGTGCAAAATTTAAAAATGCATTTAAAATGCATTTTTAAATTGAACATGTAAAGCACATATGCCCTTTCGGCATTTGTGCACTTTACATGTCCCCCAAAACATTTTTGGGGTACAGCAGAGGGGGCCATAGGCCCCCAGCACCCTGGGGATTTGCATTTCCAAAATTGCGATTTATGGTTCAGAAATCGCAATGTTGGAAATGCAAAAAATTTGCAGCTATGGGCCAACAGGCCCATAGCTGTGAATGGGGCCGGTATCGCAATTTGCGATTCGGTAATAGCATTTGCGATTTTTAAGAAATCGCTATTACCAAATCGCAAATGTGATACATGGCACTTTGCGAGTCGGTAATAGCGATTTCTTAAAAATCGCTATTACCGAATTGCAAAGGGCCGTGATGATACATCTGGCCCTTACCTCTTATTCAATCCCCTTGCTTGAACCAATTTAGTTCATACACACTATTCATCTACCTGTGGGCTTACTAGCCATTTTCGTGAGCCAGTCAATAGATTTACCATTATCTGTGAGTCACCATATGCCCATGAAAGCAGAAGCAATTTCTGCAATTTGGATCAGTATTTTTGCTCTATTGTAGCTGATTTTTTAGCGACCCCTACACAAATTCAAGTGTGCTCATAGAGTGACAGTGCAGCTATTCTAGCAAAGTTTACATATTATAAAATCATTTCAATGAAAACTGATTATTTAAAATCCACTTTCAGTTTCATTGCCCATTTCCGGATATTGACGTCTAACAAGCACAAGAAGAACATTACCATCATCTATGGGATGGAATACAATGTTGATATTCCTTTTGCTCCAGTTAGTGCAATTATATATTTTTTCTTTCAAAACAAGTTTTTATAAAGGTATTATTATAAATGTTCAAAGGTCCCCAAGTATCCTTTCTTTATAAGATTTACCTTGGGTAATTAAAATTGATGCTAGATTCACAGTGTTTTGGCAGCTTTCCAGGACATCTACAAATCTTTTTTTTACTAGGGTTCAAGTCCATGCCTACTTGTCCTCCTGTCAAACTTGTATTTGTGGATCACTCAAGGTATGTGAATTAGGAACTTGGGGCCAGATTACAAGGCCCTTGCGCCTCCTTGCACCTCCTTGAGCCACATCAGCATTTTCATTTTTTTAATGCAAATGTAGCATTAGGTAGGAATTTCTGATGTGTCATATTTACAAAGCAGCTCAATACTAGCATGGCACTGCGTTGTAACCCCTTGCACCACATTATGCCTGTGCCAGGCATAATGTATGCAAGGGGAGCGTTTCCTTGCAGGTTTTCACTGCCTCATTTTTTCCATAATTTTTAATGCCTGCACATTGCTGGTGTTAAAGTGACAGGCCCGTAATAACCTATGGGACTCCGTAGTGCTTTGCTGGACTAGCGTCATAATTAATGGTGCTAATCCAGCAAAGCACCACAATAGTGTCATAAAGTCTGACACTGTTGTGATCACATGTGCCATGGTGTGCTGAATTGTAAATACAGCGCTACTATGGTGATGTTAGGGGGACTAAGGGCAGTGCAAGAAAGTGCTCATCAGGACTGATGCACCACTTTCTTCAAGATCTGGCCCTTGGTGTGTAAAACATTTGATTTTAGATAATCAAGCTATCAGGTCCAGTAGCAGCTGGTGTTATGGCAGAGTGGCGGGCAGGGTGGATGATATGAACACAAAAGAACAACGAACAGATGACAACACAAACACAAAAAACAACATAGAAAAACTTACCTGCCACCCACCGCATCAGAGCTCTTCTGTTCCTCTCCACAGCAGCACAGGCTCCCAAACTCCCCTACAGCCAATCCAGCTGCTGTTGTCATGCGGCTGGCAGCCTGAGCGCCCTGGTTTGGCACTCCCAGAGAGACTGGGAGCCTGTGGCTGCTGTCTCCTACCCGGCCACGCAGCTCGAGCTGAAGACAGCTCAGTGCGCATGTCGGTTTGGACGTCCTGAGACAGCCAGCCAAACCCACAAACACACTGATAGCAGTGCACACCACTCTCCCTCTGTCCCTATCACCGTGATTGCCCCACCCACAAGACTCGGCCCTGACCTTAGAACTTGAAAAATAAAATTGTAATAAACCTGTTTTATTATCGTTTTATTTTTCAACTTTTGACGCAGCTTGCAGGAGGGGGCAATGCTCCTCCACCATAGCGGAGGAGCCGCTTCTGATCAGGTCTCACTTTCAATAATGTAAAAAAGATATGAGGCTACATTTTTTGTGTGTTACACTATTGTTTCCTATCCACTTTTCGCTCAATTTTGAGCTTGTATTGAACTTAGACAAGATTTCATCCCAGGTAGGAAAATCAGAATAGTAACCTAGTAAGTCCTATTTTTCTATCATTCGTACATTCTTAAAAAACACATGTAAATGTCTAGTGGCAGAAGAAAGAACAATATTGCCCGTTATCAAGTGATGAGCTAGGGGAAGGACCTAGAAGGAGAATTTTCCATTACCTACATCTACTTGCAACTATAACACAAGCCAAGTGGTGTATTAAATTTGACCTTAAAGTGGCTTACCGTGAAATTGTGATAGAATCGACTCCAGTCATGCCACTGCTTTTATAACCCCCAAAAGGCACCTATCAATTTTGTTGTATGCAATTTGGTTTGTTGTCTGTAGTGTCTGTCTCTAAGAAGGTGACTTTCTAAATGTTAAAAGGCACTCCAAATGTTATTGCCTTAAAAGAGGACATATTAATATTTGGGGACATAATGAAAGAACATGATCACACTGGAAAATGTTATTTAAGTGTTACTTTACACAGGTGTTTTAATGCGAAAAGAAAAGTGTATCTTCTGAAGAAATTAGGTTAAATAATGAGGCCACATTTTGACAAGGGCTGGTGTCAAGCAGAAACTAGGTTTGTTAGACTGTATAGTGAATGCTCCTCCTCCAAAAAATAAAAATTAAGGCCCATATTGTGCAAGGTGAAGCATGGACGACGCAAAGCCGTCAGTAACTTTTAAAAACCCACATAAGGGGGAATTTGTGCCACCTTGTGTGGCTTTGTAAAGAAATGTAACCAAATACAGCTGCTTGCACTGTGTTACGTTACATTTAAACGTATGAGGTTTTCCATCAGTGTAGCATGTGCGTTCCCATGCATTCACCCATGGATTTTGATACATGCCCAGGTTTACTTAACTTTGTAAATCCGGGAATGTGTCAAACTTCCAAGTCTTCCCCAGTGAGGCGTAATGAGGAGAAATATCTTTATTTCTCCTTGTTATTTCCTTTTTTCCACATGTCTTGCATTTTGTAGCAAACATAGAAAGAGAACAATGCCTGTAAGGATTGATTTTGCGCAAGAAGGAGTCCCTTTCTGCACAAAAACAATCTTGCCTTCTCTATAGTAGAAGGGTGTCTCTGTTGGTGCTAGCCAGCCCACAGTAGACCAGCACAAGGAGAGAGCAGAAATGCACCATATCTTGGTGAATATGGAGCATTTCTTTTCTCTCCCTTTCATGTAGCACAGCAACATTGCATACCGCCATGCATTGCGTGAAATATTAGTAAATGTGCCCCCTAATCCTTAATAGAGATGTGTGAGTTGTACTTGAAATTTATGGAAAGTTTTGAAAATTTACCAGAATTTATTAAAAAACATAAAACTGTCTTTGAGGGGAATGAAAAAGGTGAAATTGGTTTTGTTATAATAAAAATCAGATCGGAGAGGCTCCCACTCTTAAGCCCTACTAAAAGGGTATATAAGTCACCTTACTGTAAGTACCAACAGTTTTACCTCAAGGACTTTTAGGTCAGTAAAGTGAAGGTACTCAATGATAGAAAAAGAAGCGCGGGTTGAGTGTTGATAAATTTAAAGCATATGAGTGGGGGAATCGATTTGTGATTAAGGAAATTCCATCTGCCTTAGTACAGGTGCATTAAGACAGAATTCACTTATAATAAGGTAGAAGGGATATTCATGATGTTTGTGATGGAGCACCCATCTACCATACTCTAAATCAGACATAAGTCTAATCACCGACATTCTATCAGGTGCTAAAATAAAGAAAACCACTGCCAGATTATGTTGACTCAGTACAAAATTGTTAAAATAAAATTTCAAATTGGAATATATATTAGATCGTCCTAATGTATGGACAAATTGCCTGTCATGCTTGTCTATGGGGAATAATTGTACTAAAACTACAAGGACATTGAGGAGCTCAGATTCTGAGATCAATAAAGTGATTTGTGACAATGGAGACAAATGGAAGGTTCAGTTGTCCATGACACTTTTTCACAGGAGGTTCTAGACCATGTGGTTAATGGATGGGCAAGAGAGAAGATAGTGAATCAAAATGAGCAGCCTTTTCGAAAGGTGGCTGATGCTTTGTTAGAAGTGAATGGACGGTTGTATCTTGCGGAAGAGTTAGTGCTGTCTGCGCATTAAGAAGACAAAATTCTTGCAGGTTATTTATAACTGTCACTCGGAGGTTACACAAACTAAATGAAGAATTAGAGAGGAGTATTGATGGACCCAACTAGAAAGAAAGGATGAATAATGTAGCACATAATGCGCACAAGGTAGACTGAGCGACAAACAGCTGATGACTAGAATGCGTTGAGTTATCCATCTTGGTTCCGCAGAGTATGACAGAAGATGGGCCTGAATTTTCTGAGACCTGTTTTACATTTAACCCATACAGTTGCATTATATATATTGTCATCTTGATAGGCTACTTGAGAGGGAGTTGTAGATTTCCTTTGTTATTTCTTCGTTAAAGAGATAAGGCCTGACTCATCCCTACAGACAATGGTGGCCGGTTCATTCCCCAAGTATGTGTGAAGTTTTTCTGGAGAAATCTGGTGGTAAACATTTCATGACTCCTTTTGGATTGGTTAAAAGGTTCAATCGAGCATTAGTGAAATATGCGCAGAACATCTATGACAGTAAGAAAGGATGTTGCTCAAGCAGTGTGCAAGATGTTGTCGGTTTACGTGAGTACTACTCATATTTGTATTGGTAAGTCCCATTTTCTGTTGATGGATGGATGAAAGGAGGGGTTTGATTGCATTCCATTTGCTTGTTCACCCACAAATCTAAGGTAGTCATACTCCCCAGAGATTGAGATGAAGTCGAGAGGATTTACAATGGAAAAAGGCTGCACATCCTATCCATGGACGGGGTTATCTGAAGCTTGTTGTGGGTAAGTGTGTTAAAAAAAAAAAAACGGGTTCTCGAGGATTCCTAACATGGTGCATGTTTTAGAGATATGTAGCAGTGTTGCAGTGGTTGACAACGTTTGGATTAGATGTTTTTATCATTAATGACTATCACAGAACTATGATTTTTTGGTTGTGCAACTTTGTTGCTGAACTGTTGTAACAGTTGTTATGCCTATGTACTTTATGCTTAAAGTTTGTGTTATTTTAATATTGCTTTCACCCGTATCTGTGAAGAAGGAGGTGCATGATGGCTGGATTGTGTTGTGGCGAAGCCTCAAAACACAATCTACTCGATGTGATCATATAATGCAGTGATGCTAGGGAAGGATACAAGTATTGTTGGCAGTTTGTGTTTGTCTTGTTTGTGGAGGTAATGTACTTATTCCTGCAGTGCCTAATTATATCTATGAATTTACTTCGAGGTTTATCTATGACATCATATATGTGTAAACTCTCACTTTCATACTCCGCAGAACGACTGAATACCCGAAGAATCTTAGAGAAGAACAAACATCACTTAAGGAAGGGGAAAATGATGAGGTGGCAGACTTACTAAGATGTGACACAATGCATTGCAGCTACCAAAGTTGCAGCGCTGCATCAAAGGAAGAGAGCATAACAGCGCTAGGTGTACTAAGCATAGTTTTGACACATTTTCAGTACAAAATACTATGCTGAGACAAAGTTTTATGCACTTTCAAGTTCGTCTGTGTGCTGTACAGTACAACAGAAATGCAAAGTTGGAAATGTCTGGAGAAACAAAAACTTTTCTCCAAACTTTCTGCACAGAGGCGGGATAATTTTTTTTACACAAATACCTGTCTATCAATGTTAATAAGTATAGATTTGCCTCTAAATCTATTTGTGGGTGTAGGAAAGTACCATCTTGCCTGGCATGTTATCCCCATTTTTACTTGTATGTATGTTTGTTTTTGCCTATGTCACTGGGATCCTGCTACTCAGGCCCCCAGTGCTCATAAAGTGTGCCCTGTGTGTGTTCCCCATGTGGTGCCTAACTGTATCACTGAGGCTCTGCTAATCAGAACCTCAGTGTCTATTCTCTCTCTGCTTTTAAAATTGTCACTGCAGGCTAGTGACTAATTTGACCAATTCTGATTAGCACACTAGGACACCCTTATAATTCCCTATACCCAGGGTATTGGGGTTCCAGGAGATCCCTATGGCTGCAGCATTTCTTTTGCCACCCATAGGGAGCTCAGACAATTCTTACACAGGACTGCCACTGCAGCCTGAGTGAAATACCATCCACGTTATTTCACAACCATTTTACACTACACTTAAGTAACTTATAAGTCACCTATATGTCTAACCCTCACTTAGTGAAGGTTAGGTACAAAGTTACTTAGTGTGAAGGCACCCTGGCACTAGCCAAGGTGCCCCCACATTGTTCAGGGCAATTTTCCCAGACTTTGTGAGCGCGGGACACCATTACACACGTGCACGACCTATAGGTCAAAACCTATATGTAGCGGCACAGTGGTAACTCCGAACATGGCCATGTAACATGTCTAGGATCATGCAGTTGTCACCCCAATACCATCCTGGTATTGGGGGGTCAATTCCATGCATCCCCAGGGCTCCAGCATAGAGCCCGGGTACTGCCAAACTAGCTCTCCAGGGGTTTTCTCTGCAGCTACCGCTGCTGCCAACCCTCAGACAGGTTTCTGCCCCCCTGGCCTGGGCAGCACAGTCCCAGGAAGGCAGAACAAAGGATTTCCTCTGAGAGAGGGTGTTTCACCCTCTCCCTTTGGAAATAGGTGTTAATGGCCTGAGAGGAGTAGCCTCTCCTGGCCTCTGGAAATGCTTTGAAGGGCACAGATGGTGCCCTCCTTGCATAAGCCAGTCTACACCGGTTCAGGGATCCCCCCAGCCCTGCTCTAGCGCAAAACTGGACAAAGGAAAGGGGAGTGACCACTCGCCTGACCAGCACCTCCCAAGGGGAGGTGTCCAGAGCTCCTCCAGTGTGTCCCAGACCTCTGCCATCTTGGATGCAGAGGTATGAGGGCACAATGGACACCTCTGAGTCGCCAGTGCCAGCAGGTGACGTCAGAGACCCCTCCTGATAGGTGCTTACCTTTCTCTGTAGCCAATCCTCCTATGAGGGCTACTTAGGGTCTCTCCTGTGGGTTTCTCATCAGATAATGAATGCAAGAGCTCACCAGAGTTCCTCTGCACTTCCCTCTTCGACTTCTGCCAAGGATCAACCGCTGACTGCTCCAGGATGCCTACAAAACCGCAACAAAGTAGCAAGAAGACTAACAGCAACATTGTAGCACCTCATCCTGCTGGCTTTCTCAACTGTTTCCTGATGGTGCATGCTCTGAGGGCTGTCTGCCTTCAACCTGCACTGGAAGCCAAGAAGAAATCTCCTGTGGGTCGACGGAATCTTCCCCCTGCCAACGCAGGCACCAAACTTCTGCATCACAGGTCCTCTAGGTCCCCTCTCATCTAGACGAGCGTGGTCCCTGGAACACAGGAGCTGGATCTAAGTATCCCTGACAGTCCAGTGGCCCTTCTGTCCAAATTTAGTGGAGGTAAGTCCTTGCCTCCCCACGGCAGACAGTAATCCTGTGTACTGCGTGAACTGCAGCTGCTAGGGCTTCTGTGCACTTTTGGAAGACTTCCTTTGTGCACAGCCTAGTCCAGGTCCCCAGCGCTCCGCCCTGCATTGCCCAACTCGCTGAGTTGGACTCCGACTTCGTGGGACTCCCTTTTGTTGTGCTGAGATGACCGCCGTGCTCAGATCTTCTGAACGCCTGTTCAGGTGCTTCTGTGGGTGCTGCTTGCTTTTGTGTGGGCTCTCTGTGTTACTGAGTGACCCCTCTGTCTCCTCCTCCAAGGGGCGACCTCCTGGTCCTTCCTGGGCACTGGCAGCACACAAAATCCTTAACCACAACTCTTACAGCCAACATGGCTTGTCTGTGGTCTTTCTGCTTGGAAACAATTCTGCATCCTCCAGCACGCTGTGGGACATCTTCTGACCAAAGGAGAAGTTCCTGGCACCTTCCGTTGTTGCAGAATCTACCGGCTTCTTCCACCCGGAGGCAGCCCTTTTGCACCTTCATCCGAGGTTTAGTGGGCTCCTGCCCCCCCGGACACTTGGGTGACTCTTGGACTTGGTCCCTTCCTTTGCAGGTACTCAGGTCCAGGAATCCGTCTTCAGTGCTTTGCAGTCAGTTGTTGTCTTTGCAGAATCCCCTATCTCGACTTTACTGTCTTTCTGGGGTAGTAGGGTAACTTTACTACTACTTTTAGGGTCTTTAGGTGGGGTATCGAGGACAACCTTAGAGTTTTCTTACACTCCCAGTGACCCTCTACACACTACACTAGGGCTGGGGTCCATTCGTGGTTCGCATTCCACTTTTGGAGTATATGGTTTGTGTTGCCCCTAGGCCTATTTCCTCCTACTGCATTCTATTGTGTTCTACAGTGTTTGCACTACTTTTCTAACTGTTTACTTACCTGATTTTTGGTTTGTGTGTATATTTGTGTGCATTACCTGCCTCCTAAGGAAGTATATTCTCAGAGATACTTTTGGCATATTGTCACTAAAATAAAGTACATATATTTTTAGTAACTCTGAGTATTGTGTTTTCTTGTGATATAGTGCTATATGATATAAGTGGTATAGTAGGAGCGTTGCATGTCTCCTAGTTCAACCTAAGCTGCTCTGCTATAGCTACCTCTATCAGCCTAAGCTGCTAGAACCCCTCTAATCTACTAATAAGGGATAACTGGATCTGGCACAAAGTGTAAGTACCACAAGGTACCCACTATAAGCCAGGCCAGCCTCCTACAGTGGGTTAATGGAAACTTCCATGTACCACTAATTGAATGCCTCCTTGACACAAAATATCACAAAGTAGCGCATAGCTCTGTTTTGCATTACTGTAAGGCTACTTAACAGTGAAAAACCAGTTTTGTAGTGGAACATAAATTCTGAATCTGCGCTTTGTGCCAATTTGTGTCACTTTTTGTGCAACGGGTTAGTAAATTTGGGCCAAAGTGGTTACTACACAAATTTATTGAATATAAGTGGTCTTACATTAAATCACAATGGCCCTCATTTCAACTTTGGCGGCGATCTCGGCCGCAACACAGGAGTCGGCTCCAAATTGAGTTGCACCCGTCGCGCTTTTCACTGTCTGCAGACAGTGAAAAGCTCCATGGGGCCGTGGCAGGGGGCCCGTGACTCCCCTTTCTGCCAGCCTTTTCATGGCGGTTCATACCACCATGAAAAGGCTGGCGGGAGGGGGGACTCGTAATCCCCTGGGCAGCGCTGCACCGCCAAGACCAATGTGGCGGGAAACCGCCGGTCCCGGCGGTGCTACCACAGCACTTCCGCCACAGTCGTAATCCTATGTGAAGCACCGCCAGCCTGTTGGCAGTGCTTCCGTCAAAACAGCCCTGGCGGTCTTTGACCACCAGGGTTGTAATGAGGGCCATAATGTATCATAAGCAACAAATACGTTAAAAACCACATTAAGAGTTTAAGTGAATATGTGTATGTGAACAAACCTTAACTGAGTCTTTTAAGATGAAAATATTAATCCTCCACAGATGAGCCACCAACCTTTGCGCAGGTATTATCAGGTGTTGGCTTATATTCTGTGACTTGTAGTTTGGTTTGTCTCTGTTGGAAGGACCAGAGGTCTCACAATGTAAAGAGAAACTTGTAGGTGGCGGCTAGAGTTGGAGAGTCTGACGCAGTGAAAGAGGTGACTGAGGCAGTGGGTAAAGCCAGGGCGGTGTCCCCACTGGCCAGTGTTGGAGCAACGCCTTGACCTGAGACCGTGGAGACGGATTTGCTGGGATGAGCTTGGTGCCATCAGGGTCACACAACAATTCGTTCTCTGGTGGTAATACAGTATCCAGTGCCCCTATGAAAAATCTTGAGTTATCAGGTCCTCAATGTGGGAAGCTGTGGTGGAGGGGTCCCCCGCCTCCTGTCCTCTCCCATTTAGAGTTGAGGTGCTGTCTGGGCCTTTAGCTCTAGCTGCACATGGATCTTTTAGAATACTCATCAGGTCCATCTCCACAACTTCATGATCTTCCAAGTCAGAAACAGAGTCCCATAAACTTCCAGAGTCTAATATAGAGAAGAAGGCCTCAGGGGGTTCCAGTGCGGAATATGCCGCTGCCAGCGACTGTGATTGATTTTGCTCCGCAGTCAAACCTCTTAGGCTAGACTGCTGTGTCTTGAGCCTGGCAGCCCAAGCTAAGACCTGCAAAGTCGTTATTCCTATGGCTCAGCGTAATTGGGATCTCTCTGATGCATAGAACCAGTCATGGCTGTAGCAGGCACCTACCTAACGTTTCTCCCAAGTCTACAAGGCCGGCAGTAGCTATATCAATGGCTGCCTCAGTATAAGTTTCATTTGGCTCCCCATAGGAGCTCAATCTCCACCTCCCTGAAAGAATAGGAGCTCTTGAAAAAAGAGGGGAATATATATTGATCCAGAGTCCGCTGGGAGGATAAGACTGTGGATGGTGTGGGTGGAGGACCTGCGGTCTAAACTCTACTTGATTCGAGGAACCTTTGGGGGCAATATCCAGACTTTTAAATTTAACACTGTCAAGGGTAGGTCCTGGGAATGATACTGATCCCCCTTCTTTTGCAGTGGGTGCAGTGGGTGCTGGGAACAGCACCTCTGTTAGAAATGGCCCTTTTTGGAGGCGTTTTGTTTCTGACCTCCTGGTTTGTTCCTGTGCTGAATTTCTTTTTTGCTAGCTTTAGGACTCTGGGCACTACTTCTGACCAGCACTAAAGTGCTAGTGCTCTCATGATATTGGTGATTGGTTTATCCCTGTTTGCCATATCTGATTTACCATTAAGTCCCTAGTATAGTGCACCAGGTGTGCCCAGGGCCTGTAACTCAAATGGTAATAGTGGACCTGCAGCACTGATTGTGCCACCCACATGAGTAGCCCTGCAAACATGTCTCAGGCCTGCCATTTCAATGCCTGTGTGCAGGCTTATACTACTACTTTGATCTGGCAAGTGCACCCAATTGCCAGGCCCACACCTCCCCTTTTACTACATGTAAGTCATTCATAAGGTAGGCCCAAGGCAGCCCTATTGGCAGGGTACCTTGTATTTAAAAGGTAGGACATACATGTACTGGTGTGTTTTACATGTCCTGATAGTGAAATACTGCTAAATGTGGGTTTCACTATTGCAAGGACTATCTCTCCGATAGGGTAACATGGGGATTGCCTTTAAATATCTTTTAAGTGTAATTTCCCATTGGGAGCAGATAGAGATATGGAGTTTTGGGTCTCTGAACTCACAAAAACATCTTTTGATTAAGTTGATTTTTAAAATGTACGTTTGAAATGCTACTTTTTGAAAGTACTTAACCATTCTGTGCCTCTGCCTGCCTGTGGAATACACTTCTGGGCCAGGATGACAGTTAGGATGCCAAGTGGTGCCATCTCCAGTTTCTGGGCCCTTAGAAGTGCAAGCTGGTGACCTGAAGGAAAAAATCCACGCACCAATGCGCTGCAGCAGAAAAATCAATGCAGCGCCTGTCCCGCGGCTGGAGAATCGATTCAGCATTTGTCTTGCGGCTGCAGAATTGATGTAGCACCTGTTTCACCATGGTTCCATCAGTACAGCTCATCTGGATTTTCCACGCATCATCAACAGGGCGTGAATTCCTCATCAACCCCGCACTGCAGTAAGGAACTGAGGCTGCGTGACGGGATATTAATGCATCACCTTTCCTGCAAGGAAAGAATTGACGCATCACCTCCCCTGCCAGTAAGGAACCGATGCGTCATCTCTCCCTCGAGGAAAGAATCGATGCATCACCTCCCCTGCGCAGTAAGGAACCAATACGTTGCTTTGCTTTTTGGTGCCTCATCTCCCCTGCAGCCCGCATTGTCTTTGTTTTTGATGCATCCCAGGTACTTTGTTCTAAAAAGATACAATCATTGATTTCTATGGATTATGACTCATTTCAACTCTTTACTTGTGTATGTTGTATTTTTGTAGTTTTAGTCTTTTTTTACTCAGATAAATATTGGCTTTTTTACTAAACTGGTGTAGAGAACCTTTGTGGTGTTTTCACTGTGTTACTGTGTGTACTTTACATATTTCCTCTGAGATAAGCCCCACTGCTTGTGCCAAGCTACCAAGGCGGTAAGCAGGGTTTATTTTAGCTGTGTGGCTCCCTTACGCTGACTAGAGTGAGGGTCCCTTCTTGGCAAAGGGGCAAAACACTGCCAACTAGAGACTCCATTTCTAACAACCCCCCTGTCTGGCCTGGCTGGCGCTCCCCTTGTATGGCTGGGGTCTCTTTTTCCCCGTAATCTGTGGACTTTCAGTGTTCAAATTAGCAAAGTTAACTCCTCCCCACTAGCAGCCGATTTTAAAGGCATCCTTAATGGGATGAGACAGCAAGGTGACTGTAAGAACACAGTAAGCTAAAGGCTCTGCCAAACAGTTAACAGTGTCTCATCCCAGAAACGCTGCAGCCACTAAGTCATAACAAGTAGCCTGAAAAACAATTGCTACAATTTTGCAGGGAGTTGATGAGGCCTTATATAACCCTTCTAACTGTTGCGACTTAAAGTCAGACTAGAATTGCAGTACTGTTTGTTAAAGAGCAGAGCCTGCCATTTGCTGAGCTAGGCAGTCTGCCTAAAATGGGAGGGTCCCTGGGTTATCATGCCTTGATCACCACTTGCTACACTTCTGCCCAGAAAGGTATCGCTCTTCTGGCTTGAGGTAGAGTTGGGCTCTTGCTGGTCATTGCTGGGACTCAGGTGGTCGATGGATCATTGTGGTGGTTACCAGGGGCAACGTCTAGCTTATATCATGTAAATTCTATGGTCCTAATGTCGATGACCATGTGGTTTTTTAACAGTCTTCTGTCCAAACTTCATTGGTGGCCGGAACCTATGTTACTTTGTGGCAACTTCATGTCACTGGTCACCCGCAATTTGACTCTTCTTATCTTGGGAGAAGGCTTCCCACTCCAGCGGTACTATCTTCAGCAGGAATATAATGCTCCAGGGTTGCTGTGCACCAGGTTATGGATTCCTATGCTCTTGTTGATGTCTGATGATACTTTCAGCAGGGAGAACATGGGTTCACCTATTATTCGGCTCCATATACCTCATTCTCCCATATAGACATGTTCCTTGCCAGCCATTCACTCCTATCACATCTTAGTGTTTCCCTGAGTCCGAGGGTGCTCTCTGACGATAACTCACTCTCTCTGTTTCTCCTCTTAGAGAGTTCTCCATTAACTCCTAAGCCCCGCTCATAGACCTTTGACCGGAAGCTCTTCATTGATGAAGCCTTCACTTACTCTGTGGAAAGTGTGGTAAGGCTTTTTCTGGAGCAGAATCTTGCCTCAACTTCCATCTTCTCTGTTTGCGATGCCCTTAAAGCCTTCTGCGGAGACCATAGTCTAAAATACTTCTCTTACTGCAGGAGGGAGATGGGCCTATCTGAGGCAAGTATACAGTCTTCACTTACATATCTTGAACGTCTCCTGGTACATAGTGCAATCACTTAGAATAGGGTGTCTTTTGTTTCTTTGTTGGATCAATTTGCAATTGCTCAAGCTTCCCTCCGAGAATGAATACTCAATAATGCGATCAAGAAGGCTCAGGCTATGCAACTAACTACCTTTGAAAACAGCAAAGGAATGGGCTGAACTCCTTCTTTCAGGATCAGGGAATAGGTCTAATACTTGTATTAGCCACACGATTATGAACAACAAGGATGAGCAAGTGACTGACCACAAACTTATACACAAGGCGTTCTCTAGCTTTTATCAGAAGCTGCATATTGAAAAGGAGGTCCTCTCCGCCGATCTTATTGATCAGTTTCTCTGGGCATATCATCACCGGATGTTGTCTGACTCACAACGGCTTAGGTTGGAAGGCCCAATTCTCACTTCTGAAATTGAGACCACGATTGGCCAATGGTCACATGGGGAAAGCTTTTGGTTCTGACTACATTTCTTTGGAGTTCTATGTCAGGCTTTCACATGTATTGGTGCCTCTCTTATGTGATCTCTTTAATGCTCAGCCAGGTCCCTGGGTCTTGGGTGGAGACCATTATTGTCATCTGCCCCATAAATGGGAAAGATCCTCTGCTGTGTTGTTCATACTGCCCCGTATTACTGATCAATGCCAATTCTAAGATTTACATGTGGGTTTTGGCTAACAGACAACGGTGATGTCCAAGTTAGTAGATGAGAACCATCATGGGTTTATTCCGGGCGGGACACTATTGCATATGTCAACACAGTAATTACAGCTCTCCAGGCTGGTTCAGCTCCGGGAAACCCATCAGAATGGTAATGCTGGATGCAGAAAAGGCTTCTGACCAGGTCTCTTGCCCATTTCTCTAGGCAACCATGAAGGCATCGAGATTTGGCCCCTGGTTTATCACTCGGATTCAGCAAATATATCAGAGCCATGCTGCTAGTGTTCTCTGTTTGGGTAGGCCGACTGACTCTATTCTGATCAACTGGGGTACACGTTGTCACCTCAGGTTTCTGTACTTTATATTTAACCCTACATTCAAGTCCTTAAAAGATATTCTTCTATCTCAGATTCACCAACTAGAACTCAAAAGGGTAGAAATTTCTCTGCAGATGGAAGAGGTCATCTAGTCCAATATTGGACCACTTTTCACAAGAATGATCAAAATACTTAGTAAGTGATATAGATTATATATTGGTGGATTGGAAGGTGCAATTTCATTAAAACTATGTACATGTTTTTTATGCATTCATTGTTACTTATCCAAAGCCTTTTTTTCTCAGGTTGAGGCCCTGAGGCAAAAAATTATATGGGGGTACAAGAAGCCTAGATCCAGCATACTACTACTTTAGAGGCCTCAGGAGAAGGGAGGTTTTTTGTTACCAGACCTACAACTTGTTATTGAGCTGCGTTTATGTCTCGCCTCACCAAAGTTTTGGTGAGCAAATCATGGGAGTTAGCTGTATGTCCCTAGAATATCTTTCCTAGGAGGTGGATATTGTTCCACACAGTGGAATCATTGATACAGTATACTTCAAAAGGACATGCCTTAAGACTTTGTGGCTCTTCCATTCCATGTGGGCATATCTGAAAATGAGAGCTTTGGGTATTTACTCTCTATAAAACATACTCATACTTAGGCTGTAACCCTGATTTTCCTCGCAAGTTCATGATATGATGCACTTATGCTGGGTCACTTTTACGAGGGTGATACTCTTCTTTCATATGAAATACTATCTCAAAGATTTTCCCTCCCTCATTCTTGATTCGTCCGCTATTTTCAGCTTTGGCATATTCTTAGGTGTTTGAAGACAGGAGATGTTGATTGCTCTCCTAACACCTTCTTGGATTACGTGTGGCACAGCCTTCCCAAAAGGGCTTTAGTTTGGCATTTAAGATAATCTTGTTGGCTGTGGTTGGACGGCAGCCCAATCTTTTTCAACATGCCACAGATAAATGGAGCTGCCACCTCGGGCTGGAAGATACTTCTGACGACATAAGGCACGCAAATGTTTCCCGCATACCATCTTAAATGTTTTGGGGGTTAAAACCCATCATTTTAAATTCATTAATGATTTCTACATAATATGAATCTTCGGAAGGAGGCTAAGGGGCATATTTATGAAAAGTGGTGCATCATGGAATGATGCACCACTTTTCTTGAGCCCTATTGTGCCCCCCTAACGCCAAAATGTGTGCTCTGTATTTATGATATGGTGCACCATGGCGCACGTTAGGGAACTAGCATCAAATATTTTGATGCTAGTTTGGCCCTTTGCATGATTAGTGCCAAAACTTTTGAAGCTAATCCTGCAAAGTGAAACGAGGCTGATTGAAAACAATGGGAGCGTTTAAGGCAGGCGTTAAAAATGACACTAAAATGGCGCAGTGGAATCTCTTAGATTCCACTGCACCATTTTTCTGGGCCTCCTATCGCCAGAACTCTCCCTTGCATTCATTATGCCTGGGACAGGCATAATGTGGCGCAAGAGTTTACAGAGTGGCACAATGTGTGCATTGCGCCACTTTGTAAGTATGGCGCAGCGTTTTTACAAAACGAATGGCACATTAGCGTGAAACAAATGATGCTAATGTGGTGAAGGTGGTGCTAGGGCCTTCTTAAATCTGGCCCTAAATGTTTCTGATGATAGGTAGATCAGGTGAATGCTGTTCATATTTTCACCATCTGTCCTGTTATTTTTCATTATTGGCAGACATTTTGTGGGAGCTTAGTCGGTTCTGTCTGACAAATCTGATCTGGGACCCTAACTAATTGTTTTAGAGCTATTGGCTCAGGCTCCTAACCCTATACTTTGGTGGCATGAATTCATTAATACTGTCTCCTTGAAATTGTAATTATTGATAATGATGAGCAACAAATAGACTTAGCAAGATCTAGTATCCATTGAGGGGACACTTGTAAGTCTGCCAAGCTTGTCATGACTACTCATTGCTATAGTAGACTTTCTCTTTTTGATTTTTCCTTTTTTGTTTTTTCATCCAGTTGCATCCTGCACGGTTAATTGTTGCTTTCTATTTTAATAAATGACTATGATATGTTGTAATTCCTATTGTATATCTGTGCAATAATTGTGTACTCCACACAGAATGCAAAGAGAAAACCTGAATTGGATAAGCTACTCCTGCATGGACAGTGGAAAATTAAGAGCTTTGAGATAGAGGAAGGGAACTGACCTTGGTTAATGAGCCAGTCACTGTAATAGAGCAGAAGGTGGGATTTTGCAATGAATCTAAGTAAAAAAAGAAATGATAGCTGGCTGGGATGCTTGTATTAATCGTAGTCATGGGTAGTTACTCAGGGTTGCATTCAAGTTCATTGTTTTTTTGCCCACAATGCCACCTCAGAGTTGACCCAGCCATATGCAAACAATTCTTGATCCTGCTACACTGAGAATAGTCCAGACTCAACTGCCAAGCTAAACCCTCGCTGAACCAGAACACAAACAACTCCTGACAGTTTTGCCTTAATTGGAGCTTGTCAATTGGGTGCATGTGCAATGTTGTTCCAGGGGCAAAGTGGGCTGAGGACCCACATCTGGGCATACCCATCACACTTAGGGCATCACACTGAGGTAAATAAACATGTGATGCTTGGATTTATCTCAACCACTGGTAATTACTCAGGGCACACCCTAGCACATTGTTTTTTTGACCACAGTGCCATCTCAGATTAGACCAAGCCATATACAAATCAACCTTGCTCCTGCTCCAATAGGAACAGTCCAGTCCGAACTGCCAAGCCAGGTCCTCTCTAAACCAGACCACAAGCAATCCAAGACCAGTTTCACTATAGTAGAGGCTCTTCCTTTGAGTGCAGCTTGGTTCCAGTGGCATAGTGAGCACAGGACCCATGTCTGGGAATTCCTGTCACAATTAGGATGTCACACTGAAGTAAACAAAAAAGTGATGAATGGGATGCTTGAAGTAATCTCAGCAATTGGTAATTATTCTGGACACATCCCAGTCCATCAATGTTTGCCCACAGTACCACCTCAGATTAGATCCAGTCATATGTAAATCAGCCTTGAGCCTGCTCCAGTAGTAACAGCCTAGCCCGAACTGACAAGCCAGGTCCTTTCTGAACCTGAGCACAAACAACTCAATACTTGTTTCACCCTAGTTAGGGCTCTTCGGATGGGTGCGCTTAATTCCGGTGGTAAAGTGAGCATGGGACCCATGTCTGGGCATCCCCGTTGCACTTAGGTTGTTACACTGAAGTAAACAAAAACAGGGAGGGATGCTTGAATTAATCTCAGCCACTGCTAATTACTAAGGGCCACATCCCTGTCCATCATTTTTTGCCAACAATGCCCCCACAGATTAGACATGCCGTATGTAAATCCGTCATGATCCTGCTCCACTAAGAACAGCCCAGCCCATACTGCTAAGACAGGTCCTCTCTGAACTAGAACACAAGCAAACTAGGGATTCACCAAACACCAGTACATGTCTGCCATGCAAGGAACACTGTATCCCTCAGTATGAATTCTCGTGTCTGGGACATGAGCTTACAAGATCTTTTTAACCTGACATTTAACTCTGCTGTTTAAGGCACAAGCCTAAACATCTGTTTAGGCTTGGGGAGAGTTCTCTTTTCTTAGACCATAGAATATAAAGTTTGTGTATCATGAGGACTCAGTCGGGTATTTAAAGTTTGGTTGACAGGGTGCTCCACCACAAAAATAACAGTTTGCCTGACTCAGAGATAGACTGTCATGTTTCTTTCAGCCGAGGTCCTGCTGGCTCTGCTGGTAAAAACTTTACATCAGTGGCCTAATGGACATCGGGCCTTTGGTGTAAGCACCTGAGGCCATCCAGCCTATTTAAGGCGAAAAAGGTATTTTTTTTTTGTTGACAATCACTAGGAAAAGCCTAACAGTCCTGAAAAGAAATTAATTACCCGACACCCAAGCTAAAAATATTCAAGAGGGTCAAAGTCATAGTTTTTTTGTTTTTCAAAATCAAACTCGCAAAGCAGCTGAAAAAATGTTTGCTGAGCATCATGAAACATGGCTGCTGCTAAGGAAACTTACAGTGCCATCAAAGGAGCCACAATGGCAGCCTCTCTTCTCAAGCCATAAGGAGCATAATTGCTCTAAATGTGGCGGGCTGTTGGACCACTGGGCAGTCAGCCAAACTCAAAATAGCCCTCATAGTCTGAAGACCAAAGCTCAGCCTGTATTGTTTGTTTAATCTAAAGGGTAGTCTTCTTGTAAGAAGCCACAACCTGCAAGATCTGCATATAAATGTCCACATGTATAAAGCCTCATGTGGGTGCGAGTTCTGTGCAATATGATAGATTAACGTCCTGTCTGGAGCCTGACCCTGTAAGAGCTATGCATGCATATGCAGAGGCACCACCTCAGTGTCTTGAAGCAGTGCTGTCACATACAAAACCATGCCTTAGTGCATGAATATTGGTAGTGGGCTTTAAAGACAGAGGTCCTCATTACGACTTTGGCGGTCTTTTCTCAAGACCGCCAAAGCCGCAGCCGGCAGATGACCCCCCAGTTCTGGCAGTCTTCAGACCGCCATATTAAGAGTGCTGAGGGATTTACGCCAGAAATCAGGCGGAGGTCTGTCAGTAGTCATGCTGGCAGTCAGTGATAAAGAGGCGGTCCCACTGCCGGCACGCCACACCAAAAGGACACCGCACGCCGTATTACGACCAGTAATATGGCATGGCGGTGTCCTGAGGGTGAGGTGATGCCGCCGGTGGAAGCGCCGGGACCCGTCCCCTCCCAGGTGACCTCCAAGATGGATGAGGTAAGTTGATCATCCGACAAAGGAGGGGCTGGGTGTGTGAGTGCATGTTTGAATGTATGAATGCGGGGCTGAGTGTGAGTGCATGTTTGAATGTATGAATGCAGGGCTGAATGTGAGTGTGTGTTTGAATGTATGAATGCGGGGTTGAGTGTTAGTGTGTTTTTGAATGCATGAATGCCTGGGTGAGTGGTGGTGCGTGTTTGTGTTGTGGAGGGGGAGTATATGCATGCATGTAGCGGTGTATGTGTGGGTGTGAATGGGCGTGTTTGATGAGTTTGCATGGGTGTGTGGGGGTGTATTTGTGTGCGTGTAGGAGTGTTTGGGTGCATGCGTGGCGGAATGTTGATGTGTGTGTGAGTGTGTCTTGGTGACAGGAATACTTATTCCTGTCACCAGGATGCAAGACCGCCAGCATTTTGCTGGCAGTGCAACCGACAGGAAAATGTTGGTGGTCTCCCCCCTCTTAATACCGCTGGCGGTATTGTGGGGTCTGCCCTGCTGGAGGTGCTCACCTCCAGCATGGCGGATCACAGAAAAGCGGTAGGATGGGCGGGGATTACGCCGTTTGGCTTTGGCTAAACCACTGACCTCATAATATGGCGGTCTTCACCGCTGGCCCATTGTAGAGAAAATAAAGTGCACGTTTGAACTTGTGATCACGGGGAGTGGTAGCCATTTATACGAAGTTATGCTAAAATGACTAAAAGATGTGTGAAATAATGAAAATGTGAAAGACTAATGTAGTAACATGTCATATTGAGTTGTATAACCTATGTTTGCATTAATTTGTAGAAGTTAACTTAGCTGTGATTAAGGCCTAGTCCTTTCTAGGCCTCACACACGAGGAGTTGAAAAACTGAAGCGCTGCAGAGAAGCTGATACATGACCTGTCCTTGAGCCACCTGATTTTAAAGTTGCTTAGTTAGAATATTCTGCAATGTACGGACGGACAGGAGATGATGAAGACAATTTGATACAATTATGTGTAGAGTAGGCTAAATGTACTTTCCCAGGACTTGAACAATGAAAGCACTGACTGAAGAGGAACATGCAACATTTTCGATACCTGAAGAGCCGGATGATGAGAACATCCGTGTGCTGTGAAAGGACTAATATTAAAATGTATAGATTTGGAAAATTAATATTATAGGTTAGAGTCATATCTGCTGACTGACTGACCAATTGGGAATTAGGGTGATGGACTGGGAGACCCTAATAAAAAGTCATGACAAGGGACTAAAATCAGAGATGCGAGGGGAGAATTGATGACGTCAGGAGACCCGGTTTGAGATTCTGTCATTGGGCTCACACTCTGAGAGCCTGATGCATTGCTGATCTATTGATGACCTGAAGACGAAGACTGACTTTGTTGCTGATCCATTTCGTGGATAGGTAGTTATGACAATGTGACTGATTAACTTGTGCCTTTTCTTTTAGGTACCAACTGCACTGTTTTATAGTTTTTCTCGTAACAAGGTGTTTTTCCAAATTCTTTGGAGATGGTTCTGTCCTAGTAGTGGGTGTTCCTTTTGCAAAAGGAGCACAACATAAGTAGTGTCCGTGCATCCAATGTGTCAGCAGCGTCAGTCCCACACTGCACGGGTGGTGCGCAGCTGGGCCGCAAGCCCCATTTTCCGTACCCTCAGGATGGGCCTCTTGTTTCTCCGCTCCACCTTTTTTAGGCCCTCCAGTCACCGGGGCAAAAAAAAGCCTCCTGACTGACACCAGGGGCGTCCCGGGTGGCGGCGAGGCACAAGTCTTCCACCAAAGGTCCAGGGGTCCATCTGGCTGCTTCATGTGCCCCTTCCAACCCACCCACCGGCCCCTGCGTAATGGAGAGCTATCTGATCCAGGTCGTGGATCAGACAGCGGTGCGTGTATTGCGGCTCAATTCGTGCCGCCAAACAGGCTCTTACCAGGTTCTACATGCCAGCGTAGATGTCCGCGGCCGTGCTCAGGCCCGCTTGGGCCGAAGCCCGATTCCTGGCTCCGCTTGTCTCCAGCCGAGCGGCCCCGCCTTAGTTGCACCTCATCGGCAGCTCAGAGTTCCCGCTTCACGGACGGCTCGCATCCTTGCCGCAGGCCACATTTCCCATCCTCGCGCTCCTCCGCCACTTCACCTCAGCACCACTGTCGACGGGTCAGAGACCTTCAAACATCTCTGGGGAGGTCGCAGGCAGCGGGGAGCCCGGCGCTCGCCCAGGGAAAGCCGGGAAGCGCTGTTTTCAGGATTATTATTTCGGCCGGGAGCAGAGCTACAGATAATGCTGCCACTCCGGTCGTTATTTTGGCCACGCCCCTGACCATTAATGGATCTTAGTCTACTTGTTGCGCTTCCAGACGCAGTAAATGGCCCAAGTGTGAGTCAACCTTTTGACGCCACAAACTCCAGGTGCAGCGATTCAACAGGTGCCATTTGCCAAACGCAAGTAACATCTTGTTACAGGGATTGACAGCACAGCAATTGAGTGAGTGGTTGGATAGTTTGAATACTCCTCGGGATACATCCCAGGGTGAAGAGCAGATAAATTGTGTAAGGCTATCTACGGAAGCAACCGAGCTGGTAGAGGAAACGATGGGAGTTAATAGGTTAGTATCCTACACAGAAGAAGAGCTGATGTATTTGTACCCAAGGATTACAAGGGAAGTGAGTAAGATACATCAGAAATTAGCAGTGCTGGCAGACAAACATGATATAGAGATTGAGAGAACAAAACATTTGAAACAAAGTTACAGGTTAGCTTTTGAGGCAAAGGATTTCGAGCACATGAGGTCAGTAGGAATGAAGGCTCACCTAAAAGAATTGTTGCAGAGTGCTCAAATTTGGGGAGCATAGGAAAAGTGGGAAGGAAGATGGGCAAAGAAGAAGGACAAGTGAAAACGAGATTCACAGGAAGGGTCTGAAGGTGTTCAGAAAGAAAAGGATCCAGTAAAAATTTTACCGATGAGAGAAATTCCAGGACAGTTGGTTCATGTTCCATGGCACCGGAGTGATATACTGTCATTCACAAATGATTACCCAAAACAGAGAGAGAAACCGGTTGAGTGGTATCAGCAGACAGATAGATTTGTGAAGCTGACTAAATGTCTGTAGGAAGACTTGAATACATTGTTGGAAATAGTGGTTCCAGCTGATTTGTGGGTTGAATTGAAGAAGGCAGTGGATTGGCCAACGAGTTAACCGGAAAGGGATAGAGTTACAGGTGCACCATCACCTGAAGTGATGAAACATTATTATAAGGTGATTGAATTCCTGAAGATGAGAATTTCTCCATTAAAATATTGATTGGAAGAGAATTGACAGAACAGTGCAAGAAACCAAAGAGTCAATACATACCCATTATGAGAGATTGCTGAAAGCATTCAAGGAGTACAGTGGCAAGGAAGCAATTGAGCCGAAAGACATGTTGCACTTTGTGCTCTGGTTCGTTGAAGGGTTGAGACCAGAAATAGGGCAGATGATTAGGAGTCATTTGATTTGTTGGCAAGCAAAACCGATTGATGAGGTGTTGCAATATGTTAAATACTGTAGTGATGAGATTGAATTGAAGTAGAAAAAGTTTAAGGAGAAGGCGATTGTGATGCAAATTAAGGCAGCTCAGACAGGAGTGCAAGGAGCTTTGGTGCAACAGATGCTGCAGCAGCAGGGAATTGTCATGTTCCAACCTCAGATGAGAGGTAGGGGTCGTGGAGTCAACATGGCACGAGGTCAGGATTTAGGTACTGTAGTAGGTCAGAATGACATGCAGGGGATGAAAAAGATGTTACAGTGTCACCTGCGCGGAAACGTGGGACACTGGAAGCGGGAGTGTCCATTAATGGTGCAGGATGGTGTTGTTCAGCAAAGTGGTGATGCCAATACATTTCAAACTGTGAAAGTCCCAAGAATGAGAGGAATTAATCCGAATTTTCAGAGTGAAGTGCAGAATTTCCAAACCATGCAGCAGGTGCTGCGTGCTGCGTGCACAATTGACACAGTTGCAACCAATGCAGCAGCAGGTTCCCATGGTACCTAGACAGCAAATGCAGATACCTCAAGCCCCAATGGAACAGCAACAGATGATGCTTACTCAGCAGGTCAAAGGTCAAAGACAAGACAGAAGTAATGACACAGTACACCAATTCCCATTTCATAGTTAGGATGAAAAAAAACGAAGAATGGATGAGTGACAGCTCAGATGAAGGACCGTGTATGCTTGCAGCATCCTTAGAAGTAGATCAGAGAGGACCTTTTGTGAAGGGAAGGGTGATGGGTTACAAGGTCTCATTTCTAGTGGACACAGGAGCTACACGCTCTACAGTGAGAAGTGCAGAAGTTCCGAACTTCCCTCTTTCAGGCAGAACAGATCAGGTTGTGGGAGTGGAGAACAGACAATTGACAAATCCAATCACAGATCCGGTACAGGTTGAAATTGGTAACTTCCAGGGACTGCATAGATTTGTGGTATGTGACTCAAGACCAGTATCCCTACTGAGAAGGGACTTACTGTGTAAGACAAAATGTTCCATTAGTTATTGGACTACTAGAATAGAGGTTCAAACTAATAGTGATGATGAGGAAGAACAGACATCTGAGACTATAAATAACAATGTTAATGAGGAATACCCATTGATCGATTTTTTTCCGATGGTTAATGTGAAAGAATTGCATGCAGATTTACAGGGAACAGTACAGGAAAATATGTGGGACCTGACAGGTAAAGAAGTGGGTTTGATTAAGGGAGTAGAACCGATTAAGATCACTTTGAAGCTGAATGTAGTATTGCCGCAGCTTCCACAGTATAACATGGCACAGGATGTCCTGATGGGAGTGGTGCAGATAATTGGAGATTTTCTAAAACAAGGAGTTTTGAAAGAAGTGTTGAGCAGTCCATGTAATTCACTGATAATTGGCTTAAAGAAGCTATGTGAAAAAGTGCACATTGTGCAGGACTTACGAAAAGTGAATGACATGGTGGTCAAAGTTGTTTCGGTAGTGCCAAATCCAGCAGTGATACTGTTTCAGATTCCTTGCGATGCAGAGTGGATCACAGTGGTTGATTTGTCACAAGCTTTCTTTTCTGTGCCTCTTCATGAGGATAGTCAGTTTCTTTTTAGTTTCAAATTTCTAGACAGAGTCTACAGCTGGTGCAGGCTTCCATAAGGGTATACGGAGTCACCGTCTCTGTTTAATCAGATCCTGAAAAAGAATTTGGAGTCATTGGAACTACCGTACCAATCGACTCTAGTTGCAGTACATTGATGATTTGCTGATTGCATCCAGGACAAGGGACGAGTGTAAGTACGACTCGATTGCCCTGTTGAATCATTTGGGAAAATTCAGACATAAGGTGTCACCTTTGAAATTGCAGTATTGTCAGAAGTCAGTGAAATACCTGGGACACCATATTGAGAAAGGGTCAAGGAGAATCTCCAGGATTACCATGATTTTGCAGAGAAGTCCTCCGACTTCACAAAGAGATGTCAGAATGTTTCTGGGAATGGTAGGGTATTGTCGACAGTGGTTCCAAATTTTGCTGAGATTGCCAAACCATTGCAGCAGCTGACACACTAGGAAGTTACAGACCCCATTACATTAGATGAGGATCAGATGAAAGCGTTCACTGAATTGAGAGAGAGTTTGTGCAGAGATCCAGCGTTGGGAATGCCTAATTACACAAAGCCATTCACATTGTTTTGTCATGAACGTGATGCTTGTTCTTTGTCTGCTTTGACACAGGTCCATGGAGGTGCTTATCACCCAGTAGCCTATTTTTCAGCTACCTTGGACCCAGTCGCAGCAGCTTTACCAGGTTGTCTGCGTGAAGTAGCCGCAGTTGGTCAAAGCCTTTCACAATATGAGGGAGTAGTGATGGGATACCCTTTGATGGTAATGGTAACACACTCTGTTGAGATTTTACTGACAAGAACAAAAACAAAGTATTTTACTGGTGCAAGACTGACAAGGTATGAGACGAGCTTATTAGATGCTCCAAATGTAACATTGAAAAGATGCAGTGTTGAATCCAGCAACATTGCTTCCAAGTTCCAAGTGATACTGTTGAGATTGAAAAAGATGAAGATATCGAGCATGATTGTCTTGAAGTAACTAAACTGTGTACAAAACCAAGGCCTGATAACAGAGATACACGATTGGAAGAGAATGACCAAAATGTCTTTGTCGATGACTCATGTCTCAGAGATGGTACAGGAACATTGAGAGCAGGATACGCTGTATGGATGATCACAGGCACATTGGAAGCTTCCTGGCTTCGAGGTGTATATTCTGCACAAGTGGCAGAATTAGTAGCTCTTACCAGGGCATGCCATGTTTCTGTGAGACTGAGAGCCACAATCTATACTGACAGTCAATATGGATTCGCAATTGTTAACGATTTTGGTCAATTGTGGTTGCAAAGAGGTTTCTTCACTCTACTGATACACCAGTGAGAAATGGCGACATGATAAAAGAGTTGTTGTATGCAATACAGTTACCTGAAGAAATTGCCGTGGTAAAATTCAGTGCACATCAAAAAGCACAGGATTACATCTCATTGTGAAATGGATATGGAGATCAAGTTGCAAGATTTTTCCCATTGAACTGTATATCATTTAAAGGTAAGTGGGAATTAATGCCCAAAGAAGACAGTACTTGCACAGGTTTTGCATTAAGGGTGATTGATACTCTGGAAGAGTTGAACACATTGCAGGATAATGTTGACAAAGAAGAGAAACAACTCTGGGTTAAGTTAAAATGTGTCCAAAGACCTGATTAAATTTGTATTTCTGAAGAGGGTCAGATAGTCCTGCCCAGTAGTTTATTGTCGCAAATGGCCTGTTATTATCATGGTCAGGCACATATTGGAAGGGATGCCATGGTCAGATTGTTCAAGATTGACTGATTTAACCCTAAATTCAGGCAAGCAGCAGAGGCAGTATGTCGTCACTGTATAATCTGTCAGCAACTAAACGTGGGAAAGGGACAGTGGTGAATTTGAGCCATATTGGAAGAGCAGGAGGTCCATTCAGCAGAATGCAATTGGATTTCATTGAGATGCCTGCATGTGGAAGTTTGAAGTATGTGTTGGTGATTGTGTGTGTCTTTAGTCACTGGACTTAAGCATATAAACCACAAGAAGAAATTACAGTCTCACAGTAGCAAAACTGTTGCTTAGGGAATTAATACCACGTTTCAGGTTCCTGATCTCTTTAGAATCAGATAGGGGAACTCACTACAATAACGAGGTGATTAAACTCTTATGTGCAGCACTAAACATCGAGCAAAAGAAGCATTGTAGCTATTGCACTGAAGCATCAGGACTAGTGGAACAGATGAATGGTACCTTGAAATCAAGACTGCCAAGATGTGTGCAGCTTCAAATCTGAAATGGCCAGATGCATTACCTTTGTTGTTGATGTCAATGAGAAACACACCTGACAGAAAGACAGGGCTGTTGCCCCATGAAATCCTCATGGGCAGAGCAATGAGATTACCAGCAGTTCCAGCCAATGCACTTGTCAATATTAAAGATGATATGGTGTTGGACTACTGCAAGGGTCTGGCTGATGTGGTTTGCTCTTTCTCTCATCAGGTGCAGGCCACCACCCTGCCACCCCTCCACGATCCAGGTCACAATCTGAGACCTGGAGACTGGGTTGTTGTCAAAAAGCATGTTCACAAGACCTGTTTGGAACTGCATTGGAGGGGTCCATACCAGGTGGTGCTAACAACTACGACAGCTGTGAAGTGTGCAGGACTCCCAAACTGGATACATGCAAGCCATACAAAGAGAGTGGTATGTCCATCGGGGCATGAAGATGTGTTGTTGAGAGCACCAACAACAGGAAAACAGGTCACCGCACCTGAGACAGAACAGGAGTCAACAGAGCCCAAACTTTAACCAAAGCTTGTGGAAGATGGGTCTATCACCCCTGTAAGAGACGAAAGTGAAGAATTACAGGAGGGTGTGCAAGAACCAATCTCAACGGATACAGCAGGAGAGCCTAGCATCTGCAGGGGGTCTCCCAGAAGCAGACGGTGCTGAAAGCAGGCACAGCAAGTGCCAGACCGAGAAGGTGAAAGAGTTGAGATGGATCAAAGTCAAAGTGATCCGACTCCTCCTGAACCCGTTGCTGGTCCATCAAGAGAAAACACCATAGAGAAAGAGAAAGAAAAGAGTCCACTCTTGAGAAGAATATTGACAGAAGGAACAAGAAAGGAGATAATTGGCCTGAATTGCAGATTGGGAAAAAGAAGGAACTGGTCATAAATGAACCAATAGAAGGAGACATGGATACTACAAGAAAGGAAAAATTACATGAAGGAGAATTGGGTGGTGAACGAAGGTTGAAAAGAAAGAGAATAGCAAGTCGGCGTTACACAGGTACTGAGTGGGCATATGCAGCTACCAACGAATGGCAACATGAGTTTATGTCTTTTTGTTTTGATAAAGATGTTCCGAGTCAGTATTTTGATGTAACCTGAAGGTGATCGAAGAACTGAATTGTTGAGCTGATCTGAGAAACTTAAGAAAGAGACTGTTGAAATAAAATGAAAGAGACATTGATAACCTGGTATAACAATTGAAAACTGGATGTGACAAGCTGCTAATCGATTTTGACAAAGGAAGAGGGTTCCTGGAAGTGAAATTGAACTGCGAAAAGAGAATCTTTCTTCATTTTGATTTTTACTGCACTTTATCTAGGAGTTACTTCCGCTTTCTGATTCTTTACAGATCATGGCTGAACTAAATAATCAAGATAGAAATATTAGGCTCTGTAGATACATGAGTGTTGGACTAGCAGTTATGTGTGGAATAATGTTTATAGTAATGAAAGTGGGAATGTCTGTTCATGATATGAAAAGAGCCACTATTACTTCTGCTCCTGAAACTACTACACTAACAGCTTTAGAGAGGTTTAAATTAGATGAAAAATACTTGCATGACTATTCTAATGCTCAAGGAGAGCTTTCTTCTAACATTTTATATCGCTTGTTGAGTGAGTATGTTGAGATAATGGATGTGAGGAATTATCTTGTGTGTACACAAATTCCTTCATCGGTAGAAGAAGGAGTTACATACCATAGTCTTCCCTTAACATATGGCATAAGCTGTAGTTTGCTACTAACAAGATTCTATAACCAAGAGTACATACAGTATTTTTATTCAAATTATGATTTAGTGTTTTCATTTGTTCCTATTATTAGATACCTGGGTAAGGAGGCTAAAGAACATGATATAGTACCAGTTAGAGGATTTTTTGAACCGACACTAACCTTTGGGACAGCCCACAGAAACAATTTGACATGCTTGCTTACACCTTTAGAAAAGAGCTTTATAGGGCATACTGACGACAGAAGGAAGGCATTGAATGAAAAGTTAAAAAAAGGGCTAGAGAAAAAGACTTATAAGAATGATTATGCTTACACAGCTATTAAAACACAAGGGAAATTAGCACTAGATGCATTACATGTAGTGAAGCTTTGTATATATAGGCCAAATTCACGCACTGACACTTTATTTGTGGGAACAAGTGAATGTAGGCATGTGTTTTTGTTTCAGAGTAAATGGACTTGTATGCTGAATGGTCAGGACCCTGCGATTCCTGGGATCTATCATATTTGTGGACTTAATGCTTATTACCTTCTTCCTAGAGGATGGTATGGGACATGTTATTTGGGGATAGTTTTCCATAAAAATTTATCAGATAGTTGACTTAAAGAAATTTCCGAAAGTGACTGAATCACATCATAAGCGACAGAGGAGGAAAACCTCTTCTGCAATTGTGGGAGATATTTTTGGTGCAGTAATTCCTTTAGTGGAAGTTATTTTAAATGCAATCAAGATACAAAAGTTGTCTACTATGTGGATAACATGCTGACAAATTTTACAGGGGCAATACTCCTGTTAGATACTGAATTAGCCGCAGATAGAGCTATGACGCTTCAAAATAGGCTTGCTTTACACAATCTTAATGCTAAGCATTGTTGTTCATTTATACCCAGTAATGATAAAGAGATAAGAGACCTACTCACTAACTTAACTAATTCTAGTAAGAATTTAAAAGAGTTGAAAGAACCAGGTGTTTGGGAAAAGGTTGGAAAGGTATTCGCTTCAGTAGGCAACTTGCTTGGCCAAATTTGGAATGGGGTATTATTAAAAATTGTACAGGGAATATTAATTGTGATTGCTTGCATGCTAGGATTATGGGGTATTTGTAAATTATGGCAAAAGATAAAGTTGAAGAAATCTAGAAATAATCAGAAAAGGGAAGAACAAAACAGGGGAAGAATTTATATGGGAAATTTGAGAAGAAGGCAAAATACAGCTGAGACCGAATTATGGATTATTGCTAAAGAAAGGTGTGATGATATATTTAGTCATCAGAGGAGGGACTGTTGACACAATTATGCTAATTAGAAATTATTAATAAATGTTTATGTGTTTGACTAATGAAAAGTTTGTAGAAGAATTTATTGTAGAGAAAATAAAGTGCACGTTTGAAATTGTGATCACGGGGAGTGGTAGCCATTTATACAAAGTTATGCTAAAATGACTAAAAGATGTGTGAAATAATGAAAATGTGAAAGAATAATGTAGTAATATGTCATATTGAGATGTATAACCTATGTTTGCATTAATTTGTAAAAGTTAGCTTAGCTGTGATTAAGGACTACTCCTTTCTAGGCCTCACACATGAGGAGCTGAAATACTAACGCGCTGCAGAGAAGCTGATGCATGACCTGTCCTTTAGCCACCTGATGTTAAAGTTGCTTAGCTAGAATATTCTGCAATGTACCGACGGACAGGAGGTGATAAAGACAATTTGATACAATTATGTGTAGAGTAGGCTTAACGTATTTTCCCAGGACTTGAACAATGAAAGCACTGACTGAAGAGGAACAGGCAACATTTTCGATACCTGAAGAGCCGGATGATGAGAATATCGTATAGTGGACCAATCCGTGTGCTGTGCAAAATTAATATTATAGGTTATAGTCATATCTGCTGACTGAATGACCAATTGGGAATTGGGGGGATGGACTGGGAGACCCTAATAAAAAGTCATGACAAGGGGCTAAAATCAGAGATGTGAGGGGAGAATTGATGACGTCAGGAGATGCGGTTCGAGATTCTGTCATTGGGCTCACACTCTGAGAGCCTGATGCGTTGCTGATCTATTGATGACCTGAAGACGAAGACTGACTTTGTTGCTGATCCATTTCGTGGATAGGTAGCTATGACAATGTGACTGATTAACTTGTGCCTTTTCTTCCAGTTAACATCTGCGCTGTTTTATAGTTTTTCTCATAGCAAGATGTTTTTCCAAATTCCTGTTTTTCTAAATTGTTTTGCATGAAGCCCAACACGCTGATGCTAATCTGGGTTAGATAGACTTCCTAGGGTGACATTTGATAGTGACAAATGACTGACAAGCTACCTGCTGAAATCTGCTATTAATGTCATCGTAATCATCTTTATTGGCTTATGTTAAAGTTTTTAGTATGTGATTTCTCAGTCCCTGATTAGTGATTAATGAACTAATTCTGGTGGTTTAAATAAAGTTCGGTCTAACTTGATGACTTAGTATTGTAACTAATAGGGAAATAAAAATTGTTAAAACCCTTTATGGAGTTGTGATTATTCATGAATTGATGTTATAATTGTTTTTATTTTAATGTCAGTAATTGGTTTTACTCATTGTTGATGCCATTGGTCACTACATATCTAGGATATTCCATGCGATGCAAAAGGTTCATCAGCCTATGCGCGTCCCCTAGTAAGTTTACTTACTAAGGACCAGGCGCACTAGCAAATCCATACACAGCACATTATTGTTGTGAATAACAGTTTAAGGCTGCAATTTGACATTTGTAACTGCAGTTGTACTTACTCATATAATGGCTGCATTGTGTGTGATGGCTGCATTCATTTTGTGTCTTGGCTGCATCCTTGGCATATAATGGTGGCTACTCCGTTATGCTGTGGGTGTTCATTAAAATCCAAGTTAATCTCCTTAGTAACTTTTTTGCCATTTTATGAACCCTTCACATATTGCTGTTTCCAAACTTTTAAGAAGTCCCTTTTTATGATGACAGAAAGATCACAGGCGTGTGGCATCTTTGCAATTTTATGTAGTGTGAACTAGGCCCAAGGGAATTAAAGCTCTTTATATGAGCACCAGGTTACATTAATCATTTTTATGTACAGGGACATTAAGGCCCATATTTATTCTTTTTTAGTGCCGCGTTTGCGTCGTTTTTTGACGCAAAATCGGCGCAAACTTACAAAATACCATTGTATTTTGTAAGTTTGCGCCGATTTTGCGTCAATTGTATTTTGTAAACGCGGCACTAAAAAAGTATAAATATTAACCTAAGTATTGTGCCCAGAATCACAGGAGCTTGGTTCCACAGGTACAGGGGTGCAGCTCTAGCCACTATGCTACACATCCAGGTTGTTACCACCTTTGATATCATAGGAGTCTAGGGCACATAAAATCAATTCCTGTCATATTATCGGGTGGATTAAAGGGCATATGATGCCACTTCAGCTACCCTCTATCATTTTGAATAATCAGCGTGCATCAGTCTTAGCTTTGTTTCCTACTGACAGCACCACTTTATATGTTTTACATAAACTATTTTGCTTTAGGGGGTTGAAAGAACAGAGTGGAGGAAATGACCCTGTATTTCGGTGGAAGACAATAGCAATACGTTAGTGGATAATCAGACATGCTTCTGTGCATCAATGTGTGATACGATACCAAAATATTTAGATAACAGTACCACTACATATACTATGTAATTCGAAATACTGCCAAGGGAACGGTCTGGAGATAAAATGTCTTCTGTGAGACATTATCTGCATAAGTGTCTCCAAGAGAAAGTGTTTTCCGCTAGACATTATCTGCTAAACTGTCTTGAAAAGAAAACGTCTTCCGTTAGACATTATCTACTGAAACCAGTCCAGTGAAACATGTTTTGCTTGAAACACTCTTCAGCATTATAATGTGAAAAAGTCAAGTAATTCGAATAAATTGAAATTTTGAGAATTTTTAATTTTCAAAAGCGTGAAAGATATGTTGCATAAATGTATGATTTGGTTGTTTTTTGCTCCAATATTTATTCAGCCCTGCCACATAACTTATTCCTGCCTTGCTGCCTAAACCCAGTGCTCTTGACAATAGGATACCATTCATGAATTCAATGCTTGTAGAAAGGGTAATGACCGGCGGCTGGTTTAAAATGTATCCCAACCAGTTCCTAACCAGTTCCTTTAACTCTCTGAGGTAAAGTGGGAAGGAGGGCCTGCGTTGACAACGTACCATCTTTACAAAAAGGATAAAAAGCCCATTTGCTAACATTATTTAAGCATAAACATGGTCCTGGAGTTCTTAAATATTGGTATATTAGCATGTTCTATTTATTTTTAAATATCTCCCACAGCCTAGTAGAGACTACTGAATTATTGCACTGCTTGGGGACATTCATCTTTCCCGCTGAGGCGCTTTGATTTTGGCAGCAAAAAGAACATGTACTGTACTTCTACATTCCACTTAATAGTTGTAATTAACATTAATATTCTAACCACCGCGAGTCATCAAGCTGGGTTTTTCGAAAGGTCTTCCCAAATCCCTGGATATCCAGGTCTTTTTCTTCTGTCATTTCAAATAATTATTGCCTGTTATTGCCTGCTCACCAGCAGCCCTACCTCGCAGATTTTGTTTTTCTCCATTGTCCGCAGGCTCACGAGCCGGCATTTTCAGTCTCTTCCATCTGAGAACATGGGGGTTTCTCTGCTTTTCCTGAAAACAAACATGTGTGCGCCTTTATTACACGTCCCCCTCTTTCTCTGGGGCACTTAGAAGCATATGGTTTACAGAAAAATAATGTCTCCCAGGTCTCCTCTTAGTGTCAAGCAGACAAAAATACCTCCAGCGGGGAGTAAACATAGCTGTTTCTTCACAGAATAAGGCAAAAAATTGAAATAGAAACATCTAGTGGCTTTGGACAATTTAATGTTACCTGTGGACTGCTAGCAAACGTTTGTGGGGGACAGAGTATAAACTTCAGTGTGGCCCTACTCACACATTTTGCACCGGATACTAGTCGGGAGACTGATATATTAACATAATTCTTCAATCCTCAAGAATTTACATACCATCAACATTATTGTGAGCACTCCTGTCTTCCTTTCTACCTGAATTGCTTCCTTTATTTGCACCTCTTTCTCTCTCTTCCCTGAACTTTGACATATGTTCTTCACATCGATCTCCATAGCTGCCAAGTTGCCCAATCTTATGAATAACACCTTCAGCAAATTCTAGTTTCAAAGCCAACAATTCCTTGAAATGTAGGATTTATAGTTGTCCTTTTACATTAAAGTGTGGGCTCAAAAATCCCAGCGTTTGTGTTGGTAACGAGTCATTGTGATAATGATGAACAGGGTTAACACAATGCTCCTATATATCAATAGACTCTCACTATAGTTCAATGATGTAGTCTAAGAACCAGTAGAAATAAATAAAAGTGTTACAAAAATTCCCGGCTTTTGGCTGATAAGCTGTGTCATCTGAATATTGTTCTGCGAGGGACCCCATGCTATATCATTAGCTGTCTTTCTCCCATGCACCTATACCTTGATAGATCCTGAATACACTTTGTCCCTATCCTCGGTACTCAAGGTTCAAAATTCAAGATTGTATTAGCAGTTGGCTAAAACATGAGTTTCCTGTACATACATTCAGATATAGGATGGAACGAAAGCACAAGCGAAGTTCAGGCACTGGAAATGATTGAATTAACATATAATTAAAGGAGTTCATTAGATATTTGTATTAAAATTGTCCCAATATCGGATTATGAATCCATTGTTTCATAATGTACAAACTTTTGTACTTCAAGGAAATGAGGCTACATGAAGAAAACCACGAAGCACCTGAGTTGGGTGTAGGTTGCCGGTAGGTTTGTGATGGCCCACAACTTTCTTGCAGGAGTGTTGGGCCTGGCTTTTTGACAGGGTCATCCCCAAACTTTTTGCCTCCTTCCTCCTATTTTTTCTGACCTGTTGTTCTTGGCTTTTGAACTCTGGGCACTTTACCACTGCTAACCAGTGCTAAAGTGCATATGCCCTCTGTGTAAACTGTACTGTTGATTGGTTTACTTGTAAGACCCTAGTAGAGTGCACTATATGTGCCTAGGGCCTGTAGATTAAATGCTACTAGTGGGCCTGCAGCACTGGCTGTGCCACCCGCTTCAGTAGCCCCTTAACCTTGTCTCAGGCCTGCCACTGCAAGGCCTGTGTGTGCAGTTTCACTGCCACTTCGACTTGGCATTTAAAAGTACTTGCCAAGCCTAAAACTCCCCTTTTTCTACATATAAGTCACCCCTAATGTGTGCCCTAGGTATCCCCTAGAGCAGGGTGCTGTGTGGGTAAAAGGCAGGACATATACCTGTATAGTTTATATGTCCTGGTAGTGTAAAACTCCTAATTTCGTTTTTACACTTCTGTGAGGCTTACTCCCTTCATAGGCTAACATTGGGGCTGCCCTCATACATTGTTGAATGCTGCTGCTGATCTGAAAGGAGCAGGAAGGTCATATTTAGTATGGCCAGAATGGTAATACAAAATCCTGCTGACTGGTGAAGTCGGATTTAATATTACTATTCTAGAAATGCCACTTTTAGAAAGTGAGTATTTCTTTGCACTTAAATTTTTCTGTGCCTTACAATCCACGTCTGGCTAGGTTTAGTTGACAGCTCCTTGTGCATTCACTCAGACACACCCCAAACACAGGGTACTCAGCCTCACTTGCATACATCTGCATTTTGAATGGGTCTTCCTGGGCTGGGAGGGTGGAGGGCCTGCCCTCACACAAAGGACTGCCACACCCCCTACTGGGACCTTGGCAGACAGGATTGAACTGAAAGGGGACTTGGTGCATTTCTTAGCCACTCTTTGAAGTCGCCCCCACTTCAAAGGCACAATTTAGTATAAAACAGGGCCTCTGCCCTACCTCATCAGACACTTACTGGAGAAGAAACCTGAACCAGAAACTACATCCTGCCAAGAAGAACTGCCTGGCTGCTCAAAGGACCCACCTGTCTGCTTTCTACAAAGGACTGCTGCCTTGCTGTTGGCCTGCTGCCTTGCTGAACTCTTGTCTGGCTGTAAAAGTGCTCTCCAAGGGCTTGGATAGAGCTTGCCTCCTGTTCCCTGAAGTCTCAGGACCAAAAAGACTTCTCTTTTTCATTTGGACTCTTTGTGCGCCGAAAATGTAGACGCACAGCTTGCTCCACGGCAAGAAAATTGCCGCATGCCGACGCTGCTCGACGCGACGCCAACGGGGTGACCGGAACTTCGATGCACGGCCTCGCATGGACAACGCCGCCCGACTTCCAGACAGAACTTCGACGCGACGCCTGCCGTGAGAAAGAAAATTCCACACACAGCCTCCCGGAACGACGCGCAGAAGGAAAACAAGCTGAAGAATCCACGCACAGACCCTGGGACATCTGGTAATCCCACGACCCATAGAAGGAGACGGTCCGCGTGCCGGGAAAACGATGAACGTCTTCCCTGAGTGAAAAATAACGATGCAAGTCCGCGTGTGAGGGGGCACAACCGACGCACACACCATTTTTCCTCCCGTAGAACGACGCACGTCTCCCCGTGTGAAAAATAACGACGCAAGTCTGTGTGTGAAGGGACGTAACTGACGCACATACCATTTTTCCACGCATCTCCTCTTCTGCGGCCCTCTGTGGAGATTTTCCACTCCAAACCAGGTACTTTGTGCTTGAAAGAGACTTTGTTTACTTTCTAAAGGCTTAAGACACTTTATATCACTTTTCAGTGATATCTTTACAAATTCATATTACATCTTTGATCGCTTTGACCTGCAAATACCCAGATAAATATTATATATTTTTCTAAACACTGTGTGGTGTATTTTTTGTGGTGCTATATTATGTTATTGTATGATTTATTGCACAAATGCTTTACACATTGCCTTCTAAGTTAAGCCTGACTGCTCGTGCCAAGCTACCAGAGGGTGGGCACAGGATAATTTGGATTGTGTGTGACTTACCCTGACTAGAGTGAGGGTTCTTGCTTGGACAGAGGGTAACCTGACTGCCAACCAAAAACCCCGTTTCTAACAAGGAGCTTGTTGGAGTTGTAGTCAGAAAACTGGCATAGGTATAGAATAAATGTTATTACTGAGGTCTGTCTCAAGAGGGTATTACACAACACAGAAAAGGAGAGAGAGGAATATATTGCTCTCTAATCCTTCTTCCTTAATGTAATATCTAACACAAAATGAGTAGTGGGCATCCAAAACTGGTACAGGTTAGGAACTGACTGAAAAGGCCGAGACACCCATCTTACCAAAAAAAACAACCCTCACCCACAGTTTGTGCCATGCTTCATCACTGAGCTTGTACCACATCCCAAAAACACATTATAGTGTTTACATGGGCTCCACCATTGAAAGAGTGAGTGGGATATTTAAATTTGGGGTTGTAAATCTTGAGAGGGTAAAACAGAGCACCACTGTAGGTTTATCTGCAGCCATCCGGACAGGGTATAGCTGTGATAGTTAGTGGGACGGCATTGCCCTATTATCAACATTATTGTAGACATGTTTCAGATGATTTTGTGTTCCCAAAAGGGTTAACGTCCTTCATCAGGTTAATATAAATCCCTTACTATCTGCCTTCAGGGTTTTATTCCTGGCACTATGGAAGAGTACTGCCTTAACAACCTACAGAGATGTAGTTTAAAGTGCAGCTGGAGCACCATTCATTATTCTCACTTCTCTGAATATTTACGATATCGTGGGGCCTGATTATACCTCTGCTGACCTCAGCGTGCAAACATGATATTACTTTTGTCTACAGGGCATCTCTAGGATCACGTAGCATGGGTGCTTGTAGACCTGTGAAGTTGGGTTATCCTAAATTGTCTGTGTGAATGGTAATCATTTGCAGTTGGCAAGAGAGTTTTAATTTGAATAAGGACCTCATTAAACTGTGTGATTGATAATTTTGGTTTGGAAAATGTTAAGTTTTCCAGAGAACTCTATTAGAGTAAATTCCTTTGGGATAAAAGCTGGGGCCTTGGTGTTCAGTCAAATTATTTTGCCTGGTGCATCTTTCCACAAATATGTCCTCGAAATCTTGTTTAAACTTGTCAACAGGACTTTGGGTACTGGCTTGTTGATTTGGTCTATGTTTGGTGAGTTGCACTTTTCAGAATGAATAGAGAAGATGCAGTCTCTTGGTTGTTCCAGGCATATTTGGTTTTCTCTGCAATAAGAATTGAGATTAGATGAACCTGCGATGAGCTACTCATTCTCATTCTTGAACTGAATTGAAGCAGGAATTACATTTCGACTTCCTTGCCTATTTTAGCTCTTCTTGTGTTATAATGATCTCCCTTTACTAAGCTTTCACCCTTAATGCCATTCTTCATACTATGAGGTCCTGGGAAGAAAAGGTATGAGTGGAGGAGTTGCTATTGGGCAGGATGTGTTACATAATTCTGATGTGTCCATTTTGGGAAAGAGGTGACATACCCTCATTCTACAAGCTGTTTGAATGCAGAATGAAGGACTTCTCTCTAACTTCTCTTAGGGACCCCTTCGGGGCTCTTTATCTTGACATTCCAGAATGATATGGTATACAGCACTTTTTTGAGGTTTTCTTTATTCTTAACATCCTTCTCTGTCTTGTTCTTCTTTCTAGAATGGATCGAATGAGCAAGCTACCATTCTGTTTGCCTGATGGTGTAATGAAACATAAACTTTGGCTACCTGTGTTTATGGCAATCTTGTTGGAACGTCAGGTGAAACATGGGGTAGAGTTTGGGCAGTGATAAGCAAAACTTGACTGTTCTTGACTTTTACTTGGTTTATGTTATTGCGTACGAGCTTGAGGAAAGAAATATAACCTGAATAATGCCTTTGCTCTTACCTAGAAGTTTAGATCTGTACGTTTATCTTGTGGAACATTGCTGGTATAAATTTCTGGGAATGTGTAACTGGCCCTGGGATCATAGCAGCAATTTACGGATCCTCCTTTAGGATGGCCATGGTCACTGCCTCTAAAACAGTGTCAGGAGTACTCTCATGACAGAAATCTTGACAGCAAGCCTTTAAACCTTTCGCCATGCACGGACAGCCTGCTGCCTGCAAGTTAGACTGGGTCCCTGCATGTGCTCATGAGCAGAAGGGCTAAGCATCCATGCTCACCTGCCACTTCCACAGGAAAAGGCTTGCTCCCTCTTTCTATTTTCTTTACTCTTATCCTACTGCTCTTACATTTTCCATCTGCCCAAAGAGCCAATCAAAAAAGGAAAATGTTCTCCTTACAGGCTACTGATTCTGGAATATGTGCACAAAGGCATGGAACATTGATAGAGTTCAACTAATGGAGAGAGTGGCACAGTGAAACCAGCATTTGCAATGCAATAAGTCTCACATTGTCTTGAATTAGGCCTATTGGCAATGTAAATTAAGAACTTGACTTTTCTTGCCACATAAATTGGTCAACTCTGTCATAATTCTGTCTTTTCCTGCCATGTTTTAGTGGTCTCTGATGGTTACTGACATCAGAAATCACAAGCCCTTGAGGAGATGACTGCGCTACCTCACGCTGTGTAAACGTCTAAACAAACTGGTAAATAGGGCTGGAAAAGTATTCTATTTTAACAAAAACAGAATGAAAAGTCTTGAAGCATTCTTGCCTCACATTTCAACAAGCAGAGCAGCCTGAGAAGATTTATGGCCCCAACAAAGGAGATAACCAGTGTTGTGTGTGCAATGTCATGAGTGCTGTCAGGGAGGGGTGCTGGAGAGAGAGACTGGAGATGCGATGAGAGGCTAAGTAAGTTTCACATCATTGCTTATAGGTTTACTTACATTCTACCAGAAAGGGCATATAGTGGCTTTTGTGAGCAGTGAGCTAAACCACCAGGTGTTTCTTTTGTAAAATAACCTCTTTTTAGGAGCCAGAGGTAAATGAAGGCAACACTGGAATAAAGCCAAAACAAATATCAGCGACATGGGAGATAAATGAGATGAACGAAATGCTGCAATAAAACACAGGCAGCTACCAGCCAAAACACCCACAGTGAAAGGGGAGCACCATAGAAATAACAAAAATAGGCCTTCATAGCAGCGGATAAAGAAACCAAAGTGAAATAATACCGTAGTTGCTCACTGCTCTGAAACAGAAATAGAAGGGAGAAAAAGGCAGAACTGATCACTAGTGAGCAAGAATTTTTAAAGTACGTTGCAACCAACAAATAAAATTGCTTTAATCGATAAGGAGCATACTAAAAGTAGACACAAGGTCAAAGGCTTACACTCGACCTAATTAAATCATGTAGAACACAGGGCTCCTGCACTTATTTGAATGATGCCAGTATCATCTCATTCCTTCTTCACTCTTTCCAGTCAATGCAGAAATGACAAAAAGCACTGCCTAGCACCTGTGTTTTATAAAGCTCCATTCAAATACACTCTTGGTAAGTGGGGTACTTTAAACAATGGGATCAGGGTAAATAAGCCCAAGCTGCCGTCCCTTTGTGGTGGCCCTCACAGGAACTTATGTTTGCAAAAGCAAGCAAGGCACTATAAACGCAATGTTGTTCTTCTACAGCAGCTGTAAACATTGCAATACGAGGTGGATCAAGGCACTGACCATGCTTCTGTTTGAAAGGCTCCTGCACATAAACAAGGCAGAACTGGGTACAAAAAATCAGTCCTCACAAAAATGTCCAAACAGCCCCACACTGCATGAGACTGGAAAGATAATGCTTCCATTGGGACTATCCATATTTAATAGCTACCCCCTAGGCTGCAGTCTACTTGGGAAGTGCCAGCGTAGCAGAATGACCAGTCTGCCTTGCGCATAAAGTGGCATAGTTGGAGAAAATTCTATATCTTAGCTTGGATTTAAAAAGGACCATAAGAGACTCTGGGGGTCATTACGACCCTGGCGGCCGGCGGTATGTTGGCGGTAACACCGTCAAAGGCTGGCGGTGTTCCACCAGCAATTATGTCCGTGGCGGAATTGCCACGGCCATACCGCCGGCCCCTCCATTTTCCCGCCAGGATTTCGCCTGGCAGTCATAATCCCCAGGGCAGCGGTGCAAGCACCGCTGCCCTGGGGATTATGAGTCCCCAACCACCGGCCTGTCCGTGGTGGTACACACCGCCATTGAAAGGCCGGCGGTAAGGGGACTTGGGGCCCCCAGGCATAGCCCCGTCACGCATTTCACTGCCCGAATTTCGGGCAGTGAAATGCGCGACGGGTGCTACTGCACCCGCTGCACATCAGCATTGCCGCCGGCTCTATTACGAGCCGGCTGCAATGTTGATGTGACATTTCCGCTGGGCCAGCGGACGGTAACACTGTTACCGTCCGCTGGCCCAGCGGAAATGTCATAATAGGGAGACAGGAATACCGCCGGCAATGGCGGTATTCTGTCTCCTGCGGCCTCGGCGGTCTTTTTAAAAGACCGCTGAGGTCGTAATGACCCCCTCTATATTAAAATTAAGAGAGAATGAAAGAAAGAAAGAAGGTGTTTACTCAGATTTAATCTTTTTGCACTTCCCTGAAAACATCAGGGTGATCACTGGGAAAAGGAGGATGATATGTTGTTCACATGGATATTCAGATTGTTCCAGTAAAGTCTCACCCCCACCATGTTAATCACTGATGCTTTCTGGCTTCAATTACCCTATCACTATGCCTCCATTATGTATACCAGCTTAGGCACCCCCAAACGCTCTCCCTAGAGTCATCCCCAAAAGATTTTCTCAACTGTTCCCGCCCCTTTTACATTAACGCAACTTAACAATATCAAATAGCCCTACAATAGTATTTGAAGAAATCCTAGTTTACATTATAATGAGTGTACACAACTGTCTGCTATTCTTATAACATCGTGTGAGGGATTAAAAAAGAGCAACAAACTCTCACTAAAGTGGAATGCTTCACCTTGAGGTTCTTTCTTCACAAGAGTTAGACTTTTTTATGCAAGTTCTATGCAGAGGAGCTAATTGGTGATGCTGGTGTATTTACTGATATTAGAAGATTTGAATGTTGAGAGTTCCATTGAAGACAATGAAGTAGCTTTGGGCTTATAATGGCTGGTATAAGCCTTCTGCTGCAACATTCCAATGTTTGTCTTTATGCTTTACAGAATGTTCTAAAAGCCTTGTAGTCCTACTGCCTTGGGCTACACTGGTTGGACCTCAAGCCCTTAACTCAGATTAAGAATCTTTAACAACTGTAATAGCTCTCAGGCAGCAGGCTGTTAGGCTTGAGTATCATACTAGGGTAAAGAGTGAATTTATTTTACATTACAGTATGTATTTATTGTTTTTCATCGCCTCTTATACCAAGGATTGATTAAAATAGGACCTACAAGATTGAAATTGTGCAGGGGTTGGTTACCAGTGAGTTTTATTTATATTTCCCTAACAAAAATAAAAGCTGAAGAGTTTCATTGTGATTGCAATGCCTTTTACAAATACATCCTTCTGCCCTACATGAGCATAGTCTAAGTCTTGGCCCTACTAGATCTCCCCAGCCTAATTCTAATCCTACTGTGTCTAGTGTACATGGAATAGATAGAAAGAAGGTGGATGATACACCTGTCTTGTGATTGGTACTTGTTAGACCTGACAGCCTTAGAGTGGTCTTCCCCCAAATTTTTGCCTGCCTCCCTCCATTTTCCTGATCTCATTTTTGCTGGTATCAAGACTCTGCACACTTTGCAACTGCTGACCAGTGCTAAAATGCTTGTGCTCTCTCCCCTAAACATGGTGACATTGACTCATACCCAATTGGCATATTTCATTTACCTATACCTCCCTAATAAAGTGCCTTAGATGTGCCTAGGGCCTGTGAATTAAATGCTACTAATGGGCCTGCAGCACTGATTGTGCCACCCACCTAAATAGCCCCTTAACCATGTCTCAGGTCTGCCAATGGAAGGCCTATGTGTGCAGCTTCACTGCCACATCGACGTGGCATTTAAAACTACTTGCCTAGCCTTAAATTCCCCTTTTATTACATATGTCACCCCTGAGGTAGGCCCTAGGTAACCCACATGACAGGAGGCTATGTAAATAAAAGACAGGGCATGTATTTATAAGTTTTACATGTCCTGGTAGTGAAAAACTTCCAGCGAGCAGACCACCTCCAGCTCCCCTTCCACTTACTGCTAAGCACGCTATAGCTCTCAGTATAGTGCCTGCTGCCCCTGCCTGTTTTGCAGCTCCCTACCTCTTGCCTTGCTGCTTTCCTACATTTCCTGCCTTGGTTCAGGCCTCCGTCACCGCTCCTTCGATATTCATGCATTTTTGCCCACATCCTGCTGTTTTTTCCTGTTTTGCTCCCTGTTCTCTCCCCAACACCCCTTCTACTCCAGGACCTACTGAATGGCAGTTGCTGCACGATACCATTGAGCTGGCCCCACCAGCTCCACGTAAGCTCTCTGTTAAGCGCTCTAAAGTGCTTGCAGTATAGCGCCTACTGCCCCTGACTGTTTTGCTGCTCCTTACCTGCTACCTTGCTACCTTGGTCCAGGCCCACACTGCCTCCCCTCCCACCTTTTTGCCCCCACTTCAGGCCCCTCCATGTCCTGCCGTTTTTTTCCTGCTCTGCTCCCCCTCCCGTTCCCCTACACCCCTCCCACTGCAGGACTTACTCTATGGCAATCACTGCGCGACTGTGCAGTGGCCGTACCACTTGTGTGCCGAAGGAACACCAAAGGCAGGCCTGTCCACGCCTGGACCGCGCCCTGTGCCAGGACCCCTGGTCCTCCCACCATCTTCCACTACACCCCAGAAGAGCTCTGGGGCCTGAGAACAACATACAAGGCACACAATAGAGTATATAGTACATTCCAACCTAACCTATCTATACATGATTGTGTGTGCGCACACAAAAAAAGGTACCAACATCCACATCAGCACATCATAATTCAGTCCAATAATATTAAGTATTGAAATAAACTCTTTGTTCCTTGTATATGATGCAACCAAAAAATTCAAACCAGTAAGCCAAAGGTACAATCCTCTCGTGTTTCCCAGGTAATGATTTAATTTTCAACTGTCCAATTAAACAAGATTACAGTCCTCTTGTGTTCATCAGATGATGCTTTCAATTCTGATACATCTTTTAATTTTGACACAATCAACACATGTTTCGTCTTGGGAGGTAACCCATCGACTTCATCAGGGCCAAAAGCATCATCAAAGGAAGAAAATTTTATTAGAAAATTCATAAATCAGGAATATAGTATTTTAGTGTTCTGACACCCTAAATATGTAAATCGAAGTACATGCATGTTCCATTATAATATATAATGACAAACAGGTGACAACAATATTAGTGTATAGTTTTTGATAATAACATCACAAAGTGCCCCACCATAGACTATAACAGAGTATAATTTATAAAGTGTTAGTGTAACATAACTTGTCCACAGTATCTAAAATATTAAATTTCTTCTGTGGAATATGTATCAACACATGCACATACAAGTGTGATCCAAGTATGGTGAGTATAAACAATAGGAGTACTGGACAAGAGCTGTACCTGAAATGTAGCAAGGTAAACAACAACACAAAAATCCGTCTCCATTAAATTTATAGCGTATACATCCACATGTGTCGGTAGCTGTCAAGATAAAAAAAATGTTTCCAACCCATGGCGTTAACCTCGTAGTACCAACATCTCACTAACGGAACTAAGTCTATCTTATTTAAAGCAAAACAGTCCATAATATCTATTTTTAAGAGACATCGTTGTATTTCTGAATATGTCTAATTGTCTCACCTGAAGAGTATTGCAGAAATCCGGCGTTCATATTATTGCAGAGCAACGTGCCGCAAGTACGCTGACAGCTGCATGCTTGCAGAGCCTCCCCTTATATCTTCATAAAAATAAAAAACTGACTAATCAGAAATCTTTTGGTGTCCACCAGCTTACAGCTCTTAGCATCCCTCAGCTTTAGTGGTAGTACAAAACAACGTGCCGAGAGTATGCTGACAGTTGCACACTTACAAACTTCTCCCGATATCTTCATGAAAATCGAAGACGGACTAAACTAGAAAACTACTAATGCCCGGCATCTTAAAGCTGATAGCATCCTTCAGTCCACAGTCTAAAAAGTGTAGGTCAAATACCTAAACGTTGTGTTTGGACCCCAAATTATGTTATAATATATGATAACTCTACAGTAATCTCAAAATGGCAATAATCTAAAGGATGCCACCCGCAAAGTTGCTAATATTATTCGTACAATGGAGAAAGGGCCTAGTTCCCCTTCACCGCGTTTGCGATTTAAAGGTGGGCAGTATCGACTACAATCACTAATCCATTCACATCAAGACTATATATTAATATTCATCACCTTATAAGTAATATTGACTCAATACATTCCTTCCATTAACTGAATTGTATACTATAAATGAGTATAATATCTAGACTTTAAACATCTATGGCTAAAGTAGTACCTGTTGAAATATATCTAGCTAATAGTACTTGTGGACAAAAGAGAAAAAATGGCATGTATAGAAAACAATAGTCACTCTTACATTAGCATTTCATTACCAATGTTCTACATGTTTGTGCATGTGTAGTAAACATACCAAAAGTAATATGATAAAGTGGGTGGCACAACCAGTCCTGCAGGCCCACTAGTAGCATTTAATTTACAGGCCCTGGGTACATAGGGTACATATAGTGCACTCTACTAGGGACTTACAGGTAAATCAAATAGTACAATTGGGCATGATCCAATGTTACCATGTTTAAAGGGAGAGAGTATATACACTTTAGCACTGGTAAGCAGTGGTAAAGTGCGCAGAGTCTAAAAGTCAGCAAAAATGAGGTCAGAAAAAGAGAAGGAGGAAGGCAAAAAGTCTGGGGATAACCCTGCAGAAGGTCCATTTCCAACATATCCCCTTCCAGCCTAAAGCTAGGGTAGACTAATCAACACTCTGATGGACTTCCCTGCTTAAGGCGATAGAACATGGACAATGGCCCACTACTGCAGGGGCACTTGCCAGTTCTACGCCTTTCTGAACTCAGTGAGGCTTCTTTGTCTATACTCTCCGGGGCCACTGACCTGGCCCATGGGGAACTCTTCTCATCACTTGAGGACCCCACCTGTGAAGCTCCTAATTTTAACATGCTCACAGATGCATCCCAGTATGCAGACAGTACCACAATGGCCAACAAAGCGATGTGGCCCGTTCCATTCCTTGCTTCTGACTTCTGTCCCCAACCCAGGGAAAACTCTGCCCATAAGGACAGAAACCAACAGATGCTACTGAGAGCTGTCAGTGTCATGAGCCAGGCCCCAGACCATCCACTGCTAAGTGGAGACCCTGAGGGGGGCCTTTTTATGAGCTTCTCCTCCAGCTGGGGGTCTGGTAGGGAGCTCCCAAGGGGCTCCTGAAGCATCCCAAAATGGGGGGCAGTAGCCCCAGGGGTCTTGCACCCCCTCCATACTCACCAGTTCAGGGGTGGGTCCCTGATACCGGTCACTCAGCCCAGGGTCTGTATCCTGAGGCTGAACAGAGGACAAGGGTGAGTCCTTCCTCACCGTGCCTCCACATCTGGGCTCACATACCCTCCTCTGGAGAGTGGTACTGCCAGACATCTGAACGGTCAGGGCACCCTTAGGGGTCAACCCTCTCAGCTCTCCTGACACTAGGGGAAACTCATTCCCCGGAATGCAGTCAATGGGCAGCTGGGGACTAACTATGACCCGCCTCTGGGTCACCTCCCCACCCCACTCTAGGGACACCCGGGCCATGGGGCGGAAGAAATCTTCCCCAATGGCTGGAGTCACTCTACACACCTGTCCGGTGTACTGCTCTGGTGACACTAGTCTCTCCACAATCATGGTAAGACTAGCCCCAGTGTCTCTCAGAGCGGTGACTGGGACCCCATTCACTCCCACCTGGTGGAAGTGATGACTCCCACCCTCAGGGATCACCAATTTACCCCTTGAGTCCACCTCCCAACTAAAGGAGATGAAGGCATGGTCTACGACCTGCCCCGGGGACTACTTTCCCCAACGGCCACATGGGCCACCCCTGTAGTGGTCCCAATACTGGGTGATTTCTTTGGACAGACAGAGTCCCCCTTCCTGCGCCCTAGCTGGGAACACTCAAAGCAGCAGGGTTGGGAATGGGATGCTTTGGGCCACTGCCCACCAGAACCACCACCCTGTTTCTCAGATGGGGCATGGGACCCCATTCCTCCCCCCTTACTCTAGGACTTGTCTGGGTCATCTCTAACCTCCACCTCACTCTGTCGGGGGGAACCGGAACCACCCTTCTCGGGGTCACTCCCAGATACCTTTTTGGACACTCTGGTGCTAACCCAGAGGTCCGCCTCCTCAGCAAGCTTCCTGGGATCAGTCAGCTTACTATCTACCAAGTGCTGGAGCAACTCTGTAAAAGAAATATCGAGCATATGCTCTCTCAGAATCAAGTCATATAACCCTTTCTAATCATCTACTTTGCTGCCCCGCACCCAACCGTTCAGTGCCTTATTGGAGAAATCAAAACAATCAACCCAAGTTTGTGTGGAAAGTTTGGTACTGTCCCTAAACCTCTGACTGTATCTCTCATGGGTCAGTCCAAACTTGGCCAGTAAAGCAGTCTTCATGACAGGATAGTTATAATGATCACATGGGTCTAGTGTAAGGAATGTGTCCTTTCCCTGCGGGGGTACATAGAACCACAAGGCCGTCCCCCCATTGCCCTTCAGGAACCCCATGAGCCCTTAGTGCAACTTCATAGGCAGCCAGCCACTTGTCAATATCATCTCCCACCACAAAACTGGGCACCACACTTTTGGGTATACAAACCTTTTTCTCTCCAGCAGGTCCTGTATGTATGCTGCCACCATCACTGCTGGACTCAGACTGTCTTGCCTTGAGATCCAGCTCCTTGAGACTCAGTTCATGAGCCAACAAAAGTTTATTTTCAGCCAAGGCTCTCTCAGCTGCAGCTTCAGCTTGCTTGGCTTCTCTCTCTGCTCTTTTTTCTTCCTGTTGAGCCTCAATTTTCAGCCTTGCCATTTGTAATTGGAACTCCCTCTCCTCTCTCCTTTCCTCTGCAGTCAGGCCTTAATCAGAGACACTGCTCCCTGGTCTGGAAGGGGGCACAATTGCAGTGGTAACAGGCAAAAAATCCTCTGAGGGGCCATTTTCTGGCTCCTCTTCCTCATCATCCTTTTCTAAATGGGCTTCTGCCCAGGCCCTCAGCGCCACTTGAAAGTCCTCCTTTCTGCTGGCCCCTTGAGTGGGTACACTCATCTCCCTGCAGAACCTTTTAAGCTGCTTGACAGTATATGTCTCCACCAGGGCTAGGTCAAAATCTCCTGCTTGAGCCCCAGCCAGAGACATGTTGAGTGAGGATTTAGTTTTTGAAAATTGTCAGGAAAAACAAATTTGCAAAAAGAGATAAAAATCAAGTTGACCTTCAACTGTGGGTAGGTAGTGAAATACTTAGCTACTGTATGTCACTGCACAAATACAAATCCTATCCCACCGCTGCCACCAATGTTAGAATTGGGGTCTTTGGTTGGACCCCCTGTCCAAGCAAGGACCCTCACTCTAGTCAGGGTAAGTCACACACAATCCGAAGTATCCTGTGCCCACCCTCTGGTAGCTTGGCACTGAGCAGTCAGGCTTAACTTAGAAGGCAATGTGTAAAGTATTTGTGCAATAAATCATACAATAACACAATATAGCACCACAAAAATACACCACACAGTGTTTAGAAAAATATATAATATTTATCTAGATATTTGCAGCTCAAAACAATAAAAGATGAAATAAGAAATTGTAGATGTATCACTGAAACGTGATATGAAGTGTCTTAAGTCTTTAAAAAGCAAACAAAGTCTCTCTCAAGCACAAAGTACCTGGGTTGGAGTGGAAAATCTCCGCAAAGGGGCCGCAGAGAAGGTGATGCGTGGAAAAATGGTGTGTGTGTCGGTTTTGCCCCTTCACACACGGACTTGCGTCGTTATTTTTCACGCTGGGAAGACGTGCGTCGTTTTCTGGCGCACGGACAGGTCTCCTCTGTGGGTCGCGGGATTCCCAGATGTCCCAGGGTCTGTGCGTGGAATCCTGGGCTTGTTGTCCGGCTGCATGTCGTTCCGGTGAGCTGTGTGTGGAATTTTCTCCCTCACAGCAGGCGTTGCGTCGATTTCCTCTCTGGAAGTCGGGCGGCGTTGTCCAGGCGGGCCGTGCGTCGAAGTTCCGGTCGCACTGCAGGTGTCGCGTCGATCTTTTCGGTTCGGGGTCCAGCGGCGTCTTTCCGGATCGGTGTGTGGTGAATTTTTCACCGCGGAGCAAGCTGTGCGTCAAATTTTACAGCGCACAAGGAGTCCAGTTGAAAGATGAAAGTCTTTTTGGTCCTGAGACTTCAGGGAACAGGAGGCAAGTTCTATCCAAGCCCTTGGAGAGCACTTCTGTAGCAAGGCAAGAGTTCAGCAAGGCAGCAGGCCAACAGCAAGGCAGCAGTCCTTTGTAGAAAGCAGTCAGGTGAGTCCTTTGAGCAGCCAGGCTGTTCTTCTTGGCAGGATGCAGGTTCTGGTTCAGGTTTCTTCACCAGCAAGTGTCTGAGGTGGTAGGGCAGAGGCCCTGTTTTATACCCAAATGTGCCTTTGAAGTGGGGGAGACTTCAAAGAGTGGCTTAGAAGTGCACCAGGTCCCCTTTCAGTTCAATCCTGTCTGCCAGGGTCCCAGTAGGGGGTGTGGCAGTCCTTTGTGTGAGGGCAGGCCCTCCACCCTCCCAGCCCAGGAAGACCCATTCAAAATTTAGATGTATGCAAGTGAGGCTGAGTACCCTGTGTTTGGGGTGTGTCTGAGTGAATGCACAAGGAGCTGTCAACTAAACCCAGCCAGACGTGGATTGTAAGGCACAGAAAGATTTAAGTGCAAAGAAATGCTCACTTCCTAAAAGTGGCATTTCTAGAATAGTAATATTAAATCCAACTTCACCAGTCAGCAGGATTTTGTATTACCATTCTGGCCATACTAAATATGACCTTCCTACTCCTTTCAGATCAGCAGCTACCACTTCAATAATGTATGAGGGCAGCCCCAATGTTAGCCTATGAAGGGAGCAGGCCTCACAGTAGTGTGAAAACGAATTTAGGAGTTCTACACTACCAGGACATGTAAACTACACAGGTACATGTCCTGCCTTTTACCCACACAGCACCCTGCTCTAGGGTTTACCTAGGGCACACATTAGGGGTGGCTTATATGTAGAAAAAGGGGAGTTTTTGGTTTGGCAAGTACTTTTAAATGCCAAGTCAAAGTGACAGTGAAACTACACACACAGGCCTTGCAATGGCAGGCCTGATACAAGGTAAAGGGGCTACTAAAGTGGGTGGCACAACCAGTGCTGCAGGCCCACTAGTAGCATTTAATTTACAGGCCCTGGGCACATATAGTGCACTCTACTACAGACTTGTAGGTAAATCAAATAGTCCAATTGGGTATGATCCAATGTTACCATATTTAAAGGGAGAGAGCATATGCACTTTAGCACTGGTTAGCAGTGGTAAAGTGCGCAGAGTCTAAAAGCCAGCAAAAATGAGGTCAGAAAAAGAGAAGGAGGAAGGCAAAAAGTCTGGGGATAAACCTGCAGAAGGGCCATTTCCAACAACTTGTATGTGCATGTGTTGATACATATTTCACAGGGGAAATGTAGAATGTTAGATACTGTGGACAAGTTATGTTACACTTACAGTTTATAAATTATACTCTGTTATAGCCTACGGTGGGGCACTTTGTGATATGTTATTTCCAAAAACTATACACTAATATTGTTGTCACCGGTTTGTCAATATATATTGCAATGGAACATGCAAGTACTTTGATTTACATACTTAGGATGTTTGGTGACAGAACACTAAAATACTATATTCCTGATTTATGAACTTTGTAATAAAATTATCTTCCTTTGATGATGTTTTTAGCCTTGATGAAGTCGATGGGTTACCTCCCAAGATGAAACACGTGTTTGCTGTGTCAAAATGAAAAGATGTATCAGAATTGAAAGCAACATCTGATGAACACAAGAAGACTGTAATCTTGTTTAATTGGACAGTTTAAAATTAAATAATCATCCGGCAAACACGAGAGGACTGAAGCTTTGTCTTACTGGTTTTAATTTTTGGTTGTGTCATATACAATGACCAAAGAGTTTATTTCAATACTTAATATTATTGGACTGAATTATGATGTGCTGATGAGGATGTTGGTACCTCTTTTTGTGTACACACACACAATATTTGTAAAGATAGTTTAGGTTGAAATGTACTATATACTCTAGCGTGTGCCTTGAATGTTGTTTGGCTTCTGTCAGTCATTGCCCTGATCACGTTTTAGTGTGGAGGAGGGTGTTTTTCCCCTACGAGAGCACCGCTTTGTAGATATCTGTGATGCAATACGTTGCCCATTGGGTCTTTGAGTGCCATTCTTTTCCTATAAAAACACCCCTCATTTACATTCACTCTAGGGCCTGAGCACTGGGCGCCAAGACTCCAACTACTACAGGGCCTCCACACCCTCCGCTGAAGGACATTTCACCGGCCACCACTGCTGCTTCTTCTGCCTCTCAGGGCCTGCTTACACAGGACCCAACACCATTACCTTCCGGAAGACCACTACCAACCCACAGCTGTTACACTGCATCCTGCTCATCGCCCGCTCCCTCAGTAAACACACCACAGAAATCTTGGACACCATCACAACCCTCGCCCCAGATGTTGCCTTTATCAATGAAACATGTCTCAACCAGGCCTCCAACCCTGACATAGCCACGGCCACCCCGTTGGATACAAGATGATACGCCAGGACCACCCCAACAAGCATGGCTGAGGAATCACCATAATTTTGAAGGAAAATATCCATTGCCCTCACATGAACGATGACCCAACACCTGTCATGGAGCACCTTAACTTCCTACTACAAACCAACCCCAAGACAACCATAAGGGGTACCCTCACATACAGACCATCAGGACCCCGGCCAGCTTTCTGGGCCACCATCGGCCATATCATCACCCCCTATGCCATCGAGTTCCTCCACTACATGCTGCTAGGTGACCTCAACTTCCACATCAAGAACCCCCGGGATGCCTAATCCACATAGCTACTGGAGAACCTCAACAATATCGGACTTACCCAACTAGCCTCCAAACCCACCCACAGAACCGGACACACCCTAAACACCATCTTCTCCTCCAGTGACCGAATCAAATTCACCCACACCACGGAACTCTCCTGGACCGACCAAACAATCATCCACTTCACCATCTCCAAGACCGAGCACACCATCACCAAGCACCGAAGCGCCACCCAGCGCAGCTGGGGAAAAGTAACTGAGAAGCAGTGGACGGAGGCTCTCAGCACCACATCACCGACACGTCAACCAACCTCGACCAGGCCGTCCACAACTTCTCTGCCTAGATCAGCAAATGCGCCAAGAAAGTCACCCCTCTGAAACTAGCAAAAGCCAACAGAGCATCAATACAAGCCAGCTGGTACACAGCAGAGCTCAGAACCACCAAGAGTAACTGACTTCTACTTGCGAAGCGATGGTACATCTCCAAGGACCCCTCCAAAAGAGCCACGCACAAAACAGCACTCAACGACTACCACCGGCGCATTAAGGAGGCCAATAGAACAGCCATCACCGACCACATAGGCATGCAACCAACCACACTAGGGGAATTATTCAAGATCATCAAGGAATTCTCCAACCTGACTGCCAGAGAAAACACAGTACACCCCATCCAGCAACTCTGTGACTCATTATCTGACTACTTCCATAGCAAAATTGCCAATATCTACAACAACTTTAACCCTCAACCCACTTCGCTGAGACCTGACAACCTCATCCAATGGTGATCCCCAGCCCAACCATAACCACCTGGTCTTCACTCAATGTCCAGACCACCGTTACCATCATGTCCCCCATCTACTCTGGGGCACCCACCGACCCTTGCCCCATCATCTCTTTAACCTCGGATCCAACATAATCAGCACTGAACTAACCAACCTCCTCAACAAGTCCATCTCCACAACATTCTTCCCAGATGGATGGAAGCACGCAGACATCAGACCCCTCCTAAAGAAGCCTTCAGCCGACCCCCAACAACCTCAAGAACTACCTACCAATCTCCCTGCTCGCATACCCAGACAAAGTACTTGAGAAGGCCATCAACCGATAGCTCACCAACTACCTAGAACGGAAATACCTTCTCAACGCATCACAATCAGGTTTCCGGGCCATCCATAGCACCAAGACCATGGTCATCGCCACAACAGATGACATCAGAACCATCCTCAACCAAGGACAAAGAGTGTCTCTGATTCTTCTCGACCAATCTGCAGCATTCGACACCGTTGCCCACCACATACTCATTGACAGACTCCACAACATCAGCATTCAATAACACGTCCTCAAATGGATCACCTCATTCCTATCAGGCCGCACCCAGAGCATCCGCCTACATCCGTTCTCCTACGCTTCCAAGAACATCAAATGCAACATGCCCCAAGGATAATCGCTCAACCCCATGCTGTTCAACATCTGCATAATCAGGTTAGCGGACATTGTCAGAGCCCACAGACTCAACATCATCTCCTAGGTCGATGACACCCAGCTCATTTTCTTGCTCACCGAAGACCCTCTCTGAGGCCAAAACGAACTTCTGCAACACCATGACTGACGTAGCCTACTGGATGAGAGACAGCTGCCTCAAAGTGAACCTCGACAAAACCAAGGTTCTGATCTTTGGAAAGAACACCTCCACTTGGGTCCACAGCTGGTGGCCAGAAGAACTCGGACCCACACATACACCGATCGACCACGCTTGCAATCTCAGCATAATCTTGGACAGCCAACTGACCATGAAACAACAAGTCGATGCAGTCACCTCCTCCTGTTTCCACACCCTCCTTCTGCTCCTCAAGATCTTCAGATGGATCCCTGTAAACACCAGAAAGATCGTCGCATATACCTTCATTACCAGCCACCTCGACTATGGCAACGCGCTATACACCTGTATCCCCTCCCAGCTCATCAGAAGACTCCAGATAATACAGAACACGGATGCCAGACTCACCCTGGACCTCCCTAAGCACACCCACAGCACTCCTCACCTGAGGAAACTCCACTGGCTCCCTTTCCAGAAAAGATGTAATCTCAAGACACTCACAAGTGCCTACAAAGCCCTCCACAAACTGAGATGGCTCTACATCAACCACCAGCTGAACTTCCATCTTCCTTTGAGACACCTGTGCTCTTCTTCACTAGCCCTCGCAAAAATCCCCTGCATCCATCGCACACACAGCGGGGGCCGCGCTTTCTCTTTCATCACCGCCAAAGCCTTAAATGACCTCCCCTTCACCTCCAAACAGCACCATACCTGACAGTCTTCAAAAAGCAACTCAAGACCTGGCTTTTTGACGCAGACGCAGCATCCTCAGCACCCAGATACCCCTAGGGGTGATAGTGTTGCGCTTTTAAAATGACAGATTGATTGATTGATTACAAGTTGTTTTTCACTACTGTGAAGCATGCTCCTCTCATAGGACAGCATTGGAAATTCCCTTATATACTTTTAAGTAGTAATTTCTAATATGATGGGAGTAGCCTTGTCATGTTTGGTATGTTTCGGGTTGTAGTGAGAAATCCTGCTTTCTGGTGAAGTTTGATTTTCCACTACTATTTTATAAATGCCACTTCTAGAAAGTAGGCATTTCTCTGCACTTACTGCTTCCTGTGCCTTACAGCGTGTCCCAGTCCACATCTGGTCTGTGCTGATTGACAGCTCCCCTTGTGTATTCCACCCAGACAGACTAGAACACAGGGCACTCAGCTGCATCTGCATGCATCTGCATAACTGATGGATCTTCCTGGGTAGTAAGGGTGGCGGGCCACTCACTTACACTTCAATGGTTAGTGGCCTGCCCTCACACAGAGGACTGATAATCCCCTATAGGGCTCCTGGCAGATCGGCTTGGGTTGAAAGGGGAACCTGTGCACTTCAAAATCACTCTTTGAAGTTTACCCCACCTCAGAGGCATTTTGGGGTGTATATATAGTGGGTCCGTGACCCCATCAAATCAAACACTTCTGGACCTACAAATGGACTCTGTCAGAGGGACTTCCGTGCTGCCTGAATGACTCATCTGACCAGCTTTGCTGGTAGGACTGCTGTCCTGTTTGTTACCCTGCTCCCTGCTGGCCCCTGACTTAGCTGACCTTCCTCCACAATGGCTCTCCAAGGGCTTGGACTGAGATTGCCTTCTGTTCTAAAGTCTCAGGGCCATCAAAGACTTCACCAAAGAAAAGAAAACTGAGCATGTCAGAAAGTCGATGCAATGCCTGCACAGTTCAACACAGTACCTGATGGACTGACGCAGCGCCTGTCTCATGGATCAAGAATTGCTGCATCACCTGCCGGATTGACTCACCACCTGTTGCCTCGTCACAATGCATTCTGGATTTTCCACGCATCGTCCCATAGCATCAAAAATGTCCCCATATCGCAGTGAGTGCCCAAGCCAAGGCTGCGCTTCCAGAAACCAACACATCACCTTGCTGTGTGGAAACAAATGATGCATCATCTTTGCTGCACTTGAAAAAACTGAAACATTGATTTACTTTCCAATGCATCCCCTTCTCTGCGGCTCTCTGCATCATTATTTTTGACGTATCCCAGGTACTGTGTGTTAAAAGGATACAACCAGTGATTCTTAAAGATTGAGACATCCAAACCTCTAAAAGTGATATCTTGACTTGTACATATTGGATTTTTTTCATTTGGTCTTATTTTATTCAGATTAATATTATCTAGTTTCCTAAACTGGTGTGGAATACTTTTTGTGTTATTTTCACTGTGTTACTGTATGAGTTATTGCACCAATACTTTACACGTTGCCTTCTAAGTTAATCCTGCCTGCTCTGTGCCAAGCTATCCGAGTGTGAGCACAGGATAATTTAACTTGTGTTGTGACCCTGACTAGGAATGTGGTCCCTACGTGGATAGGATGCATACCTCTGCCAACTAGAGACCCAATTTCTAACAGTACTGTTGAATGACAATGTTTCCAAAATGTCTGTGACCATTTGATAACTAAGAAACAACATATAGTTAAAAGGATTGTTCTGCATGGTTGGATTGCAGGCTAGAGTGTGCTCCTAAATCACTCTTCACTGCTGTGATCCTTTGTGCTTCTGCAAAATGAAAAATGGCTGGCATTGTAGTCATTACGAAGAGGAGCCTTTGTTTTGAGAGACATCCTCATGCAGTTTTCTTCTAACGTTCACAATGTATACCCACCTTGCGCATCACTCTCCAATGACATAGACAGTGCTTAATTTGTGCTTATTACTTGCGGTGCTGAGCACAAGCACTTATTTTTGAGGGCTGGCGCTTATTCTTCTGCCTCAAACATTTGCTGCAAGCAAAAGACTCATATGGGAAAGATAGAGGAAGAGAAATACGAAAAAGGGTCACAAATGTAGAAAAGCAGAGTGAGCTGGAGGGGCAGGGAGTGGCTTTAAATGGATTGAAGAGGCCCGAGATGGCTTGAGGATTACACTGCCTGAGTATTCCATGCTCGCACAATTAAATGCAGCAGCCCCGTGTTTGGGAGGAGGTCTTTGGGCACTGGCATGTTTTTATTTCCAACTTAAGCACTAGTGATAGCAGTTCCTTATCTTGAGCTAAACTTTGAATGTCAGTGCTGTATTTCTCACCAGGGTATTGCTTATTGTACTGCTTTCTTGTGAGTAAGGGTAGACGTAGAGTCACATTATAACTATGAATAAAGATTGAATAATTTTCTTTTATTTTTCTACCTTGTGCAATAAATATAATTATCCCGCCGGTTGAAGTGTTGTGCTACCTTAATTTTGCGTTTTGATTTTCTCAGTCTAAGAGAAGGGTTACAAGTTATCGCTTGTCTTTTGAGAACAGATCATCTGTGTTCTGTGAATTTAGTTTAGATATCATTTTCCATTCAAAACCTATGGATATAAGGATTACTCTTACTGAGAAAGTGTCCCGCTATACATGTTTTTAATGGAAAATACATCATTTAAAATCATATATTGGGTTTTATAAATAAATGGGAAAATGTGTCCTTCACTTCTAATCCTCATTCATGTCTCTACTTTGCAAAAACACACTAACGACAAGCAACCTATCTTATCCCCACTACGGAGCCTGTTTGACTGGGAAATCACCATTCCAGACTCAACCACCAATCTTGGAATCCTAAACACCCGCCCCCCAGTATTCTCCTGCCAGAAACTGCGGTAGAAGCTGACGGAGCTTCTGGAAAGACGGAGTGATAAAGGGAAAGGAAAACTCTGGGGATATATATATATATTTATATATGATATATATATATCCCTCCTATACCCAAAGATATGGGTTCTCTTTTGATAGTTGACTGCTAATCGGGGGCTATAACTGGTTGCTGGCTTTCTCTCTGAGCTGGTGAAACATTGTGGGGATGGGCACAGAGCATATCCTTTCTGAGGGTGTTAGCAAGTTGCCAGACAGCCCCTGGCCTTTTCTATTCATCTTAACAAGGCAGTTTCGGGCAGCTAAGTTTCTGAGCTCAGAGTCCTGGGTCACTGATCACCGGCTAAACTTTGCTGAGAGCAAATTAGACACCGCCCTCCTATCTTAATGTAAATTTGTGGATCTAGCCTAGACACTGGCAAGCTGAAAGCTACAGTGGTTTTCAGGTGGTTGAATGGGGGGGAGAGGCAGTATCTCCCACATTTGAGGAGACAGTGCACTTAAAGAGGTAAGCACTGTTCTTGTTGTGCAGTTCGCCATCGCGTAGCAGCCACAACAGTTTCCCTTCGAAGAGGAACGGTATTATAACAAGGAATCGTGTATTTCATTGTCCCAGGGGCCCCAGGCAAAAAGGCAGCTATCTTTGTAATGGACTAGGAGTGTGGTTAATATGTGCGTGCGACCATTCTCCAATAAAGCTTAATTAGCACTGTGCTGGACAGAAACCCACATTTAGTGGGGTAACTGTCAGGAGACTCGCGATACCGTTCCCCAAGCTGGAAAAGGTACTATACAGAACGATGAAATGTCATGGGTTATTGGAAAGAACATAAATGGAGATATTCCGTATGATCATTTTTATGCACACTGAACTTTCTAAGTGAGCGCCCAGAGGCTCACAATCTAGTATGCTTTTAGCTTATTGCTTTGTGCTTTCAGTTCCTCCCCGCATGAGCGGCAATCAGGGGTGGGGAATGACAAATGTGGCAGATGCATTCTGGGAACCGTAGTTTCGAAGGGTGAGACATTTCTATCTGGATGATCTGGCTGAAGGTTCTGCAAGTGAGTCGAGACCACTTAACAGTTACGCCGTCTCTTTCCTTGCATTAATTTAAAGGGCACATGACCAAGAACTCTATAATCAAGGCTAAATCCTTCTATTCGTTAAGACCAATTAGCGCAATCGAAGACAGTTTAGAAGTGCATGGAAGCTTGGATTTTTGCCTCGACAAATAGCTCGGTTTCTTTAAGTGTATTTCTTGGCACCTCACTTCAAGCATTAGGATGTAATGATGCGGTTTCGCACACGACGATGCATCATGTCGGTCCCTTCGGGCACTTGCTTCCTGTGAGCTGTTAAAATGAGCTATTTTTAAAAGCTCCCCTCTGAACGCCTGCAATGCCGCATTTTGCATTGTAATGCTGCTTGACAGGCAACACACCCTGCTTGCCGGTGAAATGTAGGCCTCGCTGAAGATGCTGTAAGTTGCAAGAGTGAAAACATTGGAAGCAGTAGCACCCTATGGGCCCGATTCACAGCCATTTTCGTGTATAATTTCTATTTATATCTGCAAGCAATTCACGACGAGTAAATCAGCAATGGTAAATTTATTCCCAAAAGCATAATATTCACCACGGTGATGTTGCATTGCAGATGGATAAATCCTACTGTAGGGCTGGAGTATGACATTTCATGACGAAAATGATAAAATAGTTCTGGAACACCGACGACCTTTGCAGTTTGTTGTATTAAGAGACTTGTTCGCAGTCCAGTGCCTCTCTAGTTAGATATTTACTTCTGGAAAAAGCTGGAATGTATATCTTTCCAGGGTGGCAATGGACTTGCAACATCCCCAAAATTGATGGGATTGTTGTGGAAGACCTTCCACTACGAGAAAAAATATATAGGCCATGGAAATAGGGTCAAATAAAGTGTACATATGCAAAGGACGTTTTGAATGTACAATTGTACAATAAGTGCAAGTTCACAAAATAGTCACAAGTGAGCATACGTAGATGTTTTCCAAATTTTCTCTTGGAAACCTGTGACTGTCTCAGGTTTTTCTTCTGGAAACTTTTCTAAATCCAGTAAATTCAGAAATTTGCACCTATGGTTGCAAATCCACAAGTGAAGATCTCTGACACTTTTTAAACTCGCTCTCTCTCATTCTGTTCTCTCCAAGTACAAGCAAATGTATGTTTTCTTACAAAACAGAGATACAGAACAGACAAACAATAAACTCTGCTTAAAACCTAATTTGTCCACTGTTGGACTTGGCTCTGTAGAGGGTCACCCACAAACCTTTTGCCTGCCTCCTCCATTTTGGCTGATCTCATGTTCTCTGGCCTTAGAAGTCTGTGCACTTTATACCTAATTGGCCTTTTTAATTTACTTATAAGTCCCTAGTAAAGTGGTACTACAGATATCCCGACCCTGTAATTACACGCTACTAGAGAGCCTGCAGCATGTGTTATGCCACCCTCCTAAGTAGCCTTACAAACCTGACTCAGACCTGCCATTGCAGCCTGTGTGTGCAGTTTTAAATTTCCTTTTCAACCATGCAAATTAAACCTTTTGCCAGGCTCAAACCTGCCTTTTTAATACACATCTGTTGCCGTTAGTGGCAGGCCCTAAACAGTCAGCAGTCCAGGGTCCAATGTATTTAAAAAGTAGGACAGTGACTTTTAAGTTTTAAATGTCCTGGTAATGAAAAAATATTAACTTTTTTTTTTCTCTAGGCCTATCTCTCCCGTGGGATAACTTTAGAGTTGCATAATTACATTTAATAAGCTGTAACTTTCAAATGGGAACCAGTAACTATTTTCATGTTTGGTGTATTTGGAATTGTAATGAAAAATGGTAATGTTAGATTTTAAATTCCAATTTTGAAAATGCCACTTTTAGAAAAGCAGACATTTTCCCACATTAGCCATTTTGTGCCTGCAGCCTGTCTCTGGGACCCATGGATGGGTGTAGCTGACAGATGGGCTTTGTGTATTCCTCTTAGATAGCTTAGGTGTGCCTGGATGGTTCATCACTGGCAGGATGGGAGGGTGGAGCTGGGCACAGACCTACTCACACTTGAATAGGCTTGATCCTGTCTCCACAAAAAGGGCTGCATACCCCTTGTAGTTAGTCTGGAGCCATGAAGGCGAGGCAGGAATCCTGTGCACGTCAAAGGGACACCTCTAGATGCTACTCCCACTCAAATGGAGGCACCTGGTATAAATAGTGGACCTCAGACACAAACTCTTCTGTACACTTCTGGACCTGTGAAGACACTTTCAGGAAGAAGGACTGCTCAATCAATCAATCAAAAAATGTATTAAGCGCACTACTCACCCGTTAGGGTCTCAAGGCGCTGAGGGGGGTGAGGGTTGCCGTTTACTGCTATAAAAAGCCATGTCTTGAGGTGCTTTCTGAAAGTTAGGAGGTCCTGGGTCTTGTGTAGGTTGGTGGGGAGGGAGTTCCAGGTCTTGGTGGCAAGGTGGGAGAGGGATCTGCCACTGGAGGTGGTGCGTTGGATGTGGGTGACTGTGGCGAGGGCGAGGTCAGCGGAGCGGAGAAGTCGAGTAGGTGTGTGGAAGTTTACCCGTTCGTTAAGGTAGGCTGATCCAGTGTCATGGAGGGATTTGTGAGGGTGGATAAGGACTTTGAAGATAACCCTTTTGCTGATAGGCAGCCAGTGTAGGGATCTGAGGTGAGCGGAGATTTGTTTGTGGCTGTGCTGTTGAAATGACTGTCACTCTGCTGGACCACTGTCCTGCTGGGCTACTGCCTTTTTGGACTGCTGACTTGCTTGATTTCTCCCCTGCTGCCACTCCCCCCCAGTCAGAGAGATTGGACCTGCACCTGAACCCAAGACTCTCAGAGTGATTCCAAGGGCTAGTCTCCTTGCCTCCTGTTCAGAACCACAGAAACATAACAGGCTCAAAACTATCTGAACCAGCACCCAGATTCAGCTGGAGCCAGCCCCTGACCCTCATGTTATGATCCTCAGATCCTGGAGCCTTGATATGGCCTCGGTGGAGCGGAACTAAAGTTTTGGAGCTTTTCACAACCCCAAACTGGCCCATTGGCTCCATAACCCTGCTGCTTGTGCCACCACCAACGCAACATTCCAGCGAACCAACTCTTCACGATACAGCAATGACTGCCCACAATGCCCGTCTGGCTCTTCTTGCTACTTTGATGGACCCTCGCAACACTCTTCCTGCTCCCTCTGCCCCTTCCACCATGAATGAAACTCTTGCCACTGGCCTTGGAAGTTAACTCTTTCAGCTGGACTAACCTGATCCATGTTTCCGACCCGTGCTCTATCGTAGTCCGCCTAAACTTTTGTCTTTCTACTGGTCTTGCATGACCAGTTAGCCATGAATGGTGTTTTGAGCTTTTTAGTGCTATTGTCACTTAAATCTTTAAAAAACATAACTTTGGTTCTACTGAGTGGATTTTTGTTGTTTTGGTGTCAATAAATGTTGCTCTGTTTTCTAAAGTGTTGTAGAACTTTTCTTTAATTTTGTTTTTACTTTGTTGCTGTTTTAAGTGCTGCATAAATACTTTGCTCATTGTCTCTATGTTAAGCCGGACTGTTCTGTGCCAAACTACCAGAGGAATGAGCACAGGCTAATTTGGAGTTTTCTAGTGACTTTGCCCTGACAAGAATTGTGGTTGCTGCTGGTGTAGGACCTCACTCCACTCAACCAGTAACCCAATTTCTTACATCCACAAAGCGCAGAACCAGTACTGGGCAATTTAGCCAAGTGTGGCAGGTCTTTCCTTTTGGACCCATATAGAATTTCGGCCACCGTGTTCCATTGCATGCAGGGTAGCAGATCGATCAGAGCTTTATCAAAGCCCTTCTTCTCCACAGTGACCCTCGAGTTTGGAACTGTGTACCATGTCAAAGACACAGAAGAGTTCATGGCCCCTCTCCTGGCCTTGAAATATGTTCCTAATATGAGCTCAAGTTTGAGACACTGCTCGACTGTCCCCCAAGCCAGGGCCAAACCCATACTGCACGTTACATAGGGCCTAATTACGAACAATCCAGGCCTCCAGTTTTGAAATTGCTACTCTTCCTAATATTTTGAATGAACAGTCTAGCAAGGATTTTGGGCTGCAACAGCTTGGGTGATTTCTGTTTCCTTTTTTAAAAATAGGAGCCATTACTGCTTCCTTCCAGGAGGGAACTAAGGGACCTATTTTTGAAGCGTTTATTAAATTTGTGAGAATTTGTGCGATTATCTGGAGGAATTTTTGGTAAACGAGGGACAATGGGTGCTATATAAAGAACATTTGTCAAAAGAATCCCTCAACCCATAGGTGGTCTACTAGTTTCTGGAAAGGCATGGAAGTTAGGCCCTAGTGATTGCCCAGCCATCACTTCACTTACCACGCATTTGTTCCTTTTGGGATCTACCTCTTTCGATGTAGGACGGTAGGAAAGTTTACAAAAGTAATTCATGTAAACCTTTTGGTTTACCTCCAGTCATCCAGACGAATATAGCTCAAAAGTCTAAAGACCTACAAGCAATGCCCCTAAAACACTGACCTTTTTTGGTTTAAGCACTCATGCTATTGGTGACTGTAGAGCTGGCCTTGTTTATTTTCATAATATTGAAGAAACGAACTGACGCACACAGTACATGCCTCAGTTTGTTTAAAATATTTGTCTTCCTATAAGATAAAGATAGCTGCAGGTTATATTCACGAACTGTTGCAACGTGTAGAAAGTGAGAGGCAATTCCTCTTATTGGTTTAGACAGAATTGTCTCCTTTGAATGCATGTCATACTTTGCCATCATACAATGTTTGTCCAATCCGCAGTTCATCTATTATATATATGTTGCATACATAATCTACCTATAAAGCCTTGTATTTTATTTAATGGTTAGTGGCACGTCATATGATGCCTGTAGTGACAAAATTACAAATCTGGTCGCTTGTAACAGTTCAATACAGACAGTCAGTAATGTCACCATGCACTAATCTTTTCCAAAGTCTCCCTTCACAGCATGAGGGAAGCCAGACACACAGAAGCGCTAAGACTGTGTTAACAACAGAGGTTCAATTACTTTCGCCCAGATTTATCAAGGACTTGCATTGTCCTTGCACGACACGAGTTGCAAGGTAGAGCAAGTCCTTAAATGGGATTTACAAAGCCATGCAAGGGGCTATTTGTGCTGCCTTCATGACTTGGTAAAGAAATGTAATCCAACTCAGAGACTTGCACTGGTTTGTGTTATATTTCTTTGTGGTAAGTATTCCATGGGTGAATCATGGACTTTCCCATGCATCCAGCCATGGAATTTGATGCAATCCCAGATTTATCTCTTTCTGTGCCTATCACATACACTGGAAAGGCATACAGGGGGTCATCCCGACCCTGGCGATCCATGACCGCCAGGGCCGGGGACAGCGGAAGCACCGCCAACAGGCTGGCAGTGCTTCCAGGGCCATTCTGACCGCGGCGGTAAAGCTGTGGTCAGAAAAGGGCAACTGGCGGTTTCCCGCCGGTTTACCCCTGGCCCAAGGAATCCGCCATGGCAGCGCTGCTTGCAGCACCGCCATGGGGATTCCGACCCCCTTCCCGCCATCCTGGTCCTGGCGGTAAATACCGCCAGGAACAGGATGGCGGGAACGGGTGTCGTGGGGCCCCTGCACTGCCCATGCCACTGGCATGGGCAGTGCAGGGGCACCCTCACAGGGCCCCATAATGATTTTCAGTGTCTGCAAAGCAGACACTGAAAATCGCGACGGGTGCCACTGCACCCGTCGCACACCAGCAACTCCGCCGGCTCCATTCGGAGCCGGCTTCATCGTTGCTGGGGCTTTCCCGCTGGGCCGGCGGGCGGCCGTTTGGTGGTCGCCCGCCGGCCCAGCGGGAAAGCCAGAATGGCCGCCGCAGTCTTTTGACCGCGGTGCGGTCATTCAGCGGTAACCGCATGGCGGGCGGCTACTGCCGCCCGCCGCGGTTGGAATGACCGCCACAGTGTCTTATCCTTCATCATCTCAGCCTGAGTACAATAGGACATAGCCTGAGTGCCACTGCAATCATCACACTGCACCTCTTTAGCACTGGCGGCCCAACACCTGCACAGTAGGGACTCATGCATGAGTGGCTGGGTTTACTTTCTGGTAATTCTAAGAAATCTTGCAGAAAGACTTTTGAGATAATTATACCCCAAGGCAGCAAAAACACAATACTCCTTCTGACAGCGAGTGGTACTTGCGCACAGTGCCACCAAGGGTCACCCGACTCTGTGGGTGGATGAACAGATCCATGTATGATGAATTATAGAGTGCCTTAACCCGTCAATGACTGAAGAGAATCTTTCATTTATAAGACAGACCTATTGGAATTGTCACGCATGTTAGATTTTTGCCTGCTTCCCCATGCATCCTCATAGCCTCAAAGTCCAGGAGCCAAAGCGAAGTCACCCAGCCGAGCTCAACGCTCGTGTTTCCTCGTCCCTAGAGACATTTGTCCTGTACATAACCAGCAGTGCAGTACGCCCTCCTCGGGCTGTTAATCTGGCATTTTTATGAGCTACCGCTTTTACGATAAATAAGGGACGAGCAAACTTTTCCAGCTCCTGTAATCACGAGAACCTCTGATATAAAACCTTGTAACACAATCAAAATGTGCTTCAACTGCCCAATAAAACATGCAGTTATTAACTGTTTCTGCCTAAACAAGTCAGTTCTTCACTAAATATGTGTTTCTGCGTTTCTCTCCTGAGGCAGGCCATGTACAGTGATAGCTGATGAAATTATTAATACATTCTCAACAAATCAGCCCTCGTTTTGAGACTCTTTAACTTTCCGGTGCTGAAAGGTCTGTCGAACAGCTCCGGGGTGGTTGGGGATTTGCAACTTTTTGGAAATCCAGACTGATTTAATTGCTCTCTTGACAGGCATCATAAGTCGCCAGGAGGCAGAAGAGATGCTGATGAACAAATCCGAGGGCTCCTTCCTGGTCAGGGTGAGCGAGAAGATCTGGGGTTACGCGCTGTCGTACCGGCAGGCCAGCGGCTTCAAACACTTCCTGGTGGACGCTTCCGGGGATTTCTACAGCTTCCTCGGGGTGGACCCAAACAGGCATGCCACCCTCACAGACCTCGTCGACTTTCACAAGGTACTGACTGGATCATCACTGACTGCCAGGGAAGGGGTTAAGAGAGGTTGAGACAAGCTTATACATTCACATGGCACATTGAAAAAACAGTGTATTAAATACATTGCTTTATAACATCGCAAAAGAAAATAGTGCAAAGGATAATGGCAGTAAATAGAATGAGGTTGGCGCGCAGTTGGGGCGGGGTTAAGGGGGAAGGTACTGTGTGAGCTGCGCGACTGCTTGGAGCGTGTTTGGGGCTCTGGACCCAGAGAATCTTAAACTACGCACGGTTTAAACAGAAAACCAACAGATAAGTAGAGAGAAAGGAAGACAAACATTTCAAGAAATAGATTTAATTTCGTTTTCTTTATTTAGTAAGCTTTTCGGGTAAGAACCGTTCCAACAAAGTAAAAAATAATTGCTTGGGAAAAGTAGGAAAATTAAAAACGTCACTAATCTTTGACGCAGACCAAAAGCGAGAAAGAAGGAGGAAGAGAGTTAGGAACACTATGTAAAAGAGAGAATGTAGCGATGGATAAAACGTACAGGACTGACACAAAGACAAGATGTTTGGGGGTGTGCAAGAAATAATCATGAGGTGGAGCCAGGAAGATTTACAATACGGATAGACATATGTAAACCCATTTCAAAGTGATGAGGAGCATCCATAACCGCAGTAGAGTGTCGTCAGAACATGTCCAATATGCAGCTAAGGAATAAGACACCAGTGATAATGCAGTGGTGAATCACTACACTCGTAATTCAGTGAGGTGGCAATACACACATATAACACAGTGAAGTAGTAAGACACAGACATCGTGCAGTGAAGTTCACGTCCATCACACTTGCAGCAGTTGAACTGTTTTACCATTCGTAGCACGGGCAACAATGTACATATGTGACATTGCAATTGTGTAGTGTGTAACAGCCACTGGGTTGGACATGTAGTGCTGTTTTATGTTGTCTAGTTTAGGTATACGGCAGAGGGTAGCACGGGCTTCTGCCTTGTTCAGTTCTGTGCACGCCGGGGCTTAAGTACGCTTCTGTCCTTACGTCATGAGATGAGTTTTCATCCTTGAAACATAAACACTGCTGTCTGCGTTGAAGAAACTCCTCTCTGTCCAGGTGTGCCTCTATAGGACCAACTCTATCCAGAGACATCATGAGTAAACTACCAAAGCAGCCCAGCATATCGTCAATGAAGCCTGGCACACAAGAGGGAGTGTGGGAGGACATAATACTAGGGACCGGAAGTAGAACTGGAGTAATGGGCTTGCCAGTAGCTACCTCCTTATCACTTCCTCGTCCCACTCCTTACATCATAAGGATCTACCAAAGTATCTAGTCGCCTTTAGCTGGAAATCGGCCCACATCGCCTCACCCCGCTGGTTTCTGCAGAGACCTACCACAGTGGGCAATAAATGAAAGCAAAGCCCTTTAAAGAGAAGAGTCAAGAGGTCTCTGCAAGCGAACAATTTCAGAGGCTTGAGACAACATTCGCCTGCGACTTGAATTAGCTTCTAAAGGGGACACGTTGCCACCCATAGGTGCATCTGACACATATATACTTATCTTGGAACTACTTACAAACAACACCCACAGATAAGTGGCGCCCTCCCGTTCCTCCTAAAATGATATTATCCTCTTCTTACACTGTGATAACTATTCGTTTTGTATGCATGCTATAATTATTCCTAAAGTACAACTCCGTTATTCTTGAATTCTGTAATTTGCTCAGTTATCCAACATTTATACAAATACCTACCTAGATAGGTATGATATTGTAAAAGCTGTAAGTTCTATACACTAAATACCAATAAAATATTTTCATAAAATAAAATAAATAAGGCTTTACCACACTAGGCAGAACCCGTATTGATCGATCAGCATGGTAGCCAGCCAAGCAGGACAAAGGACCAAACCAAGAAGTCCAATAAAACTCCAAGTGCTAGTGACAAACAAACCAATAAGCACTAGAAGCACAACATATAGAAAACACAACTAATGCACTCTGAAGCTCAAGCACCCAAAAAAGCAGACAAACGGAGAAGTGACCAACCAAAGGGCACACGATTTCTTTGAGGCCAAAGACAGCCACCAGTCATCCAGATCTGTGATAGGAGACTATGGCTTTCAAAAGAAACCCAGCTCCAAGCACCCGTGGTAGTGCTGGGTTGGGTGCAAACAGGAACCATATTACACTCAAAACATGGTGCAAGAGCATAACAACCCAAGCTAGGCCCAAAACAAACAAATCGGGATTTTAGAATCAAGGCCATCAGCCACCAATTAGGCAACAGGGCAGTTCCCATGAACTATTACTAGAAAATCCAGCCCAGCAAAACAGGTATGCCAGGTTAAAAGTAAAAAAGGCCCCAGAGGAAGTATATCCCACACAAATGCCAAGAAGACCCAGCATCCCACTGAAGACACTGAAGGAGACAGGCCCATAGGCAGACGCATGTGCATTCCATGCACCAGGGCATGTTTAAACATCTCGAATGAGGCCAGGCACACTAATGGCCTTCAAAAGACAAACCGATGGGGGTAGGAAACACTAGAGAACTCCAGAGAACTAAAAGCAAGGGACCAAATAGCTCTAGTCAAAAGCATGACCAGGCCCATCCAGGTCATAATCAGGAGTATAGGATAAAGCATATGACCAGACCTCACTGCAAATAACTATAAAGACAGGTAGCCCAAAGACCCACAAGAAGACTCATGCCAGTAGGCAAAGAGAGGACCAGAGGCCCAGCTCCAAAACCAACAAGGAGATCAAGGGCAAAAATATCACCAAAAACCAAGCCAAAATGCACAATATAATAAGATGGCCCTTCAGAAGACACATGTTAATGGCATCCCACACACCCAGCTTAAAGTTCCTGCTGCCACCCATAACCACAAAGTCCCACTGGAGCCCTAAAAGGCACCGGAAGCAGGACCCATCAGAGGATAATCAGACTGGAACAACAGAGAACATTTCTTCTTGCATTAGAGACTACACAAGCACCACAGAGTGGGTATGACAGAACCATCAAAGAAGGTGTCAACACCCCTTCCCCAGCATAATACCTGAACAGAGAATATACCCCACAAAGTACACAAGTTCTTGAGATCATTCAACTCACAGCAAAAGCTACACATCCATTCAAATGACCCCAACACAAAGAGAGGAGAAAAGGTTACAGGAGCAACAAGAGAAAGGGCCACAGCAAAGCAGCCCACCACCCCTCCAACACCTAGTAGTAAACCACAAAGGAGGCAACGCAGGAAGCAAGAACCAATCAAGGTGTCAAAAAAGCCAAACACCGAGACCTCAAAACCTGAAGGACGCAACAGCATGAGGCACAAAGGGGCAAAGCCTGCCACAGAAAACAGGAGCAAGGGCCCAATTCAAAAACCAGGGAACAAAACAACTAGCATGCAGAATGCAAAGAATCGGACCAACAACACACTACCATTGAGACCCAGACACACGCACCAAGGGTATAGGTTTGCAGAAGAATTATTCAAGCCCCAAACATGGCTTGAGGGTGCACCCAGGAATCAACAGAAAAAACACTCAACCACGGATAAAGTTAATTTCCAACAAGAAATACATGGGACGGGACAAGACCAGACGACATTCCAAACAAGTAGAGAGGGGGAAAACCTACTAAAGAAAATCGGTGAAACTACTGGAGCATCAAATGAATGAACTCACAAATCACAAAGAAAGCAGCACCACATTTGGGAAATACACATAGCAAACCAAGAAGCACAAGAAACACTAGCAAACGAGTGTAAAGGTGCCAGCCTGAAGCAAAATTGCAGTCACCTTTTTATAGAAACTGCAAAGCAGGTGGGGCGTATCCCAGTTAATTGTCAAAACTATGAGCCCAAAAACTGATAGTAGTGGTTCTGGAAGCCAAAGGAAAAAAATAATGGCCCACCAGCAGGGAGAAGCCAATCCCATACGGAATCAAAAGGGAAAAACCGGGGAGCAAACCCACAAGCACATAGCCAAACAGGGAGTGAGTGAAAACTCCTGCAGTTCTTGCACTGTGATACAGGAGGGCACAGCCACTTAGTCCCTAGGCCAAGCCTCACGACAACAGAAACCACTAAACACCACCCAAAGAAAAAGGTGGTAGAAGGGTTAAACTGCAAAGCAGTAACCCCACCTAGAGAATGGGTATGTCATATGCAAACAAAGCTTGGATTCCAAGCAGATTAAAAGGGAAAAAATGCTGCATCTACAGGGGATGCTTAACCCTACACAGAACAGGGGTATGGTCAGACTGCTAGCAAAAGGGAGTGGGCAGCCATTGCTGTTAGGCAGAACAATTGGGGTAAAGCTTCGTTCCCTAAGCACTAAGCTATCAAGTAATAAACAGAAGCAGGCAACATAGCACCTGACAGGACTCTCCCACATGTGTGTTCATTGGACCAGATGTGCAGATCATTTTACAGTCGCTATTCTTGTGTTTCGCAAAATCACGGGTCCGTGGCTGTAAAATATTTTTTACAATGTATTAAACCATGTTTTGTACTAAAAGTCTTTCAAAATTGCTAAAGATCTATTGCAACTCGTTTTGAATCACAATTAGGTAGGGGCGTGAAAGAGACTTCTCTCCTATTTGCAGTTTTCATGGTGATGTATCAAACGTACATGACAGCAATTGTGCCTGCAAATGATTCGAAAGTTACCATATCCTGAAAGAAATTGGTAATTGATTTTGAAAGCGGAATCTGTCACTGTTTGACAGCTTTACCTTTGGAAATTGGGTCGGATGGGCTCGGGGACAGTAACTGCGGTCCAGTGAATCATTTCTTGCTTCTCCCTTTGTCATTCCCAAATGAGAGGTGTTAGACTTGGCATCCTTGGTGTGGGCTCTCCTAACTTTTTGCCTGTGTTTCCCAGGTTGTTGATGTATGATGGACTCTGTTTTTGTTACTCTTCGCACTTTACAACTGCTGTCCAGTGCTAAAGTACAAATGCTCCTATGTAAAATGTATGTGTAATTGGATTTCCATGATTGGCTTATTTGATTTACTGGTAAGTCCCTAGTACAGTGAACCACGTGTGCCCAGGGCCTGTAAATCAAATGCTACTAGAGGGCCTGCAGCACAGGTTGTGCCACCCACATTAGCAGCACTGTAAACATGGCTCAGACCTGCAACTGCAGTGTCTGTGTGTGTAGTTTTAAACTGCCAATTAGACTTGGAAATTGTACCCACTTGGCAGGCCTAAACCTTCCCCTTTTATACATGTAAGGCACCCCTAAGGTAGGCCCTAGGTAGCCTCATGGGTAAGGTGCAGTGTATGTTAAAGGTGGGACATGTAGTGATGTGGTTTACATGTCGTGACAGTGAAATACTTCCAAATTCGGTTTTCACTGTTACAAGGCCTATCTCTCTTATAGGTTAACATGGGGGCTGCCTTTAAATATGATTAAAGCGTAGATTCCCTTTGGGAGCAGATCGATATCTGGAGTTTGGGGTCTCAGAACTCACAATTTAAAAATGCATCTTTTATTGGAGTCGGTTTTTAGATTGTGTGTTTGAAAATGCCACTTTTAGAAAGTAAGCGTTTTCTTGCTTAAACCATTCAGTGACTCTGCTTGTTTGTAGATTCCCTGTCTGGGTCAGTTTGACAGTTGGGCTGTTTGCACCTCTCCTCTAGACAGGGAAAGAAAGGGAGCTGGGATGTAGCCTGCATATTCTGATGAGCTATCTGGGCTGAGGGGAGGGGAGGAGTGGTTACTTACACCTGAAATTGTTGTGCATGCCCTCACACAATGCATTCTCCAACCCCTTGGTGTGTGTCTGGGCCTGGCCTGGACAAGGCAGGATCTTACAAACAAGAGATACTTTCCTTTGAAGTAGGCCTACTTCAAAGGTGGAAAGGGGTATAAGAAGAACACCCAAAACACCAGAAAATCTGATCTCTTCTGGAATCGAGAGGAACCTCTGCCAAGGAGAAGAGCTGAGAGGTGCCACCCCTGCCTGTGACTGTGCTTTGTTGGGCTATCCTGCAGTTGCTGCTTCTGCCTGTGAAAGGGGACAAAGACTGGACTTTGCTGTGCATTCTTGCTTGAGAAGAATCTCAGAGGGCTTGAACTGAGCTTCTCTCCTGTTGTTGAAGCCTCAGGGCCATCAAAGACTTCCCCTGTCGGCACCTGGACTCTCTGCTGAGACTCCTGCCCTACGAAGTGGTGCCCTATCCAGTTCCTGGGCCCTTGAAAGGTGAAGTTGGCAGACAAGAACTGAAAATCCACGCACAGACTGCTGTGTAGGGAAATTTTCGACGTACCTTCTATGACGCGGCTGATAAATGATGCGCTGCCGGCTTCGCGGCTGAAATCAACACTCCACCTGCATTGCGGCTAGAAGATTGCCGCAGTGCGACTGGAAAAACGACGCACAACACATGCTAACGGAGGCTGATAACGACACAAACCCCACGCAGCTTGGTTTTGTGATGCAGTGCGACCGGATTTTCAAATCAACATCGCTGTATCAACGCAAAGCCTGCCCAGACCCGAGGTGCCTGTTCAGATCCACAGATCACTCTCTTGCGGGAGAGAAGAAACGACGCACGCCAACCTGACCGGAGGAGGAACGACGCACAGTATCGCTTGCGTGTTGGAAATCGACACATCGCCTTTTTCGATGCACACTCACCCGTGTGGATTTATTTTGATGCTACCCAGGTACTTTGTGAATTAACAGCTTTTTCTCACTGTTTTCTAAAGGATTTAAGACTCTTCTTCTTTTTAAATTCATAACTCAACTTGGATATGTTGGATTTTTGTCGTTTTTTCTTGTTTTGTTTAGATAAATATTCCCTATTTTTTAAAACCTGTGTTGTGTCATTTTGTAGTGTTTTCACTGAATTACTGTGTGTGTTAGTACAAATAATTTACACATTGATTCTGAAGTTAGACCTGCCTGCTCATGCCAAGCTACCAAGGGGTGAACGGGGGTTAACTGAGGGTGATTCTCCTTTAACCTGCCTGGAGTGATGGTCCTTCCTTGGACAGGGGGTAACCTGACTATCAACCAAAGACCCAATTTCTAACATTGGTGATCAGCGGTGAGGATTGGACTTGTATTTTTACTCGACATACAGTGATTAAAGTGTACACTACTGTTTTCAGTGCAGACCATTACGTGAGCACATACAGCTTGTTTTTGCTTTTTCTCCTATGGACTCTTTTTTGTTCAACTCCATATTTCTGCTGATCATTTATTGACTTTTGAACTTCATTGAGAACTCTTTATTCTGCCTTGGAACTTTGCACTTTTAACTCTTCATCATGTCTCATCCTGGAGATGCATCAGCTGGAGCTGCTTTTGATTTAGGGAAACTGGAGATCTATTCAGTTGTCCAGTTGAGATAGTTCTGCAAAAACCTTGCTTGTCACATTAAGGGCTCCACCAGGAAGGGTGAGGGTAAGAAGGAGCAATTCATTCACAATGGTATAGTGGGTGGGCCTGTTATGTCCAGGGAGAGGGTCTCCAGGGCAGGTAGCAGTGTATTATCCAAGGGTCTGACTCCTGAAGAGTTACAGGACAGACAGGCAGAGAGGGCTCACCAGCTGGAGTTGGAAAAGTTTAGGATGCAAAGGGAGATGGAAGAAAGGAGGATGGCCATAGAGGAAAAGATGATACTGCTAGCTCAGCTTGAGGGAGCTGGATCAGAGGAGCCAGTCCAGTAGGTATGGTGGCAGTAATATCACATTGCCGCCTGAGAGGAGGGTGCACATTCCTAAAGACCTTGTGAAGGATTACAAAAGGGAGGATGACATATTCTTGTGGTTCAAGGGATATGAGTCTGCTCTCCATATGGCTCTAGGCCCTGAAGCTCATTGGGGGGAGGGTCTGTGGAAGCACTTCGAGGTGGAGGTGAGGGATACTCTGACATCCTTAGGGGATCCTCAGGGGCTCACCTACTCTATCATGAAGGATGCCCTACTCACTAGGTATGGTCTCACCCCTGAGCAGTATGAGGACAGGTTTAGGTCCTATAAGAGTAAGGAATCCCAAACATGGTTAGAGTGTGCTGATTCTTTTTACAGGTCACTGGATGGTTGGGTAAAGGGCAGTAAGGTGACAACGTATGAGAGGCTTCACAATTCGATTGCTTGGGAGCACTTGTACAGTTTATGTTTCCAGAGCTGCACCATCACCTAATTGACAGAAAGCTGACTGGCCCAAGGAAGCTTGCGTAGGAAACGGACCACTGGGATAGCTCCAGAAGAGGTATGAGTAGACCACACCAACGGTAGGCAGGGTCCCTCTCCGAAGAAAGGGGGGTAAGGGTAAAGAGGGGGAGTTTTCTAAAGGGCCCCAACCTAGTTCTCAGGGTAAGGATTCCCAGCCCCCCAGTGACAAGAAGCCATGGTTCTCCAAAGGGAAATCTGTGGAAGAAGGTCCCCCACGTAAGTGTTATGCTTGTGACCAGATGGGTCATGTGAGGGGGAGACCCCAAATGCCCCAAGAGTACACCAGCACTCACTGGTGCTCAGTCCCAGGATTTGGCTAGTGTAGCGCTTAGGGAAGAGTGGTTACAGGTGGGTGGGAGCCAGCTGAGATGACCCTTGTCTCACTAGGTGACAGTTAGATGGTCCAGAGAACCTTAGTGCCTGAGAACACTAAAAAGTACAGGCAATGGGTGACCATTAATGGACAGAGGGTGGAGGCTCTGAGTGACACAGGAGCCAGTGTGACTCAGCGAGGAGTCACCTGGTGTCTGAAGAGCAGATAGATGCCTGTGTACTTCACCAAGTAGTTGCAGTGGACAACTGAGATCACCTGTGCAGAGTGGCACGGGTTCTCTTTGAATGGGGGGGATCTCAGGTTCCTTGAAGGTAGCAGTGAGTCCAACCATGCCGTGGATTGTTTGCTTTGCAGTGACCTGGAGGATTCCCCTTGGAAGGAGGTGGAACACAGGTTACACTTGGAGATGTTGGGTTTGCCTCGGTGGGTATGCGTATACACCAGGTCAATGGCAGCCTGTCAGGGTGGTCAGGAGCCTCTGGAGCCTGAAACAGTGGGCCAGTGGACCTCCAAAAAGAGGAAGGGCAAGGGGTGCGGGAAACCAGCCACAGAAGTTCCCACGGTCCGGGAGGAGGCAGAGCCTGAGGATGACGCCCCGGAACCTACAGGTGAACAGGTGCTGAAATGGGGGAAGTCCCTGAGCTGTCATAGTGGCAGCAGGAAGGGGGACCCACCAGGGAGGCATTCTGTGAGGCACACAAAACATGACCTACTCTAGTGGGTTTGCGGCAGTAGGCTGCAGACCAGGTAGCTGTCAGGGAGCTAGGATTTCACCTGATTTCTTGGGAGGACGGCCTCCTGTATAGTGAGCCTTAGGTTGCTGAGTCTGGGTCAGCCTGTGTGCTGGTGGTACCCCAGGGCTTCAGAGCCTTCCTACTGAGTCTGGCTCATGATGTGCCTTTAGCTGGACATTTGGGGAAGGACAAGACCTTTTAATGACTTGTCACCCACTTTTACTGGTTACTAATGCGCAAGCACTCAGATGCTCCTTGCAGGTCTTGCCTGACTTGTCAGGCATGTGGCTAGAGTAGGGGGAAATGTAAGGCTCCCCTCCAACCTTTTCCAGTGGTTAGTACCCCCTTTCAAAGGGTCAGTATTGACATTGTGGGGCCTCTGATCCCAAGACATCCATGGGCAATAGGTTCCTCCTGGTCTTGATGGACCATGCCACCCGGTACACAGAAGCCATTCCTCTGAGGTCAAATCACTTCCCCGGTGGTAGGTAGTGCATTGATGGGGGTTTTTACCCCCATGGGGTTCCCCAAGGAAGTGGTATCAGATAGGGGTACGAACTTCATATCTACTTACATGAAGTCTCTGTGGCAGGAGTGTAGGGTAACGTATAAATTCACCACTCCTCACCACCCCCAAAGCAATGGTCTGGTTGAAAGATTCAACCGCACCTTAAAAGACACGATCATGGGCCTCTCAGAACCTTTGAAGTCGACGTGGGACATCCTCTTGCCATGCCTTCTGTTCGCCTCCAGGGAGGTGCCTCAAAAAGGGCTTGGATTTTGTCCTTTTGAGTACTGTATGGCCACCCGTCAGGGGACCTTTGAGTCTGGTGAGGTGAGCTTAGCGAAAGCCTCCCAGGATGTATTTAGCTACATGCTGGTCTTCAGAAACCAGACTGCCCGCTTTAGAGCTCTTGCACAAGAGAATCTGGAAACAAGCCAGGCAGATATGAAATAGTAGTATGACCAGAATGCCACTTTGGTCGAGTTTCAGCCTGGGCAAAAAGTGTGGGTAATGGTGCCAGTGGAGCCTAGGGCACTCCAGGACAAGTGGACTGGACCATTTGAGGTGGTGGAACGCAAGAGCGAAGTCACCTACCTGGTGAACTTGCGGACTCCCAGGAACCCCTTAAGGATACTGCATGTGAACCGTCTCAAGCCACACTTAGACCGGAATGAATTGTCCAGGCTCTTAGCAACAGATGATGGGGTGGACGAAGAGAGTGAGCCTCTTCCTGACCTCCTGTCTGCTGGAGAGAAAGATGGGTCTGTGGAGGGAATTAATATCTTCCCCTCCCTGACCTCAGAACAACAGAGTGACTATCGCCAGGTATTGGGCCAGTTTACCTCCCTGTTCTCCCTGACCCCAAGGGTCACACACTTGTGTACACATGATGTGGACACTGGCGACAGTCCACCCATTAAACATAAGGTTTACAGGGTGACTGATATGGTCAGGGCTAGCATCAAAAATGAGGTGTCTAAGATGTTAGCCCCAGGGGTGATTGCGTTTTCTAGCAGTCCTTGGGCCAGCCTTGGGGTCTTGGTCCCAAAGGCTGCTGCACCTGGTGCCACCGAGGACTCCGGTTCTATGTGTACTACCGGGGTCTCAAAGCAGTCACTAAAACTGACGTGCACACCATTCCCCGTGCTGATGAGCTCATAGACCAGTTGGGAGCTGCCCAATACCTCAGCATGTTTGATTTGACTTCTGGTTATTGGCAGATTGCCTTAACTGAGGGGTACAAGGAGTGGTCAGCATTTTCTACCCCTTATGGACACTTCCAGGTTAAAGTGATGCCATTTGGGATGAAAAATGCCCCTGCCACATTCCAAAGGTTGGTCAATCAGGTGTTGACTGGGCTGGATGACTTCAACGCCGTATATCTGGATGACATTGCATTGTTCAGTTCCACTTAGGAGGAACACTTTCAGCACCTCTGCAGAGTGTTGGAGGCCATGCAAAAGGCAGGCCTCATTATTAAGGCAAGCTAGTAGCAAATAGGGCAGGGTTCAGTGATATATTTATGACACTAGATAGGGAGTGGGCAGGTGGCACCCCTACTGCCACAAATTGACACCATTCAGGCTTGGGAGCCCCCAAGACTCATACAGAGGTGAGGGCCGTTTTAGGCCTCACCGGCTATTATAGGAGGTTTGTCAAGGGATATGGCACCATTGTTGCCCCCTTGAATGAGTTGACTTCCAAAGAAGCAACCCAAAAAGGTGATCTGGACAGAGGCTTGCCAGACCACTTTTGATGCCCTGAAGGCTGCTAGGTGCACAGCACCCGTGCTGAAGGCACCTGACTATTCCAAGGAGTTTGTTGTGATGCCTCAGAGCATGGCATAAGAGCAGTACTCTCACAGCTTAATGAAGAGGGCTTAGATCAACCTGTAGTCTTCATTAGCAGGAGGTTACTTCCCAGGGAACGTAGGTGAAGTGCAATAGAGCATGAAGCTTTTGCTGTGGTCTGGGAGCTGAAAAAGCTAAGACCCTACTTGTTTGGGACTCACTTCTGGGTTCAGACCGACCACAGGGCCCTCAGATGGTTAATGCAGATGAGGGGTGAGGATCCAAAACCGTTGAGGTGGTCCATTTCCCTACAGGGGATGGACTTTACAGTGGACACCGCCCTGGCACAGATCACAGCAATGCTGATGGTCTGTCCAGGTTCTTCTGCCTTAGTGATGAGAACTCCCACGAGGTTGGGTAGTTGCTCCCCACTTTCAGCTGGGGGGGAACAAGTGTTAGACTTGGCATCCTTGGCGTGGTCTCCCTTAACTTTTTGCCTCTGTTTCCCAGGTTGTTGATGTATGCTGGACTCAGTTTTTGCTGTTTTTGTTACTCTGGGCACTTTACCACTGCTATCCAGTGCTAAATTACAAATGTTCCTATGTAAAATGTATGTGTAATTAGCTTATCCATGATTGGCATATTTGATTTACTAGTAAGTCCCTTGTACAGTGCACTAGGGGTTCCCAGGGCCTGTAAATCAAATGCTACTAGTAGGCCTGCAGCACTGGTTGTGCCACCCACATTAGTAGCCCTGTAAATATGGCTCAGACGTGCACTGCGGTGTCTGTGTGTGCAGTTTTAAACTGCCAATTTGACTTTGTAAGAGTGCCCACTTGCCAGGCCTAAACCTTCCCTTTTGTATGCATGTAAGGCACCCTTAAGGTAGGCCCTAGTTATCCCCATGGGCAGGGTGCAGTGTATGTTAAAGGTGGGACAGGTACTTATGGGTTTTACATGTCCTGACAGTGAAATACTGCCAAATTTGTTTTTCACTTTTGCAAGGTGTATCTCTCTCATAGGTTAATATGGGGGCTACCTTTAAATATGATTAAAGCATAGATTCCCTTTGGGAGCCGATGGACATGTGGAGTTTGGGGTCTCTGAACTCACATTTTGAAAATACACCTTTTAGTGAAGTTGGTTTTTAGATTGTGTGTTTGAAAATGCCACTTTTAGAAAGTAGGCATTTTCTTGCTTAAACCATTCTGTGACTCTGCTTGTTTGTAGATTCCCTGTCTGGGTCAGTTTGACAGTTGGGCTGTTTGCACCTCTCCTCTGGACAGTGACACAAAGGGAGCTGGGGTGTAGCCTAGATATCCTGATGAGCCATCTGGGCTGAGGGGAGAAGTGGTCACTTACACCTGAAAGGGCTGGGCCTGCCCTCACACAATGCAGTCTCCAACCCACTGGTGTGTGTCTGGTGCCTGGCCTTGGCAAAACAGGATATTACAAACAAGAGAGACTTTCCTTTGAAGTAGGCCTTCTTCAAAGGCAGAAAGGGGTAAAAGAAGAGCACCCAAACCCCTGAAAATCAGATCACTTCTGGAATCAAGAGGAACCTCTGCCAAGGAGAAGAGCTGAGGAGAAGTGCTACCCGTGCCTCTGACTGTGCTTTGTTGGGCTATCCTGCAGTTGCTGCTTCCGCCTGTGAAAGGGGACAAAGACTGGACTCTGTTGTGCATTCCTACTTGAGAAGAATCTCCAAGGGCTTGAACTGAGCTTTTTCTAAACCTGTGTTGTGTCATTATGTAGTGTTTTCACTGAATTACTATGTGTGTTGGTATAAATACTTTACACATTGCTTCTGAAGTTAAGCCTGCCTGCTAGTTCCAAGCTACCAAGGGGGTGAGCAGGTGTTAACTTAGGGTGATTCTCCTTTACCCTGACTAGAGTGAGGGTTCTTGCTTGGACAGGGGGTAACCTGACTGCCAACCAAAGACCCAATTTTTGTTTACTTTATTTATTGATATAGTAAAACATCATCCTTGTCAGGATGAAAATGTCTCCTTTCTGGAATTTTGTTATGACTTACAATTCTGTCTATCAAATTTGATACAGTTTCCAAAGAGCCACTTAAATGCCTTTGCCATCACTTTGGAGTTATTTGGGTGGAAAGAAATGAGTGTGAAAGGGCAGACTATTGTTTTATAGGTGATTGTAGATCCTCATCATATGGAACTCTAATTTGATCTATATTTTTGTGCAGGAAGAGGTCATCACTAGCTCTGCTGGAGAGTTGCTGATGGAGCCCTGTGGACAACAGCGGTCACCACCTGATTACAGCCCTTTATTTGAATGATTTACTTGTGGATAATCAATATTGGGCCTTTCTAACAGACGTCCTGACAGCTGTCATCAAACTGATACCCCTGAAGTTAATCCAGCACATCTACAGTGACTACAAACTCAAAAACCCATCAGATATGCAGACGTACTCTGAGTCCTACCCTTAAATGACCCATTGCCTGTTTTTCTCCTTGTCTTTGATAATGCCTTCCACTATTTCAAATTAAGATAACATTAACAACCTACAGAGCAATGAACACTGGGAGGTGTTATTTAGGTTGAATAGCACACAACAGTCCAAATCCTTCCGCAATAAGGTGAAAATGCAGAACTTTCTTTTAATGGGGGCTGGGAAAAATATTGCTATTTGATGATCATCAAGATGCCTCACTTTTTTATTGTTTTGTATCATATGATATTTGTGTGAAACTGGTTTGACCACCCTGCCTTGCTGTGACACTTAACGTTTACTGCCGTTGTGCATTTAATTTAACCTTTTGTCACCAGCATTAGTTCAATTTGTTTATGAAAATGTCATAAAAGAATAAGTTCACACCATGCTTTTTTCCAGGCTTGCACATGACCTCGATCTCCAAATCCTGACTGCCTTTAACAGAATGTTTTATTTTTAATTTTGCCCTCATGTTTCCTAATATACAAAACAGATACATCTGTGTTAGATTGAATGATAAAAATAGGCACAGATTTATAAAGCTCTAGCGCTACATCATCATCAGTTTTTTTATGCTAATGTGGCGTTAGGCTTCAAAAATCGCGCCACCATATTTACAAACTTGCACAATGCATGCATTGCTCCTATCTGTAACACTTTAGGCCACATTATGCATGTGCCATGCATAATGTATGCAAACAGGACATTCCCCGGTTAGGGGGACCACAAAAATGGCGCAGTGGAATATAAGAGATTCCACTGAGTTATTTTTTGCGGCCTGTTTTAACATCTGCACAGAGCAGGAGCTAAAAGGGACACAGCATTGGTTACAGTGAGCCCAAAATGTTGGCGCTACCAATGAAGAGTACGTAAATAGGTTAAGAAATTCTGACGCTATTTCCCCCTACCCTGCGCCATGGTGCTCCTTATTTTAATACGCCACACACATGGTGGTAGAAGGGGGGCTCTAAGGGGTGAAAGAAAAGTGGCGCTGCCCTGGGCGCAGCACCACTTTTCTTAAATGTGCCACATAGTGTCATGTATCATTATTCACATAGTTAAGGTTGAGTACCTATTTTTTGCCATGTCTATATTTGGTAAAAATGGGTGAAAGGTCATTGACGAAGCTCATTCCAAAGTTCCCCTCTTATATGAAACCCCAGATCATTACAAAATTGTCTATTTGGTGTGGTACCTTAGTACTGTAGTCAAATATCCTGTCCTAAATAGTGTCTACAAAAATGTTTCCCATAGGAGTTTATGATAGAAAATCTACATTCAATGAGATAATATTTTTGTAAACAATATTTAGTACTTAGGGCTCAATTTAAAAAATGTGGTGCTGTGTTACATGTAGTGCCACTTTTCTTGCAGCCCCTTGCAGCCCCCCTACCACCACCATGTGCGTGCCATATTTATTATACGGTGCACCATGGCACAGAGTAGAGGCAATAACGTCAACATTTTTTATGCTATTGTTATACTTTTCAGGATTAGTGCCAAAAATGTTGCCGCTAATCCTGAAAAGTACATAAGGCCCATTATAAATAATGGTGTGCCTCCCTTTAATGCCTGCTCTGTGAAGGTGTTAAAATGCCATCAAAAATGGTGCAGTGAATCCTATAGATTCCACTGCACCATTTTTGCGGGACCCCTAATTGGGCAAAGCCCCCCCGGCATATATTATTCCTGGCGCAGCATAATGTGGTGCAAGGGGTTACAAAGTGGCACAATGCATGCATTGTGCCACTTTGTAAATCTGGCGCCTCAAATTTGGCCTCATTGAGCCACATTAGGATACAAAAATGACACTCATGTGGCGCAAGGAGGAGCTAGGCCCTCTCAGATCTGGGCCTGGTATTTGTTATGTCAGATGATGTTTCTGTATGAGCCATTAAATCTGCAACCACCTATTTCAGTCAATGTAAACTTGCAGTTAAATATTTATCTTCGGAGCATATGAGATACAGTAAACTAGTGACCAATATATCATCTAAAAAGTAGGCCTGGGTGAAATTGTAATTACTTTGGTGTAATTGGAGTAGTTTCTGTAATTTTGTCTTACTCTTGTGACTAGAAATTACTGAAAATTATGAGATTATGACTGTTAGCTTAATTTAGAGTAATTTGAAGGAAAATGGCTACTTCAAAAGCACAGGAATGGACTGCGCGCTGCTGCTGCCTTTCCTGTTCTGTTGCATTTAGCACTATTTTCTTAGCGCATAATGCATCTACGATCCATTTAGGATGCAAGGGTACATTTAGCTCTAAGAAAATAGCCCTAAAGTGAGGGATACGCTCTTTGTGTAGTTCCATGAAATCTCATGTAATTTTGCTATCATTTTGCATAATGCTGTAGCAAGTTATACAAGTTTACCAAACACCATTGAAAAGAAATACCCATAATCTGTTGTTTATAAGAGCTAAAAAAGCATACCCTCTTAATACTGTTATATCTATCGGTGTGTGATTCAGTTTATACACTGATTAAGGTAAAATGCATTTGTTGCTCTGTTTTCAGAAGTTTGGCAAGAGGTGAAAGCAAAAGCTAAGGATACACCTTCAATATATTTAAACAAATATAATGAGTTCATAAAATGCATTTTATATGAATGCAACTAAATTGAGTTAAAAGTCCTTGTTTATCAACCACTTCTCAAATGTGTCCATTTGCCTGAAAGATAGTCTATGAATGATCTGATTTAAAAACTTTTTCTCTGAAAATGTCTAGTAATTGTAGACAACGTACATCTGGTCTTTTCTTACTGATCCTACAAAGAATGAGTTGTTTGATGTTCTATATCCTACGCTTGTCAGATGTTTAACTTGCTATTTCTTTGTGAGTTTTGTCTACCCTTTTCAAATAAGGTGGTTCACTGTCCTAAAGAAGTTTGCATTTTATCCAGAAGTTTTACAGCATTACCTGTGTAATAGCTTTCTCGTTACTTTGTAAAAAAATAATTAAAAATAGTGTAGCCTTTCATCACACACTACTCATCAGAGAATGTTTCACAATCTTTGCATATCTGGATTTCCCCTTGATTTTCAAATGAAAGCAAAATGCTGTTGTACGAAAACCTCTGTGGCCACAAAGTCTGCAATTCGCAATTGCTTTGGGACCACAAAAAGCTATATCTAAATTTGTAAAAGGTATTTCGCAATTTTTCAACTCATACCAAATCACATTTTGAAATGGGCATGTATGGGTAATCCACTCCCTTCTATTTGTAAGTTGAAATGTAAAGTGTGACAGCATTTGTGATTGCAAACCATTAATCATTACGGACACTGAGCTGGCATGGTAACTGATGCACAAAGGGAAAGCTGTTCCCTTTGGACAAATATTAGACTTTACTTCACATATCTTTATTCTTCATGCATTTGCCATATGGTTTTATAATGCGTGGCTGTACCATGCAATTATACTTATTTCATGGAACTTATCATTACCGCATATATTTACTATTCTTGTTTTTTTACCCCACATTTTTAATTTAAATCTTTGTAAATTTATTTTTGGATTGATAATGTTAAAATGTATGCATTTTTTAACTTAATAAAATGACTGTCCTACACATGGAATAAAAAATAACCACAACAAGATGGTACCGTAAATATACTACTCAAAAAGATCACAAACTGTTTTTCAATATATAACACAAAACTACATATTCAGGCCCTTATTACGAGTCTGGCGGTCCGACTCACGGTGGCGGTCGGACCGCCGCCATAGCAGTGGTCCGGCCTCCACATTATGACCATGGCAGAGCTGCCATGGTCTGTCCTCTAGCACTGCCAGGTTGTCGTCAGTCGAGCCTGGCAGTGCCAGCGGTCTTAATCTGCGAGGGCAGCGCTGCAAGAAGCATTGCCCTGGGGATTACGAGTTCACTCTCTGCCAGCTTTTGCATAGTGGTTCCACCGCCATGCAGAGTCTGATGGAGATGGAATGCTGGGGGGCCCAATAAAGCGTGACAGGTGCTGTCGCAAGCGAAGCACCGTAACATTTTCGCCAATTCGATAATGAGCCGGCATCAATGTTGTGGCCTGGTTCCCGCTGGGCTAGCGGACGGAAACGCTATTTCCGTCCGCTGGCCCAGTGGGAAACTCATAATAGGGCCAGCGAGTGGAAAAATGGAGTGGCAGTTTCCCGTCCAAAGAATTTGGTGTGCGGCCTCCACCATCCACCAAACTCAAAATGAGGGCCTCAGTCATAGAAAAATACATTTAGAATGTAGATTTCAAGGATCTTTTTGTTTTTAAGATTTAAACTCTTAAAATACTATATACATAAACTTCTACCATTGTTTTGTTCAGTCAAGTGACTTTTTGAGGAGTGCACTCACTGAATTTTCACAGAGTGTGACAGCAGGATCTAGTATTAGGTAACACCACCATAATATCTTACATTGAATAGAACCATTTTGTATGATAAAAGGTGTTGTGTACTGTAAGAAAATAATATACATAATAAGTACTAACATATATTATTTTCTACTGAATTTTTTTAAAAATAAAGACTCATTCCTTGGATGAGTAATAAACAATTGTGTTCTCATAGTAAATTAACCAGTTACGATCAGAAAATAATATTTTAAAACTTTAGATTCAGAAAAAAACTATTATAAATCACCCAATATCTTTCCCAGAAAAAGTCAAAGTAAAAAACATAAACATGTTTTTTAAGTGTAATAAAGAGGTAATAAAGGTTACATTGCATTTTTTTTTAACTTCATGAAAACTTCATCTGATGAGTATGTCTTACAAAAGACTGCAAGACACTCTCAAAAACACCAAACAACTGTACCTTAATAAAAAAAAAATATAAAAAACATTTTAACATTAAGACCTCATTATGAGTTTGGCGGTCAACCTCCAGACTGCCACAGTGGCGACTGTCAAAAGACTGCCATGTTTGTGGTCATACAGACTGCCGTATTATGTGTTACCCAGCCAGGACCGCCAAAAGCCAGCCAAAAAAACAACACTGCCAATACGTTAGAGGGTAATAGGTGGACCAACAACCAGCACAACAGCCCATCAACTAACCACTGAACCTATTACAAGTTCCAAATTGCAGTTGCGGTCATGCCGTGGCAGTCCTCCAGTGGCGGTTTGAACCACTGCGGTTTGTGGCCACCACAGTATTACAGAACACCACATTGGATGAATTTAAAAACAGCACAGCTGACACACATTCACACACCCGACACACCTACAAACCACACTAGAAAACGCACAATAATCCTTTGCAACTCCCACGCAAAATACACCATTTGGGTGTGCATGTGTTCATTTAGGTGTGTGTCCCTTGCAGCTAGTTCATGTAGAGGTATGTCCCATGATGTAGGAACTGTATGTGCTTTGTTGACTTGCCCTTCCCCATTGTGTAGCTGTGCATGGTAATTGGTTTTGGTATTGTTTGTCCCTGAGGTCCATTTAGGGGCATTTCCAGTGCGCATGTTGAGTGGCCTGTCCAACGTGACATGCATCCCCGTGCAGCCTCCTTCCATGTATGCTCCTGATGCTCCCATCCCAACTATGCAGGTATTGTTGGTATGGTGCTTTTTGTCTATTTTGTCTATTTATTTCTCTGTCTATTGTGTATGCCATTGTGCTTCTATTGTGGTGTGATGTGTGTGTCAATTGTAGGATTGTTTCAGAGTGGTGTTGTATGTATTCATGCCACATCAATAGATCTGTGTGTTGTATGTGTGGCTAGTCCCTGACCAGTGTTGAATGTGAGTGTGTGAGTTGTATTTGTATATGTACCGTAGGTGGGTTGTTTTTGCTCTGTATGACAATGTTTTGTAGCCGTCTGTGTCCCTTTGCCAGAGCAGTGTGGCCTTCTTTGTTTGTGTATTGTTGCAGTGCAGTGTGAGCGTGCTGGCCAAAGTGTGCATATTGTGAGTGTGTAGGTGTCTGTGTTGCTGTATGTCAGTGAGTGTGTGTGGTTTGAGATGTTTACCTGCTGCCAGTGGCGTGCTCCTCCTATGATGTGTTTGCCGGCGCTTCAAGCTGTTTTTAAGGGTAAAGATACAGGAAGATGTGTGTACTTAGGGTTGCTTTTATCCATGGGGGCATTGATTTCATTGTCTTTCGGCACGCATGAGCAGCGGAATGACGTTGGAAAAGGGCTCCATGGCAGCTCCAGATGTGTGAAGCTCTCTGCAGATGAGTGTCTTCCTTTATATTTTCTGTTTCCGCCAGCTTCTCACTGGTGGTTGGACTGTCATGGTCACATTGGCGGTTGGCAATCTCATAATGGGTCAGGCGGAAACAGACTTCACTAGCCAGTTTGTGCTTTCATGTGACTGTTACGGTGGGTGCTGGCGGACCGCTGGTGGTCTTCTGTTTCTGCAACCACCAAACTTGTAATACGGCGGTCACCTCTGCCAGACAGTTGGTGGCCGGACCTCCACCGACCAACATGGCGGTCAAGGGACCACTAAACTCATAACCAGGCCTTAAGTTGTTCTATTTCTTCCCAAAAATACTAGAAAAAATATGGGCCTTATTAGGAGTTAACAGTCCTAAGGCTGTCAAACTTGTGGAAGTGGTCGGACTGACGCACTCCTGGCAGTTTGACTGCCAGATTACATCACTAGTGTTCTGACCACCAGGTTTGGTGGCGGCAGTAGGAGCCATGGTCAGCTACGGCAGTTCCCATTGCAGCACAACCATATTGATCACAAGTACACTTTATGCCAGCCTTTCCATGGCAGTGAAACTGCCATGGAAAGGCTGGCAGAAAGCCAGTTCTGGTGGCCACAGTGGGGCCCCTGCACTGCCCTTACCCATGGCATGGGCAGTGCAGTGGCCCACCTGCCAGCACCCTCAGAATGCGCTCTATATGCTCTGCAGACAGTGCGCATTCCCAGGTTGCTGTTGTGTGATGATATTGGCCTCGCCTCCCCTAAGGGAGCCGAGACCAGTGCAGTGGCACTGTTTCCAATGGGCTGACGGGGAAACATCGTAATACAATGTTTCCCCCAGTCAGCCCGGTGGAAGCATCGTAATACGACGGGGGTGAGGCTGCGAGTATGACGGTAGCCTCACCCACGTGGGTTTGGCATTCCGATGGTCAGACCGCCAAACTCATAATGAGCCCCTATCTGTTTATTCCTTCTACAGATATAATAAACAAACATAATAACAGTAATAATCGTTTGCATGATATTGCTTGTAATCTCAATTACATTATTTTTCCCATCATTCAACATACTAATATATTTTCTTTCTGAAAATGGATCATTACAGCGAACAATAAATAATATATTAATCAGCATAACTAGTTCTTTTTTTCTCTTTTCCTAAATCAACAAAACAGTATCCATAATTTGGTGAACAGGTACAAACAAAATCTGTCAAAACTTCCAAAATATAAATATAAAGAATTTGGTAAGGAGCAGTGCTACAAATAATAAAATACTTTTTTGATATCTACTTTTTTAGTTTTGTAAACACCTTTAAAATAGAATACATGCCAATAGCCAGTTTTGTACAATCTGCTGAAAACAATGTAAGGGTATGTTTATTGTGAAGATGGAAATACTAAACCAAGGACTCATTGGCGATGTGTAAAACACTTTTCAAATACTTGCAGAGAGGTTACTATTGGTAATCATGATGAAAGAACATAACCACTGTCTCTTCAACAGACTTGGAAATTAGAGATACAGGCTTTGACAAACAAACTATATCCTGGCATTTGTCCATCTTTCACCGGCGATGTGGCATGAAATCCAAATACCATAATTAGCTGGAGTTTACATGTCTCAAAATAAACTCCAATTCAGACCCAAGGAATTAGGAGCCATAGCATTTGTGTCTGCGAACATGCAGACATTTTCTGTACTCAATAGTACAATCTTAACAGTTTTCACAAAATGAAGAAAAACTGGCATCCTTACTAAATTATTTCGAATAAACATGGGTTTGTCATCTAAATAGATCAAGTCACAGAAGACTTCCACCTTGTAGTATTGAGTGGTGAAACTGTTACTCAACCTGTTTAGAAGGGAGTCCAAAAATAATAATGCAATTGAGAGATTTCACAACTTTTATTCAGCTCTATAGGGAAAGCCCATCCCACCTCACGTTTTACAATTTCCTGAAAATGTTACAGGGAGTCTGTAGCCCAGAGTGACAAAAGACACCAAAAAAACAAATGAGCGACTCCTTAATAAAATTACAAAAATTTGGAATTTTTAGGGGAACATACTACTTGGAAAATATTGAATATATTTTAAATTACTATGGCTCGAATTACAATATTGGTGGTCCAACCGCTGGACTGCCGATATGGCAACCAGGTGGACTCCAGCAAGCCAATGGCCTTCCGAGTGCCACATTAAGATGTTCCTGTGGAGTCAGACGGCAGAGACCGTGTGGCAGCATTGGCTTCAGCTCAAAGAGAGAGCAGAGCCTAATGCCGCTGCACTCTCGGTGCTGTCAGCACAGTCGGAATGTGCACTATTGCCTTTGCAGACAGTGAGCCTCTACACTGCCTAGGGCATGGGCATGGGCGGTGCAGGGGCCCTCTTGTAGCCCCATCTCTGCCTTTCTGCCGGCGTTTTCATGGAGGTGTCCCCACCATGATAAGGCTGGCAGAGAGCCAAGTTGTGATCAGCACGGCGGTGCCGACATCCTCACCGCTGTGCCTGACCACAGCTTTACACATTACCGCAACTGCAGGGTCCAACAGCCAGCATCCAGATCTGGTGGTTGGACCACCAAAGTTGCAGAGGTCATACCACCACTGTGGGTACCGTGGTCCTAGGATCACCGAGGGTATGGCGGTCCTTGGACCACCGTAATGGTAATTGGGCCTTAAGTATGTAACATAGTTTAGCAATACATTAATGTTTGCTCTCCTGCCTTGAATGTATCATTTAATAATTACATTAAAAATTGCTAACCCATTATTAAAAATAAACTTGACTGTCCAACAGATAGCAGTCTTCTTCTTTTTCCAAGTGTTTTTAAGATGTAAAATCCTCTCATCAACTCGAATAAGCAATCCATAATAAATCCACAGGGTATTTTATAATCCACAAAGTAGTCACAAAAAATGAAGCCAAACTCAAAAACTTTAGAAAAAAGGAAACCCTGCTTCCAAAAAAAAAAACTGTACAATGGAGGTGTAATTATCTTGAGCATTCCAGCCAGCACCCCCTGCATGCTATGGAACTGAACATTTCAGGTGATTCACAATAGTAGTCCACATAGATCAAATCATCAAAAAGCTGAAAAATGTATTTTCTGAATTAAAAAGTCTCCTTTCAAAGTAGAAACGTAGTACATGAGGAGGGTATACCTACTCCATCTGATATAGCAATCAAAAGTGCACACCCGTTAAAAAACAGGATAACATCATTTAAGGTTGGTCTGTAACTATTTTTTATGAAGAAAATTGAAACATCCACTTTCTTAAAGTTGTCTAAAAAACACCAATCAACGTAAAACAATTCTACATCAAAATTTCAACAGGTGCGGGTCTTCCTCGGAAATCTGTATAGAAATAAGAGCAATGCAAAATATACAAAACTTTACATTCCTATCATGCATTTGCCCTTGCTAACCTCCCTTAGTTTGCCCTTATATTAAACATGTTTTTGTATATTTAAAGTGAAAAAACTTTGGTACGTACCCTGAAAATTCAGCAGCATGTTTCTGTCCTTCATTGTGAACTTTGACTCACTCATAAAAATGATGCTAGAACAAGTAAAATGTCAGAAAATGTAAAAATAAATAAATAAAAATGGAAGAGCATGGAATGTTAATGAAAAATTGTAAATACAGTTTTACAAATTGTAATAATACATATTACATATTTTGATAATGCAAAATCTTACTTAATTTACTGCATTGATTTGTAAGGTATTTTATTGGAACATGTTACATCATTTTTTAAATAAAATTGTTGGACAAAATACTAGATTGTGAGTGAACAATCTTATTGATATAAATATTGCATTAATTATAATATCTAATGTAATATGTATATTTTACATTACTACTATCTATTAAAAATGAAAATATATAGATACATTTAAAAAGCATGTGATTGAACTAATTACTTTAAAATAATAATGTAACGTTTTTAAACCACCTGTTTAATATTAAATCCTGAAGTTTTAAACTGCCACAATTAAAACAAAATGAACAAAATATAAAAAGTTATAATACACTAGTATTAATAAAGTTTCCACCCTTATACATTATAACCCACTCCCACACCCCACTCCTAAAACAAAGGTTTGCAAACAATTAATTAACAATATTTAAAAAAACACACATTTAAAATTGATACATAAGTATTGAATTGGCAACTCTTTTTTAAATAAAAAAACAAAAACGATGTTCGTAGTCAGCTTGTTTAAAAAGAATTCACCCAAAATAAATACACTTCCCACTTTTAGCTCCTATAACCCTTACAACTAATTATTGCATCATTAATACTAAAGAGGCATGAGGCTTTCCAGCCTCCTATGAATATATGTTTTGCAGTGAGACTGATCATTACTTTAGGAGAACCCATCATCGTCCATACCTTCTACTCGCCCTCCACCCAAGGTAAGCAAACATAGAGCTCCTGACATACCATGTCCTGCTCTTTGCTACTCGATCTCTTATCTTCCACCTCATTTACAGTTGTTCTGACTGGGCAAGGACTTCATAAATGAATTCTTGGACAGCATCCCCATCTTATCCATCTGCCACAATCACACCACTTCCCTCACACTTCTTGGACATCAGGCAAAATCACATGCTCCCAACTACCACACACATGTGCAAGACAGATCTTTCAGCACCATGATACTCTAAAGACCTCTAACACAACAAAAGATTCACCTGCATACAGGAAAGAAAATGGAGGAAAAGCCGAACCTGTGACGACCTCACATTACTGAGGTCTCTCAGTGCAGCAAACAGACAACTCATCACATTAGCCAAAGCTATGTACGAATTGAACATCATCAACACAAGCGGTCACACCTGATTTTTGCATATTTTAATTTCTCCTTTTTAGAATTTTTTTTAAACTGTTTGGCTTTGACAGCATATGAATGTGCAGTGTATCTGCAGGAAAAGTCATGTCTCAGAAACCTAAAGGCATTAAAATTTAGAAGTGCTAATTCGAATAACAAAGATTTTTGTACTTCATGTTGAAATGGTTAAATTCCACTTTGCATTTGTTTAACTCCAGACAAAAGGAGGGTTTAAAAGTGCAGACATGTTTACTATTTTCATAGTCCCATGAGAAGGGAGGATGTAAAATTGGATCCCAAAATGGACACCTGATTGGTTAAGAGCACCTGATATTTTTCTCAATTTTGAACACTTTAGAATTGCAGCTCACCCTCTGCTCCACAAATTCATGCACAAAAGGTGAAAAAAGCTATGTGTACCACAGCGTTAGTAAGTTTTTGGTTCTCTGCAAGCCAGAATATGAAAATGAGTTGATAGCTTAATGCTTTCTTTTTTCACTGTGACAGAAAAGTTATTTGCAGGGTGATGGACATGCACCCCTGCCCTGAGTGCCTTCAGCTGTACTGAATTCTGGATCCCTAAGTCAGATTTTTATTGTCATGGGCATACATGGATCATGCATGCATGTCAAGATATAGGCCTGTCTCAAGGATTGTGGACTTTTTGGACTGGGAGAGGCACCCAAAGTGCCAACCTCATAGTGGTGAAAGGCTACTTCCTTTGCCAGGAGTTAAGCAGCACTAGTGCAGTGGTGGCAGCTAACTGTGCAGTGATCAGTAGGAGTGAAAGGTTCCTTTTCACCTGTGGCACTGGGGTGAGGCTTACAGGCTCACTCATTTAAAGTTCAGCTGATGTGTGCTTCACTCATCTTGGCCTACTTTGATTTGTTGTATTGTGCTGTGCAGTGCTTGTGTGGTATACATGTGATGGATGGATGTGTACTTGTGATAATGCAGTTCTGTTAAGGGAGTGTATTTTATATGCATGCACTGGGTGCTGCGAATGGTAGAATAACATAAAGGATGTGGTGCTGTGCGGCAATTGTTTTTTATATGCATGTGCTATGTTTATGTGTGCTTGTGAATGGTACAGTACATGAAAGACTCTAGGTTCTATTTTGGGAGGCCCATGACTACTGGGGAATATCAGGAGAGGAGGTAGAGGAATCTCCCGGATAGATCTGTGTATTGCTCCATTCCTGCAGGCTGGGTGGAACATAATGGAAGAAGGGAGAGCCAGGCCCTTCGTACACCTCAAAAGGTGTTCTTTGATTCAGAGAAAGGTCACTGGGAAGGGGCCAGAACACATCTCATGATGGAGGTGGGGTGGATGAGAGAATCATAGAGAATAGGGTTGAGGCCCTAGGGTACCTTTTTGTTTCACATATCACAGCGGCTAATGCCCAGGAGTGAACCTCTAGTCACTCCTGTGGCCTGTGTTTTGGAACTATCACATATGGAGTTGTGTCTTCTTTGACAGATTACTTTCTGGAGGAAGTGAGAACAGAGGAGAGGGCACTTCAAAAAGGAGAAGGCCCACAACATAAATGTCAAAGACTCAGACTCTAAATCACATTTTGGGCCAAATTTTGTAAAACGTGGCATAGGGTGGTGCTGTGACAAAATTTGCAGCAATGCATTGCGCCACTTTAGAAACGGAAGGATGAGCCATATTTACTGAAATATGATGCACCCCTGTGTTTCCACCTGCGCTGGCGCTAAATGTAGCTTCCAATGCAGGCATACTTGCACCATAGTGCAAGGGTGACTGTGTTGAGAAGAGTGATTGTTTATGGGAAGGAAAGTGTCCCTTCCTGCACATATACATTCTACAATGGCAGTTTGGCACGTCTGTGTGTCCACAGAATGCAGCACACATAGAAGTACCAAATCGTCATTTTTGAATGATTGTTAATGTGCAGGAAGGGACACCTACCTGCACATAAACAATTATTCATGGCCTTTTGCTCTTTCTATGTATGCTGCAGAATGCAGCACAAATAGAAAAAGCAAAAACAAGGAGGAATAAAAGTATTCCTCCTCATTGTGCATTGCTAACGCCACCCCTGGGGTGGCGTTAGTTTTTGGCGCTGCCACAAATTTGCACCTTCTAGTAAATCTGTGGCACAGTTAAAAGCAATGGATGTTGCGGTGGAACAACCACAGCAACACCAGTTGCATGCCCCTCTGATGCATAAAACTGCGTTGGAGGTGCCAACATTTAAACCACAAAAAGTGACTTAGCGCTGCCTTGTAAATCTGGCACACTGCACAACATTACCAGAGCTTTACAAAAAGTGACGCCTGCTGGCACTAGGACCTTGTAAATCTGGCTTTTAGTGTCTGGCAATGGTCTACAAGAAGGGGAGCTTGAGACCCCAAAAATGTTCAGCTATCAAGCAGCCGGTCGGGCTGTTTGAGGAGGAGATGAGAAGCTCTGCAAAACGTCTGCCTGAGACTGGGACTTGGGGCCAAGACCTGATAATCTCCCTGCTGGGTGAGGTGACCTCATCAAGGAAATCTAAGACCACCTACCCTTAGAGCCTGAAGCAGTAGTACCCACTTGCTTGCCAAGACTAGTGTGCCATGTGAGGGAGAGGGGAGTATTGGAGAGCGCAAAGCTCAGTGGTGGTATCCTGGTGAGTTAATCCCTGTAGTAAGGTATGAGGAGATGGCTGCTGTACCGATCATGTGGTTACCCGTGTGCAGGGAAATGTTGTTGTCCCCATATGTTAGAGAAGGGCCACTGTGAAGTGAGCCGAGACTTGTGCTGCACCGAACGGATCATTGCCTGTGTTCAGTCGCAAGTCGGCAACCTTGTATGCCCTGTGGAGCCACTGTGAAGATTGCTGTCATGCTGATCGGGCTGTAGGAATGTACTTTACCAAAAGCATTAATGAAGCTCATTAATGAAGCTACCAACAGAAGCAGAACGCTGTTCAAGACAATCAAGCAGTGTATTAATTTTCCACTGGACCCACCTATTCCTCACTCCACAGAAAAGTACAGTGCCGTAATAAAAATACAGAAGATGCAATAGCACATCAACAACACCAAGCCTGTTTCAATTTTCACCCCCACCCCTTCCCATAGAATTCTGCAGTGGTAAGCCTTCAAAGACCTGTCTCTCAAAGGTCGTGCTGACGAACCTTACACCCTCAAAACCACTTCTTATGAAGATGATGCCTGTTGGAAAGTGGATTATTGGTAAGGGCAGGTAAGTACCTACACTTAGCACTAGGCCACTAACCTCCACTTAGGCCCAGTTAGGTCTCAATAAACTAAACCCAGTTCAACCCTTGGTAGCTTGGCACACGAGCGACAAGGCTTAACTTAAGAGACAAGTGTGTAAAGCATTTAAAAAATGCAAAACAGTAAATAAGTAAAACACGAAACACTATAAAAATCCAACACCAATATATAAAAATGGATTGTATTTCTACCTTTAAATACCTTTAAAATGACACCAAAATGATTAAAATCGGATAAGAGGAACCGGAGATATACATTTTTAAAGATTTAGGGCCAGGTGTACAAAGCTTTTTGCATGTCGCAAACAGCGAATTTCACTGTTTGCGACGTGCAAAAAGCACTTTGCAATGCACAAACATCGTTTTGCGATCTGGTAACCTGGTTACCGAATCGCAAAACGGGTTTGAGAGTCGCAATTAGGAAGGGGTTTTCCCTTCCTAATTGCAAGTCGCAGTGCAATGCAGGATTGCTTTGTGACCACACACGCGGTCGCGAACCAATCGCAGTTTGCACCCTTTTGAAATGAATGGTAACCCCTTTCCCTGCACTGCAAACATTTTTTCACAGCAAGCAGTGGTCCTATGGATCACTGCCTGCTCTGAAAAAATTAAACGAAAACATTTCATTTTTCGTTTTTGTAATGCATCTCCTTTTCCTTTAAGGAAAACGGGCTGCATTCCAAAAAAAATAAAAATGCTTTATTAAAAAGCGGTCACAGACATGGTGGTCTGCTGTCCGCAGCAGGCAGGCCACCATCCCTGTGAGGGCCACCATTCGCAAGGGGGTCACAAATTGCGACCCACCTCATGAATATTCATTAGGTGGGCCTTTGCGACCCCCTTGCAAATCACAGATGGTGTCAGGGACACCATCCAACATTCTGAATTGCGACTCGCAACTTGCGAGTCGCTCTGACTCGCAATTTGCGGGTTGCAATTCAGAATGTTCCTACATCTGGCCCTTATTGTTTTTTCAGAGCATAGAAATGAATAGCGCCAATCTGGTCATCTGGTCACTCCTCGACTGGGGCAAAGTCAAAGTTTAAGGCCGATTGCGATGGAGCCCTGTTCGGCTACAGCAAATAGGAGGCCTCGGTCAAAAGTTTACCTTCGTACTTAGTCGTTTTCTTGAAGATTTTCTTCAGCGGGGCGAAGTCGCCAGTCTGATCCGACTTCCCTGGAGCCCTTCTTTGGATACACGGAGCCGGAGACTTCAGTGAATATTTCTGCATTCGGAGTTAGACGATTATTCAAGACGAAAATCCTTTCCCCAGGACAAACCTCAACCTTGATCCGACGTCTCCGGAGCTCTCTTCGGATACACTGCTCGGGAGGTCCCGGTCAACTTTCTACATTCATACTTAGTCACTTTTTTGGAGAATTTCTTCAGCGGGACCAACCTGCAAGTCAGGGTGGGTTGAGGTTGAGCCAAGCTGGCTAGGCTCACTGCAGCGGGTGGGTCCATTCTGTGGAGCTTTTTCCAAAAGGTTCACCAATCTTCTCCAAACTTCTGGATCTTCTTCCAGAATGTCTTTGAAGGTCCTTTAGGAGTCCACAGCTCACACCAAGGTTCCAGAAGCTCTGAGTTTCTCCTTGAGGGTGCGGACTCCAACTCCCGGAATGCACCTGGCTCAAACTCCAAAATGACCATTGGACAGTGGTCAACTGGTCAGTTTCTTCAGGATTTGATGCAGGTGACTCTGGTTAGCTATTTGTCACCTGTAGCAAATAGGGAGTCCCTCCTTGAACCAGTTGAAGCCAGATAAAGTCCTTCTTGTGGTGAATCCCAAGGGTGCAGCTGGTGCAGTCTTTTAGAGTGCAGTGTCCAGGTGCAGGTCAGGGGTTCAGCAGGGCAAGCCTTGTTCTTATGATGTTCTTCCTTGTAAGGATCTGAGGTGTGGATGCAGCTCTGCCATATTTATCCTTGCTCCTGGGTAAAAAACAAGGGGGTCCTGGGTATCCAATCCCAGGCAGGCTCCTTCCCCCTTTGATGACCACTTCCTGGTAAGTGTGGCAAAAATAGATTCCAGGGAGCAACATTTCTCAAAAATCCAACATGGCTGAAAGTGATTTTTGAAGGTGAGATCTGGCTGAGTCCACCCACTGGTGTGGCTAAAAATCCTAAACACTCCTCTCTCTTGCCCTCTCCTAATCTAATCAAGAAGGCACCTAATTGTCTGGGGTTCCAGGATATGAGGGAGGTGCTGGGCTGCTCCAAATGTCCTTCCCTGCCTTTGAAGACCAGTTTTGCAGTTTGGCCACCCTTCCTGCTTCCCCATCTGCTGAGGCAAATCTCCTCCCCCAGGCACATCCTTTATGTTCAGCCCAGGCTGGCCAATCATAGAAGGGCCCTACAGAGCTGAAGTTGGCAACTTTCAGGTAGAGTTTTAAAACTCTTTACCTGAACTAGTTATATTAAATCCAACAATTGTAAGTTGTGGGATTTATTATAACAATTAATTTTATACCAAACTTAAGGTATCTGAAACTTAAGGGGACTTTATTAATTTAAATAAAGTCTCCCCGTTTTAGCCTATGTATGCCATTCACTACAGTGAGGGAAAAACAAGTTTGGCTATTTTACCTCACCAGGGCTTATAAAACGATTTTTGTAAGGTCCCTGCTTATAGTTACATGGCACCAAACCCTAGGGGCACACAGGGCACACCTTAGTGGTGACATATGTAAAAATAAGGTAGTTTAAGACTTTGGAAGTACTTTTAATTCCAAAGTCGAATTTGCATCTAACTTTAATTTAAAAGCAGCCAGCAAGTCAGGCCTGCCTTTAAAATGACCCTGGCACCTCCGCAGTGCACCTATGGGTGCATTACCTATGCTGGGATCCCTACACCTATATGCTGTACCATATACTAGGGACTTATAGGTAGGTTGACATAGCCAATTATAATTAGCCTTATTTGCATACTCAATTTGCACAGAGCACAGGCCCTGGGACTGGTTTACAGTACTCAGGACCCCATCCGAGTCAGGAAAACACCAGCAAAAAGTGAAAAATATGGGCAAAAAGTTAGGGGGCCTCTACAATCAGCCTGGTATTCCCGCAATGCCTGATCATTGTCCTTTAGCAAAGCTCTCGCTTGATATGCTCTCTTACCCTTACTTATAATTGTCAGTGCCTCTCTCACTGAAGGCATCTTCTTGGAAGATCTGGAAAGCAAGCCAACCCTCCCCCCAACAAAGCCTACACTAGACTCTGATCTCACCAACTATTGGCCCATAACTCTCCTTCCATTCACGCGCAAGCCTATTATAAAAGCAGTGTATGTTCAACTTCAAGACCACATCAGTGCTACCCATGTCCTGCACAACTGGCAGCCTGGTTTCAGATCACACTGTAGCACAGAAACACTACCTTACACATCATAGATGATGCCCTCTTGACCACAGATGAAGATACCCCCTGCCTCCTGATATTGCTGGACCTCTTAGTTGCCTTTGGCACAGTCAACCATTCAACCTGTATACACATACCCTAGAGTCTGAGATGGGATTCATTGGCAATGTCCTTCACTAATGCTCCTCCTCCTACTTTTTCAACCAACACTAGTTTTTTTTGCATAAACCCGTTCAGGTCTCTACCGATCACTGTCACCCTTGGAGTCTCCCAAGGCCTCCATACTGTCTCCAGTCATTTTCAAACCATACATGGAGCTGCTTGATACTCTATTCACAAATGAGAGCATCAAGGTGCACCAATATGTTGATGATGCACAACTCTACTAGAAATCCTCCTTTGCTTCTGACATTCAGTGCTTCAAACACTGCTTGCACATCTTCAGACCTAGTTGTCTGGTGCCTAACTAAAGCTCACCCTAACCAAGGATAGAGTTATTTTTTTGCCAAGAACAATAAACAGCACACGCCAATCCTGGCTTAGTGACATAAAGCTTGATAGCTTCGAAGCGCAACTTTCACCAAATGCCAAGTCAATTGGGTTCACCCTGGACACCAGCCTCTCCCTCGAAGAATAGATTGCCAAAAAACCAAAGATGGCCTGTGTTAGAAATTGGATCTCTAGTTGGCAGAGGTATGCACCCTGTCCAAGAAGGGACCACAATCCTAGTCAGGGTAAGTCAATTACACAACCTAAATTAACCTGTGCTCACCCTCTGGTAGCTTGATGCAGAGCAGGCAGGTTTAACTTAGAAGGCAAGGAGTAACATATTGGTGCAACAGACACGCAGTAATCACAGTGAAAACAACACACAAAGACTCCACAAGAGTTTATAAAAAATAGAGATTTTCTGAGTCAATCAAGACCAAAGGACAAATAATCCAATCAATATTTCAAGAATTGTGCCATTACAAAGAATTTAGGTCAGAAAGCAGTATCAGACTAAATCGTCTATGATCCAATCAATACATCTGAATTAAGCTTTTGCGAGTCCTTCGAATAGTAGGGGAATAATTCATCTTGTGATGTTCAAGCTAGCAGCAGTAGCGTGTGTAAAAGCTTCCTTGCTCGGTCCCACACCATTCAGAGATAAAGTAAAGTGCTCCAATAATATTAGTGCTTCAGGAAACAAGAATGTGGGCAGGTTTCCAGACCAGGGAGACGCTGTACGTTCGAAGTGCCTGTGCTCTCCTACATGAAGTTCTACAGTAGTCACTTTGCACACTCAGGTTGAATTATGCTGATGCACGGCTCCCTGAGCTACCTACGAAGCTATCAACCTGAGCCTGGGATGTCATCGGCTTCACACACGGAACGCTGCGCCTCTGTGCTTAGTCATGCTGGTGTGTAGTTCCCTCTGAGGGAGGTCAACAGAATTTGTGGCAATGTCAGGTCTATCGGTCAGCTCCTCAGTCTAGGGAAAAGAACTCAGCAAGTGTACTCTCAGCTCGTAGGCAATATTGACGCAAGAAGATGCAGTCCTTGTAGCATCTCAGGTCCAAAGCGGTGGCTCACCATATCAGCACAGCACACCTGGCCAGAGGACATTCTCTTGGTAGCAGGAATCACAATATAAGCACCACACTCAGTCTCTCATGGGGTCACAAGGTCTTTGATGTCCCTGAGTCCGCCTGGAGGAACCAGGGGCAAGCTAGCAAGCCCTTCGAGACACTCTGGAGTTGTTTTTTAGTGTTCGGTGTGCACGACAGAGAACAGCAGGGCAGCACAACAGGGCAGAGCAGCAGTTCCTGGGAACAGTCAGGTCTGGCAGAGTGGCAATCCTGGCACACTACAGTCTTTACTCCAGCAGAGTTTCCTTGAGTCCAGAAGTGTAGTGATTTGAGTGGGTCAGAGATCCAGTACTTATACTAGAAAGTGCCTGTGATGTGGGGGATGAATTCAAAAGATTTCTGTGAAGTGCACAGGTCCCCCTTTCAGCTCAGTGCTAGCTCCAGACTATCAGTGGGAAGTAATTAGCCCCTTTGTTTGGACTCTGATCACTACCTTTGAAGTGTAAGTGTGAGTCCTTCCCAACCTCTGCCCCAGGGAGACCCATCAGTATGTAGATGAATGCAGATGCAGTTGAATAACCTGTGTTGTGGATGTCTGGAGGGAATGCACAAGTGTAGCTGTCACCTAGCCTAGGTCAGACATGTCCAGGAGACATGCTGTAGACACACAGGGCAGTGCAAGCAGAGAAATGCCTGCTTTCTAAAAGTGGCATTTCTAGAATAGTACTAATATGTATAACTTTATCAGTAAAGAGGATTTCTCATTACCAATTCAATTATACTAAACATGATGCAGCCACCTCTCTCAGATCCGGAATTACAACTTAAAGGTATTTTAAGGAATTCAAAATGCTGGCCTATGAGAGGGGCAGGCCTCACAGTAATCAAATATGACTGGGAGATTTTCATTACCAGGATATGAAAAACTTAAAAGTACATGCCCTGCCTTTTACTCCTATTGCACCTTGCCCTATGGGCTACCTAGGGCCTACTTTAGGGGTGACATATGTAAGAAAAATAGAGTCTAAGGCTTGGCAAGATTTTTTAAATGCCAGGTCGGGTGGCAGAGAGACTGCACACAGAGGCTCTGCAGTGGTAGGCCTGAGACATGTTTACAGGGCTACCTGAGTGGGTGGCACAATTAGTGCTGTAGGCCCCCTAGTAGTATTTAATTTATAGGCCCTGTGAATATGGCATACCATTTTGCAAGGGACTTACGTGTAAATTAAATGTGCTAATTGTGGATACACCAATGTTTCCATGTTTAGGTGAGAAGCACATTCACTTTAGCAATTCTTAGCTGTGCTAAAGTGCTCAGAGTCTTAAGGCCAACAAAAAGATACAGCAACAAAACAGGAGGTAAAAGTCACAAAGTCTGAGGATAAGCGTAACTTGCCCTGACTAGAGTGGTGAGTTCTGCCTGGCTTAGGTGCATACCCTAACCAGCATGAAACCCCATTTCTTACAACCTTGTACCAGATATCTCTTCTCTAGACCATCAAACCTTTTCTTCTAGATGATACTTCAAAATTTCTGTTCAGGCTGTTGTGCTCTTGCATCTGGATGGTGGTAATGCCTAGCTCCATGGTTCCCCAGATGTTACACTGGCACCCCTTTGAGACATTCTACATGCTGCAGTGTGTCTCATCCATGGCCTGAGGCAATATGATCACATCAGCCCTATTCTGATAGAATGCCATTGGTTCCCCTTGCTGTCCTCCTCAATCTTCAATACTAGCTGCACCTTTTACCAAGCCATCACGACCAATACTCCCATTTATCTTGCAGACAAACTCACCCTCTCTGCTGAATCTCTGAACACTTGCAGCCAGGACACCATCAGATTGCAGAATAAGATGCGTACAAAAGAAAAAAACACAAGAAAGCAGGCCTTGTCCATCTTATTGCCTCAACGCTGCTTCATTTTTACAGAGTTGAAGACTCACCTCTTTAAAGAGCAGTACATGACAATGTGCTTGCCAACCTCTTCCAGCTCCAACTCCTCTTATTCACTGACTTTATTCTTGTCCCTGACTGTGTACAGCACTCTGTTGCCGTTTAGCTTTGTGCATGCTTTAGAAATGCCATATACATTCATACATACATAGATAAATACTTACATAGATAAATACACACATAAATAAATACATACATACATACATTAAACATAGAGTAAGGGTAACTTAAGGAAACAAAAGAGGTGATAAAGGGTTCTCACCCTGCTCAATGTAATCACTTAGGATGAGATAATTCAATGTAATGATCTCTGATATCCTGGAACCTATGTATTGATGTACATCCCAAAGCAGTTGTAGATCCTGTAAACCATGATGTAAAGCTATGCATTGCAGAGATTTTCCAGTTTCACCTTACATCAAAGCATACTTGTAACTTAACTTGCACATGACATTGTAGGATATTTTCACCAATTACTGGTGCATACCTGGTATGCATTGCTTTCCTGTATGTGTATGAGCCAGACCCTTTTGTGGTGCTGCAGGGAATGCAGGGGTACCTGGGACTCAAGCATGGTGGTTAAGGTTGTTTGCCACTGGTGTTCCATGGTCTGTACTACTACAAGAGAGAACAGTTAAAGACTGCTCTGCCTCTTTGTGGGTAGTGTAGCCACCCCATAAGTAACCCATATACATAGGGAGGATGAGGTATATAGCAATAAAAAAGCAACACATGTGATCATTTACGTCAGAGAGCACATTGATGTTCACTGTAGATCCTTCTGTACAGTGTCTGATTTTGAAATTGTCAATATTTCTGTACATAAAGGACTTTTTGTACTACACTCAGGTCTCCAAATATTCTTGTCAACATGTATTTGTTTATGATTGGACTACCTGACAATCGGCCATTGATATTATTCTTGCTGGTAAAAGACACCTAGTAGGATATTTGTTTCTTTTATGATTACCGCCTCTCTGTGGGAGCAGACTCTCACAACCCAAAAAGTCATACTACAGACACTATGGGGGTCATTCTGACCCCGGCGGTCTAAGACTGCCGGGGCCAGGGTCGGCGGGAGCACCGCCGACAGGCCGGCGGTGCCCCGCAGGGCATTCTGACCGCGGCGGTTCGGCCGCGGTCAGAAGAGGCAAACCGGCGGTCTCCCGCCGGTTTACCGCTGCCCTTAGAATCCCCCATGGCGGCGCAGCTTGCTGCGCCGCCATGGGGGATTCTGACACCCCCTACCGCCATCCTGTTCCTGGCGGTTCGCCCGCCAGGAACAGGATGGCGGTAGGGGGTGCCGCGGGGCTCCTGGGGGCCCCTGCCGTGCCCATGCCAATGGCATGGGCACGGCAGGGGCCCCCGTAAGAGGGCCCCGAAAAGTATTTCAGTGTCTGCTAAGCAACTGCACCAGTCGCACCCCTGCAACTACGCCGGCTCAATTCTGAGCCGGCGTCCTCGTTGCAGGGGCCGTCCGCCAGGGTCAGAATGAGGCCCTATAACTCATTGTCCAGCTCCTTGCTTGACTTAAGAAAAAGCGACGTAATTTATTGCCGCAGCAAAATGCAGTAAACACAAGTTAATAGGGATTCAGCTACAGAGCTTTGCAATCCCGGCTATGGGCTCTAGCCAAGTTTCACACCATTTATAGTCACCAAATCCATTTCCCATTGTGCCCCCAAATATCTGTAGGGTCTTAGTGGAGATAAAAAGTCACAGGCAATAACCCATCACTAGTGCAAATTCACTTTCATGGTATGCGAAGAAGTTCCATGTTGGGTAATTCATAGGTCAGTTCTTTCAGATCTCGAGTGTTTATGTTGGCAGTCAATATTCTCCTAACGGCGAGCTAAACTATACAAGTTCATGATACAGACTCTGGGCCTCATTCTGACCCTGGCGGACGGCGGAGGCCGTCCGCCAGGGTACCGCCGCTGAATGACCGCACCGCGGTCAAAAGACCGTGGCGGCCATTCAGACATTTCCTCTGGGCCGGCGGGCGCTCTCCAAAAGAGCGCCTGCCGGCCCAGAGGAAATGCCCCTGCAACGAGGACGCCGGCTCAGAATTGAGCCGGCGTAGTTGCAGGGGTGCGACGGGTGCAGTTGCACCCGTCGCGTATTTCAGTGTCTGCTTAGCAGACACTGAAATACTTTTCGGGGCCCTCTTACGGGGGCCCCTGCCGTGCCCATGCCATTGGCATGGGCATGGCAGGGGCCCCCAGGGGCCCCGCGGCACCCCCTACCGCCATCCTGTTCCTGGCGGGCGAACCGCCAGGAACAGGATGGCGGTAGGGGGTGTCAGAATCCCCCATGGCGGCGCAGCAAGCTGCGCCGCCATGGGGGATTCTAAGGGCAGCGGTAAACCGGCGGGAGACCGCCGGTTTGCCTCTTCTGACCGCGGCCGAACCGCCGCGGTCAGAATACCCTGCGGGGCACCGCCGGCCTGTCGGCGCTGCTCCCGCCGACCCTGGCCCCGGCGGTCTTAGACCGCCGGGGTCAGAATGACCCCCTCTGTTTTTTCATCCCAGGGCCCAAGTTACTTTTTGTCTGAGATACAGCATGGGCTACATATGGGAAAATCGTTCTTTGCAGTTGCATCTTCAGCATCTGTGTCAGCCATGCAGGATTACAGACATCAGCCACGTCTCACTCGTCTGCTGGTAACAAGCAAGCACAGCTAGTCTTGCTGGTGTGTGCTCCTCCTCAGGAGTTGCGTCCTCTAAGCTGTGGACCAGGTCTTACACTATGAAGTTGACTCTTGCACATTGCGTTGCCTGTTGAGGTAGTGGCATAATACATTCCTCCAGTCACACAGCAGGGAAGCAGGATAGCATGCTTTTGGTCAGGTTGCTAAATACCTCTGTTCACCCTATGAGCTATGCAGTGAGACTGGGTGTTCCCTCACAACTTGGGTCAGTTCACTCCAGTGCAACACAACTTATACTGGGCTGAGCTTCTCCTCCTGAACAGTTACTAGTGCTGCACGGCCAGGCATACTCCTTCTGTCTCTGAGAAGAGAGGCAGGCTTCAAAGCACTAACATACCCACAGCTTCTCCAGAATATTACACACCCTCAATGTGATGTTTCCTCTTTTCTGGGAGACTAACTGTCATGGAGACACCAGCCCTGGATTACAGCAGTTCTTGGCTGAAGAGCAACATGGAACAGGAACATAGTGAGATGGTTTGTATCCCACATTTATACTCATTTAACATATTGGGGATGCTGATCTGCCTAATGTCCTGGAACCGGTTTGGGGTGATTCCCCTTCGAATCTCATTTTCTGGTTTAAGTGCAAACACCACCTTTGTGCAAGATGATGACTCTCAGACTAGTTTGTGATGATGCTGGTTCCAAACAGAAACATCGCTAAACATTCCTTGAGTGGCAATATTGAAAAACCTAAAAGGACAGGCCCTGCCTCTAAACATTCCCACCCTTAATGACAGAAACTAGAAACTATTGATTAAACCTCCTCTCCCCTACCATCAACTAAATGAAGGTGCTCAGTAAGGACAAATCAGCAATCCCCTGCTGAAAGTCGGCATATAATTTTGAAGGTAGTCTTATCTCCATCATCTTTCACTTCAGTTTCTGGGTTTCTTACCTTCAGCTCCAGGAATGCAGGCAATACATTTCAATTACCTCATGAGTTGTAGTCAATCTTTCCATCTTTTGCCATGTCAAACAAGGGGCCATCCAGCATGGATCCAACTATCCTACTGTTCAGGCTCTCCTTACAACACGGAGTGATGTTACCATCCACACCATAAATACATGAACACAGGATTTCAGAGCAAGGATGTGGGTGTTACATCTAAGCTGGACTTTACAAGAGTGGGCCAGTAAGCCCCTCCTTGAAACAGGATAAAGCTCTACTTTGTAGTGTCAATCCACAAAAGTATTGCTAATGCGCCATCACCACTACCTCATGACCACAACTCAGGACATGTATCATAGTCCCAGTCCTATGTTGGTGGAAGGGGAATTGTTGATGCTTCCCTCCAGGTCACAGAATAGGGTATAGACCTTGGATTCACTGTAAAAAGACCTATGCCTCAATGCACATGATAGATATGCATGCCGACTGGGCCAACAAAAAACAGGTTACCATTTTAACATGTAGCTGGATTGCTTATGGTAGTAATACCTGCTCAGTGATAGTGCTCATTGATCCCAGCACTAGAGGTAAACAAATAGAGACTTTTTACTGCTAGGATATTTATATATTTTAGTTTTCACTTCATGAATTACACTTCTCTTTGAAATATATAACCTTTTTATTCCAACAACACTAGGAAAATTGGCAACATGGGCCCCTTTACATTATGCTAGCAATCCTTAGTTTTTGCGAAATTATGCAGATTTGCAGTCCGTGAGTATTTGTAACTTCGAGGCAGCTATTGCTGCCTTTGCCTGTCTCTGCTCCTACCCCCACCAACCACCTTTGTCCTTGTGATTTGAGTTGCTCCCTCCCCCTGGCATGCCAGTCTGTTCTCTCCCCTTACCCACTGTCTTCTCCATGTCAGTGCATGACCTTGTCAGGGCTAAAGAGGTGAAGAGCTACACCTACCATGTCTTTACCTCATCTGAGTCATACTAAGATCTAGCACACATGCCTGCTCTTACCAGGCAGACCAAAGCTGCCTTCTTCCATGTTCCATGACCTGCTTTCGACACTTGCACCAATGGACTACACAGTGCAGCTACAGAGCTGGAAAGGAACAGTTTAGGAGCCTGGATCATCTTCTGATGCCCAGGCTGTAAGTGATGAGGGGTCTTGGGGCTGTGAAACACGAGTAAGCATTCTTGAGTGAGCACTTGAGAGTAAGCATATATCAATGAGTGTGTCTGTGTGTTTAAATGTGCGACTGCTGTATGTGTACATATGCATGGCATGTTCATAGCTGCAGGGATAGGGTGACCTGAAACCAACTCATATGTGTGCATCATTTGTAAATAACACTGAAATATTCTTAGAGTGAAATTCTGGGAGTCATACAGTAATGTTTTGCTAATTAGAACTTAAATAATTAGGGTTACCAATTCTATTTGCTCCAAATAACAGAAGTAACTTGCCCAATGTCAGTGACACACATTGTAGGAAACTGCGTTGTTAGTTGATGGGGTTGGGGGCTAATCAAGTATTATTGTCACAGTTTACTAAAAGGTTCAGTTAGAATGCAATCAGTTAATCCTTAGCTCAACCCTTAGTAGCCTGGCACAGAACAGTCAGACTTAACTTAGGAGAAAACATGTGTAAAGCATCTAACACCAAAACAGCTAAAAGTAACATAATATAATATAACACAATAAAATACCACTCCAATTTATCAAAATAGTACACATTTTAATCTTTAAAATTACACCAAGATGATAAAATCTATTGTAGGGAACTGGAGATATTATTTGGCTTTTAAAACTGAATCTAATGCCAAAAAACACAAAACGTCAACCATGGGTATCTGGTTGCACTAAACTGGGTCAAACTAGAAAATTAAGGGTGACCATGAAGGAGCACGGGTTGAACACAGGGACAGCTTCATCCCGGTCAAATGTTTACCTTCGAACTTAGCTTTTGTCTTGAAGGAATTTCCTCATTGACTGTGAGGCCCACCTGTGGATTTTGATGGAGGGCTTAACTTTGATGGCTTGCTCTGTGGCTTTGGTCCTATAAAATCCTCCATGGTGGGACCTAGAAATTTTTCTGGAAGTCAAGCTGCTCTAGTTTTTAAGGGCCTAATTACGACTCCGGTGGTCGGACTGTCATACCGCCGATGTGGTGATTGGGACGATGCCGCCAGGCTGGCAGCCTCCCAACCACCACATGATCATGTTCCGGCGGGACTGTTAGCGCCGTCGGCGCAGTGGCATTGGCTGTGGCTCTAAGGGACACCCGAGGACAATGCCAGCTACACTGACTGCGCAGCCAGCACAGTCGATATGCACACTGTTGCCATGACAGACAATGCGCAAACCGAATTTGCTTGAAAGGGGTCTAGTGCACTGCCCACGACATGGGCAATATCGGTGCAGACCCCCTGCATCCCCTTCTCTACCTTTCTGCTGACCTTTTCCTGGTGGTGTCCCCGCCATGAAATTGTCAGTGTAAAGGCAGATCATAATATAGATGGCGGTGCCACTGCTGGCACCACCTCCATATTCCACCTCTCTCTCGACCGCTGCCACCGTGGTGAGTCAGGAGTTGGCAGGAGCCATGTGGTGGTCCGATCACCACCATCCAAATCGAAAAGTTGCACCTCCATATTCAGTATAGCAGTGTTTGGACGCCATACTCGTAATCAGGCCCTAAATCCCAACTTTTAGAGTAAGGCAGGAGGAGTGCACCTTGCTTACCTACTAAGGCTCCCAGGACCTAAGGGACAACACTTATCAGTCAGGACACACTCTGATAGGATGCACCCTCAGGGTCCAGGGCAAAACCTGTTGAAACTCATCAACCTTGATTCCCATTTCTTTGGGTTGCAGGTGACATTTTATGACTTTTGAGACCCTGTAGCTGTACAGAAGACTAACCAACCAGTCCTTGGGCACCACACTCCTGTCCTGTTTACATGGTGAAGCCGGTCCAGCCCATTGGGTTACCCCTCACAGGTTAGACAGCAGGCACAGTGAAATCCTTGGTGCAGCAGATGCAGTCCTTGTTACAGTTTATCTTTGTGCAGCCCAGGGGTCCAGCATGCACTGTTTTTCTGCTTTCCACAAGTCAAGCTGTGATCTAACTTCTCTCTTAGCAAGGCTGAGCATTTTATGCTTTTCACAAGGTTGTGGGAGAGGAGGAATCATCCAACCAATAGGGAAATCGCTCCCCTGGGGAATCCTGCCCACCTTGTGATTACTTCCTGGGATGGGTGATATCCAGCTATCCCAGAATGCACTGTTGTGCCCACTACCATAATGGTCAGACCCTTCTTTCATTGTGTACTCCCTATCCCACCTCAGAGGTGTGGCTGCCTGAGGACTACACACCCCTCCAGAATAACTCCTAATCTAATTAAAGTGCAGCCAGGCTAGCTGGCTAACAAATGAAATGGGGCAGGCAAGGGCTGAATAGCACCTGTTCTTGCAGGGTAACTTGCCTTTGAAGTGTGATTAGTCCACTAGCCCCATCCCCAACCATCCTGCTACAGGAGAGGAAAACTTCTCGCATCAGATGGCTCCTTTGTTTTTGATTCCTGAGAAAACTTGACATCTAATTCACAATGCAGGTCTGGCAGCCGTATCTTTTCATCTGCATGCTCATGCTGTAAAGGAGGTCCATGCATCTTATTGACTGTTGGTGAGATGAAGGAACACATCCCTGTGTTACTATTATATTGTCTCACAATTATGTTATTTTACAACCCCCTTGTTTTAGAAAAGGCCGGGATGACATTTTAATTATACCAGAAAACTTCCTGAATAATTTTTTTTTTTTAAGTTTAAAAAAATCCTCAAATTTACAAATTACTCGATTTTGTGCAACTGTTTTAAAATCAAGCCTCCACCTGAAAAATAAGCATGAGCTTATTTTGCTCAGAAAATATGTCACCAAGATTTCTGGAACTAGTCTCCTAGCCTGTGTTTTAGTGGAGGTATGTGCTCCACTCTAAGTAATGGGGTTTACTCCTGTGGGATCTGACCCCAGTAGCTGGGAGGGATAGGCTCCTGACCCTACAGGAGGATGAACCAAAATCTTACTCCCACATGAGGCAATGTTTAATCAAGAAATTTGGTCTGACCCAAGCGCTGTACAGATTGAAGCTCAGGGACACCCAGAAAGTTACCACACAGTCCTGGGTAGACTCTGTGGGCATCTCAGTGAAGACATTAGAGGGCTGGATTAGTGGTAACCAAGTAAGCACGTATGAGGGACTGTACAATTTATTGTTGAAAGAGCACATCCTGACTCATTGTGTACAAGAGATGATACACCAGAACCTAGTGGACTCCAAACTGACTAGCCCTAGAGAGCTGGGGGAGCTAGCTGATGAGCCGTTGAGAACCCGGGTTTCCAATCAGCACCAGGGGGTTGATCAGAAGAAGGGAGGACAGGCCTCCCTCCGGAGAAACCGCAGGAGAAAGAAGGTCAAAAACAGAAGGAGTCCCCCTGAGATCCACAAAAACCTGTGCAGGGGTGAGGGGCCCCAAGCTAAGCCACTTTGAAGAGGAAGAGGTATCAGGGGAAGAACTTTGACCCTGCAAAGGCAGGAAAGTTCTATGACTTGATGGAGGCATGTGAATGTTTTGACTGTTATCAGCCAGGACATAAGAAAGGAGATGCTGTCTGCACAAAGAAGCCCCCGACTGGTAGGCAGTCCCTGGGGGTTGCCAGGGGTGGGAGTGGAGATTGTCCCAGAGATGGGGAAGGGGTTGACAGAGGCAACATTAGTATCTTTGGTAGAGTGGAAATTGCAACCCTGGCTTCCTTGCCTCTGAGCATGGAGAGGTGTAAGGAGAGACCAAAAATCAATGGAACTGAGGTTGAGGCACTTAGAGACACAGGAGCCAGTGTGAACATGGCCATTGACGAACTGTTTTTCCAGAGCAGTTCATACATGATGTGTATCACCAGGTAATCTATGCAGACAGCAGAGCTAAACGCCATTGCAGGGCAATGGTGTGTTTGGAATGGAGAGGTGTGATAGGTCACTGGCTGCTCAGCAGGGAAAGGCTGGACACTTGGTCTCTGGAATAAGGGAGCAAGCATCCAATGGAAAGAGAAATGGCACTGGGTCTAGTGAGCCAAACCAGAGAACTCCCGAGATGCAGGTTGAACCTAAACCTGAGGTCCCCCTTTGAGGACAGGATTCCATCCCTGCAAGATCTGTCTGACTTGGCAGAATTGATAGGAGTTGGTGGACCCACCAGAGAGGAGTTTTGGAAGGGACAAAGAGAGTGTCCACTCTTAAGGGTCTGAGACAGACCGCCTCTAGGCAGGAGGAGGATGATGTCAGGGGATCCAACAAAGTCCACTGGGATTAGGGAGTCCTATACACTGAGGCCACCAGACCTCAAGGAGGGAGCCACCATGAGGTTGGTTGCCCCCCAAAAGCATAGAGAATTCCTCCGTACCTTGAGCCACAGCATCCCCTGGGAAGGTCATTTGGGTGAGAATAAGACTTAGATCTGGCTGGTTAACCATTTCTATTGGCCCAACATGTCTGCCAAGGTGAAGGAGTTATGTAGCTCCTGTGCAACGTGTCTGGTCAGTGGCAAGACAAGGGGCAAACCAAAGGTTCCCTTGATATCACTGCCAGTGTTTGGGACTCCCTTTGAGAGAGTGGGGGTGGACATTGATGGTCCCCTAGACCCATCAACTGCTTCAGGGAACAGATATATCTTTGTGGTAGTGGACCACGCCACTAGCCATCCTAAGGCAATTCCCCTCAGAAGAGTCACTTCTTCTTTGGTGGCAGAGGCCCTACTTAATGTGTTCACCAAAGTGGGTTTCCTAAATTAGGTAGTTTCAGATAGGGGCACAAATTTCATGTCCAGCTATCTGAATGCAATGTAGGAAGAATGTGGTGTCACCTACAAGTTCACCACCCCATATCATTCCCAGACCAATGGTCTGGTGGAAAGGTTCAATAAGACCCTGAAGGGCATGATCAATGGTTGTTTGAAAAACTCAGGAGAAGATGGGATGTTTTCCTCCCATACCTACTGTCTGCCTACAGGGAGTTTCCACAAAAAGGGCATGGCTTTAGCCCCTTGGAATTGCTGTTTGGACACCCTGAAAGAGGCCCATTGTGCCTGGTAGAGGAGCCTTGAGAAAAAGCCTCTCAAGGAAGCCAAGGACAATGTGCTGGACTATGTACTAGGCCTGAGGTCTCGTACGGCAAAGTATATGTACAAAGCAAGCAGGAACCTGGAGGCAAGCCAAGAGCTCATGAAGCTTTGGTACGACCAGAAGGCTACTATGACTAAGTACAAACCAGGACAATTGGGGTGTGTATTGGAGCCTGTGGCTCCTAGAGCCCTCCAGGACAAGTGGAATGAGCCCTATCCAGTCCTAGAGAAGAAGGGTAAAGTTACCTGTCAGCAGACTTTAACACCCCCAGGAACCCTCACAGGGTCCTGCATATCAATAGGTTGAAACCCCACCAAGACAGGGCAGACATGACCATGCTGATGGACAGAGATGAAGGAGGAGAATAGGAAACTAAGCCATTGCCAGACCTCCTCTCCCACAATGTGCAAGATGGGTCAGTGGAGGGAGTTGTACTCTCTCCCAACTTGAAAGACCAACAGCACTGAGAGTGGAAGCAGGTGCTGGAGCAGTTTGCTAGTCTGTTCTCTCTGACCCCAGGTACCATCAGCTGGTGGATACACAACATTGACACTGGTGACAGCCTACCACTCAAGAAGAAGTCGTACAGGTTGTCTGACCAGGTCAAAGCCAGCATCAAGGCTGAAGTAGCTAACATGCTGGAATTGGGGGTAATTGAGCTTTCTAATAATCCATGGGTCAGTCCAGTGGTGCTGGTACTCAAATCTAATCTGCGGGGTGAAAATAAATAGTTGAATTTCTGTGTGGACTACAGAGGACTGAATGCAGTCACAAAGACTGATGCTCGCCCAATACCTACAGCCGATGGGCTCATTAATAGGTTAGGGGCTGCTAAGTACCGGAGAACTCGCCTGAGTACTCTCCTGATTTGAGCCGGCCTGCTCGTTGCCAGCTATCAAAGGTTCAGCCAAGGGCTATTGTATTGGGACCTTGACTAGACCTTATATTGGGTTAGTGGCCTTATTGCTAGTGGTAGGTGCATACCTACCCATACTAATAATCCACCTTCCAACACTCTCCCTCAGCAGTCGTATTACATATTGGCTGTTCTCATTCGCAGCTCTGGAGTCATCATGTGCCTCACTCAGAAGCAATCCTCCTTTCTGAGATTCATCCTACTCAGCCACAATTCTGTCTAAAATTTGGGATTTCGTGAAAAAGTTTCTCCTTTTTCTGGGTTATCAGGCCACCTCCCTTGTCAGGCTACCTCCTTTCATTTTTCTCCCCACACCTTTTATTCAGAGAGGGAGGGGGGCAGCTCCCTGTGAATATGAAATGTATGTTACCCTATAGTTTTTCATAGGTACAGTGTATGGATTGCTAAAATGATAAAAATAAGTACAATTAACCCAAAGGAATGTAAAGGAGCAGGGTCCCACTCATGAGACGTAGTATGGCCTTTCAGGCTGACATTCGGGCAATTTGAGGTACAGCAGGATCCATCTGTGACACACTGTAGTTATCCAATGTAGTTAACACTCAGACTATCCAAGTCATTATAGGAGATCATACAAAGATACTGTGGGCATCCAGCATTCTATTTATCTCAGTAATAATTGGCGCCCATCCTTCACTTACGGTGGACCTTCTTAACAAAATTGCAGATAGATATCACCTCATGCAGATGTGGGCACAATGGTGCCTATGCAAGACTTGCTGTGGCCATTCTTGACATACTTCTGACAGTGGTGGTGAATATCCAATCCTTATGATTGACATCCCTGGTTGGTGACAGTAAATTAGCCTGAAAGCCAGACTCTGTCATGTGTGACAGCCGTACATGCAAATACTGGGGAAAATGAAACATTAAGGCCCTCATTATGACATTGGCAGTAAATGCTGCTTACTGCTGCGGTGACAGCAACCATCATACTGCTGCGGTGGCGAATATCCGTTCGCCATATTATGACACACACCCACCAAACCGACAGAATACTGCCACATACACAAATCTGCCAGCCCAAAGGTCAGTGCTAAAGTGGCAGTATGAACACCCATACCTTTATGTCAAAAAAACAACGCCCACCACAATATGACCCACAAATCACCACAGCGGACATTCAATGGCAGTAAACCATTGGCGGTACACAACGGAGCGCTCAGAATGGCCACCCAAATCCAAAACAACACAACATTGGCCAACACCAGAAACACACACCTGACACTCACACTCACCACACCCACACACCGACAGCTCTATAAAACACACACCCACAGTACACACCACCCTTTACAAATACCAAAAAGCACCACAAGACTAACACAAAGACCACTTAGACAACTATACACACACACACACCACAAACACCCATCCATCTATCACACACCCCACATCCCACACTCCACCACATCACTTAACACCCTCTGCACAACACACAACACCCAGTTCTCACTAAGGCACCCCCATTTCACTGATAAGGAGTTGCCAGTCATGGTCAAGGAAATAGTCAGGGTAGAGCCACAGCTGTTTGGAGCACAGGTACAGCAAATATCCATTGCCAGGAAGATGGAACTATGGTGGAGAATCGTGGACAGGGTGAACGCCGTGGGACAGCATCCAAGAACAAGAGACGACATCAGGAAGAGGTGGAACGACCTCCGGGGGTAGGTACGTTCCGTGGCAGCAAGGCACCAGCTCGCCATCCAGAGGACTGGCTGTGAACCTCCACCTCCTCCACCACAGCTCACAGCATGGGAGGAGCAAGTCTTGGCAATACTGCATCCTGAGGGACTCACTAGAGTTGCCGGAGGACTTGCACTAGTGAGTCAAGATTTACTACTTATCACCCCCCATACCTCCATGCCATCACACTCCCTCACCCTCACTCCCATCACTCCACTCATGCCACACACTGCACCTACACATATGACCAACCCCAAAGCCAAGTCCTGCATGCTGTACCAAAGCATGGACAGTTCTCCCAGTCCTGCATGGGCACCCATCACCAAAGCATGCGCAGCATGGAATCCTAACAATCCCACATTCCATCACAAATACACAAAAAATGTGGCAACAATAGAGCGGAAGCGAGGTCACAGACATGAAGCATAATACATCACTTACATCCCTACAGGTGCCCCAACCAATTTCAGCGGCGAGGAGGTGCCATGACTTACCCGTCCCCCAACAGAAGTCATCCCCAGTGATGACAGTAACTCTGGACTTCAGGATCTGGATGAACTACCTGGTCCATCAGGGACCACTGGTCAGTGGCCACCCCAGCCCACTCACAGTCCACCACAGAGTCTCCCCCATCAGGATCCTACTCCACCACCCAAGAGAGGAAAGGATCCCACTCCACCACCCAAGAGAGGGAAGGATCCTACTCCACCACCCAAGAGAGGGAAGGATCCCACTACACCACCCAGGAAAGGGAAGGTTCCCACTCCGCCAACTAAGAGAGGCAAGAAGCCCATTCCAACAGCAGCGGGCAAGGAGCCCTCAGCTGGAATACAGCAGCCCTTACCTCCATCTGGAAAACAGCAGCCCCCACCTCCAGTTGGGACACAGCAGGCCGCACCTCCAGGTGGAAAACAGCATCCCTCCTCTCCATTTGGGACACAGCAGCCCTCACCTCCAGCTGGGTCACAGAAGCCGTCTCCTCCAGCTGGGAAACAGCAGCCCTCACCTCCAGCTTGAAAACAGCAGCCCTCACCTCCAGTTGGGACAAAGCAGCCCTCACCTCCAGCTGGAAAATAGCATCGCTCACCTCCAGTTGGGACACAGCAGCCCTCACCTCCAGCTGGGACACAGCAGCCCTCACCTCCAGTTGGAAAACAGTAGCCCTCACCTCCAGTTGGGACACGGCAGCTCTCATCTCCAGCTGGAAAACAGCATCCCTCACCTCGAGCTGTGACACAGCAGCCCTCACCTCCAGCAGAGGGCATGTAGGCCACCTTCCAGGAACTGTTGTACACGGAGCCCCCTCCAAAACCAGTGGGCAAGTCCCCCAACTCAGAGACTGTGACCTTGCACTCCCCAGCTAATTCTATTGGTCGTGGAGCCCCCTCCAGAACCAGTGGGCAAGTCCCCCGACTCAGAGTCTGTGACCTTGCACTCCCCAGCTAATTGTAATGGGCATAGAGCCCTCTCCAGAACCAGTGGGCAAGTCCCCCGACTCAGAGACTGTGAACTTGCACTTCCCAGCTATTTGTAATGGGCATAATGCCCCCTCCAGAACCAGTGGGCAAGTCCCCCACTTCAGCTGAGGTGCCCCCCACCCCCTTACCCCTGAGGTACCTGGCCATTGAGAACATGATGCCCCTGCACAGTGTCGTGCGGATTATGTCAGGGAACTAGTTGGGCCTTGGACTGTGCCGTGTGGCCATTTGGACCTTTTGTACTTTGGACTGGCCATTGGCCCTTTCGGAACAGTGAATCAAGTATTTTTGTCATATGGAAAACACAGTGACTGGTGGCATACAATTAGAATATCAGTACTGCCTAACTGTTATCCTTGCATTATTATGACGTGTGTCCTGTCACATTGTTTTTCCTCTGCAGCTGGTTGTGTGTATGATGTGTGTGAATGGTGAGTGTTGTGCGTGTGTGTGTGACTGTCCTTTTCCTCCCTCCCTCCCATGTGTGCTAGACGGCTGTACTCACCGTCATCGTCTTCATCGGCGTTGATGTTCCAGGTGGAGAATGGCATAGAATCGGGAAGACTTGAAGTTCCAGTTCCATGGTGGCGTTGATCTTCTCTGTGTCCCTGATGGTGAGTCTTTCGTCTTCTGTGTTCTGTTTCCACCAGGCTTTTGATGGCATTGGTACCGCCCCGCAATGTCTTAATATGGTGGACGGTACTTTGTCTTCCGCCTGGCTGTTGATAGCTACTGCCATGGTCAGTGGTGTTAACATCCTGGTGGTTGGTGTGGTAGATTGGCTGTCTATGGGAGTTATCACCATCATGGCCATAATTTGGCGGTAATTACCGCCAGACTGTTGGCGGTATTACCACCACTTTAACAGTCACCCCCAATGTCATAATGACCACCTCAGGTTTGAATACTCATCATGTATTTGCTAAAAAGTTAAATTTAGGCGGTCATTATGAACACAGCGGTTCGGCCGGCATGGTGGGCCGAACCGCCACATAATGATATGGATGACGGCTGCCAGCAGCAGCCGTCACCCACCACCATGCTTCCGCCGCCAGGCAGCCTGGCGGCGGGATGAAACACCATTTGCCAGGGTAGCTGCGCTACCCTGCGGATAATGTTTCAAATGGCGCCAGCCTTTTCCTGGTGGGATATCCCAGCAGGAAAAGGCTGGCGCAGGGGGTGCCCCTGCACTGCCCATGCACTTTGCATGGGCAGTGCAGGGGCCCCTGTGCAGGCCCCCGTCACGCATGTCACTGCCCGATTTACGTGCAGTGACATGCGCGATGGGTGCTGCTGCACCCGCCACACACCAACATTGGCGGCAGCTCCTCATTGAGCCGCCCTCAATGTTGCGGCCGTGTTCCCCGCCAAGCCGGTGGCACCGGCCTGGCGGGGAAACATTACACAGCTGGCGGGTTTTCCAAGAGGCTGGCGATCGATGAAAAGACCGCCAGCCTGAACACAGCGGGAAATCCGGCCGTGTTCAAAATGACCGCCTTAGTATTTGGGTACCATACTTTAAGTTCAACCTTAAAGAAGAAACAGTCTTCCTGCAAATTTGATTTGATATCTTTCTGTATAATGGAAGTCATGCCAAAAAGAGCTTTTCTTTGTTTCAGGCCGCTAAATTGATCGAATGACAGTTTCTCAACAAGCATAAAATTATATATAAAGCTAGGCTGCGAGTAAAATAATCCCATCAAACAAAACTGATTTCTGTCATGCCGAGTGCAGCTGCAAAACAGAGAGCGGTATGCGATGTTGTATTGCTCATCCTTAAATTATCTCACATTTCAAAGGATTCCCTGGGCAATAACAACAAGCAGGAATACAAGACAGACTCTCTCCTTGGTAACCTATCGGAGTACGTTGGAACACACATGGTTGTATGAATTGTAACTTTAAAATACTGACAAATTCGCCTGATTTCTTACTGATCTTCTTCTTAAATAACAATGTAACCACAACATTGGTGATTCAGCAATGCTGGTGTAAAATGGGCCATCTTTGATAAGGCTTTTTTTAAATTATTTTTTATTTTTAAAAAAGTGAACTGTTGTGGCTTACAGAAGAGCTGACGACACAGGTTCGATTCCTGGATTCGGTGCTTGACTCATGATGGTGTGATTCTAGGCAAATCACTTAAATCTCACTTCTAATAAAAATACAATGTGCTAATTGTATATGTGTAGTCCCTGCTTGTCTCTTTTTCTCCAATAGATATGTAGATTGCTTTTTAAGCTAGAATTGTGCTATGTACAATATCACACAGATATACTAGACAAATTATTTACTAAGATTTTCACCGGAGAATATATACAACTTCATAGGTTCTCGAGCAAATGCTAGTAAGTTTTGTTTGCACATTAGAAATCATCTAGTTCCTCCTCCAAAGAAAATCGCAGTGGCTGAATTTCAATTATTTTAGTGTAATTCTGGGGCATAAATGTATGTGTACTTTGCATTCTTGTTGCAGAAGGGAAATGCAGGCAACGCGCACGGCCTCTTTCCTAATCAGGATGCTTGTAGAGAAAGCCTGTTGCTAGTAGAAATATAACTATGATTGTTTTCCTCCCTGTGGTCAACCACGTGTACCTTAGCAAAAGCACCTGGTCATACTAAGCCAGAAGCCTAAAGTCCTTCCCAATGTTAATAAAATAATTCTTTGACCTCTATAGATGAGGGCGAAGAGTAGGAAATTCAGCTGACGGGCTTACTTGCCAGAGTGCATGAATGTCACTTCACCAAAAGGCTAGGGGTAGCGTAAGTGACACCACACAACATTTGACGTTTACGTTCACTCACACACACATGCTTAGACATACACACAGAATCACAGATGCACACACACTCTCACTGACATAAACACTCTCACCTGCACGCATGCACACAACATACATTTAAAAGCAGTTTTGACTTACCTCAGCTGCCAGAGAAGAGTCAAGTTCCTGCTAACTGTACTCCATTAAATATATAATATAATAATATTCACTGTGAGTGTAAGGAAAGAAATGGATTTAAAAAAATCATGATTGGACCTCCAACCGACGTCCGTAACAACAAGATGCCCTTGTGTTCCTGGTACTGATTTTCCTAACTCGGAAACCAAGGGTCGCACATGCACTGCCAGAGGTCGCAAGAAGAAAGCCATGGATGGCTGCTGCGGCCCCTGGAGAACCTTAAATGCTGTCCGTACCAGAGTGAATACCACTGAGCCACAATTTGTTGTGGTACTGCATTGGAGGAGAGTTCAATGGACAACAGGGCGGACTCTCCTTTGTTTAATGAAAGCAAAGCTCGGAATCAACAATTCGAATTGTTTTCTTGAATTTATTTTCGTTTTAAGACCAAAAAAACGTCTTTGATTTTTTACAGCTATTAAAATGTGGAAGGAATAGCTTTTTGCACTGCTTACAAATTGCTGACTTCGGCTCTCTTTTCTGGAAAATTTACTGGTCTGCCTTGTGCTTTTATTTATATATTGACTTGTTCTCTTCTCCTACTATAGTACAATTAAAGGTTCTTTATGCAAGATCTCATGCCTCCACCATGAGGCAGGGACAACTCGTGCTAAATGAGAAGAGTGGGTAGATCTATCTAAACATTGTCTGGGGCATTTGAATTGTTTAGATGTTCACTAAACCTCAAAAGAGGATGAGTGGGTATTGCTTTGAAGAAGACTTGGGGCCTGATTACAACTTTAGAGGGTGTTAATCCGTCCCAAATGTGAACGATATCCTGCCCACCGTATTACGAGTTCCATAGGATATAATGGACTCGTAATATGGTGGGTGGTATATCCGTCACATTTGGGACGGATTAACACCCTCCTCCAAAGTTGTAATCAGGCCCTTGATGTGTTCAAGTACTTGATTATGGCAGTAGGAAGTCAAGGGGCGCATAAGAAGGATGTCTTTGTTGAGGCTAAAAAGACAGTGCAAGTAGACTATGCAACATCACCAGATCTGTACTGCATTAATGATCAAGGACCAGTTAATAGTTCAGTGCAGTTACCAAAACACAGGAGAAATAGTGGGCAGCAAAAACAAACAAGACAAGAAGCTATTACCATATATAAGATACTGAAGGAATTTGACACATACATTCAGGAAATAGGTGAATTGAATACAAGGATACAGAGCAAAGTTAATGTAGAGGCAGTGGCAAAGGAGCATTGCCCCCCAACGAGCAGCAGCAGCTGCAAGCCTTTAACAATGAAACGATAATAAACTGTGTTTATTATCATTTCGTTGTTAAAGGTGTGGGGCCATGGGGGATCATGGGGGATGAAGGGGACGAGGGGAGTGCTTTCTTACTGTGCTTGTATGTTTGGCCGGCCATCTCGGGCCGGCCAAACACACATGCGCACTGTGCTCTCACCAACCCGGCAACAACGGACTGGAGAGCAGGCACAGGCTTCCAGTCTGCCTGGGAGCGCCCTGGCTGGACGTACTAACCAATCCTAACGCTTCTCTGAGCAGTGTTAGGATTGGCTGCAGGGCAGACTGGGAGTCTGTGCCTGCACTGACGAGGGAAAGAGGAGTGGCGGAGCAGGTACATTTTTATTTTTATTAAATGTTTTTGTTCCCCCCCTCTGTGCGCCGTCTTACCCTTCAGAGCACCGCAAGATGCGAATGTGTAGAGGAGAAGTACAGTGGTACTGTCAAGGGGAACATGACGGGAGAGCTTAAAGACAAAACTCCTATTAAACAAGCAGGTGTACAAGTAAAAGGTGAACTTTTAAAGGTATTCTAGCTCCAAAATTTATTTTCACCGTCAAGTTTAAGTGGTACTTTGATATTAATAAAGACTCCCAGAAGTGTGGAAAAAGAATATGTTTAGTTCGAGTGAGTTGGGATAGTCATAAATGAGACATGCATTTAAGAAGGGGACAGGGAAAACTCATTTAGAATTATGCATATGTGATCAAGCCGAACATTGAGGCAGGCACAGCGGGCGAAGTCTCGTTTTAGTGTGAACGTGAAATTAATTGATACAATGACACATACTGCTTGAGAGTACACTTTCGTTTGTGAGGATATGTTTAAGGCTAGGTGGGCAACGGCCTTAGGGCAACCAAGGGACATAGATCTTAAAGGTATGAATGAGGAAAAATCATCATTTTGTGTTACATATGATCTGATATTTGGTTAAAATGTTGTGGTGTATTAGGAAATTGTTAGGGGAAATGTATGCCACACCGTCTCACCTCTCAGATGGAAGTTGCAGCGTCCAGCTTGAAGGGCACTTCAGATCAGGTCACGCCGCCCACGGTCGCAGCATACAGTTATCATGCAAGGCCACCAGGTTTTTGACACACGTAGCAAGGCTGATTACACAGCAAACATTGGCTCCACCAAAATAAAACTGAGAGTGCTTTCAGCCGGCTGCGGCCTTGGCCCTATCATGAGCATCCTGCAATGAATATTCAGTAACTAATATTGATGTATTCAATCAATTTTAATTTGATTTGCCGCTGCCTATAACGTGTTTTTTCCTACTGTTTTAGTATAGTTATTGTCAGAATTTACCCAAAGCTAATTGTATTATTATTTGCTGTATTGCACGGATTTCTATTGTTTGGCAACAAGGAATTATTTACTTACTTATTTACTGGTAGAGGAAACCCACCCATTTTAGGATGGATATATCAATATAATTTACACTTTAGTTTGGGGCTACATTCTATAAAATGCATTCGAGTGTTACAAGAGAGAATATATGAGAATATTTAGGAAGGTGCAAGGAAGCATTTGATAAAAGAGTAGACACACCTAAAGTGTATGTATGCAAGATGCTAATTAAGAAGGTGCACACACCAATTAGGAAGGGGTTAGGAAACATTCCACTGCTTGAAAGAATCAAGATGAAGGGTATCTTGGAGACTTTCCTGTGTGATCATCACAAATAAGGCAGATCTCTGCTTGAGACTCTTCATAGATCTTATACTGTTTCCACAACCATCTAATACTACTGCTAAATGGGGCTGCTGAATGGGACAATATTTTATTAGGCTGTGACTCTGCTTACCGCCGAATTCATTTACATTCTTCATGAAAACCCCAAAAAGGTTTCACAACCACAAAGGTTTATGCCATATCACCAGGCAAAACATTTTGTTTAGCTTCACTCACCAACATGATTCAAGGGAAGACATACAAGATTTTTAGTGATCGCTTGCTCTTTTTTCAATCTGACATTTTGGTGTTTGATGAAACAGAGGAAGAGCAAGTATTGTCTGTTTCAAATGAGACTGACTTGACGTTACGTCAAGAGCAATGCAAATGTTTAAGAAGGGAAATCGAATATTTGAGATGTACTATTTCAGAAGAAAGCGTGAAACAAAAGTAGGCTATGAGGAAGTCAATAAAGTTGCACCAGCGTCAATAAGAGAGGGTTAGGAACCTATATGGTTTGTACAAATTGCTTGAAATTTGAGCAAATCATTGCTAATAATAACGAGTCTACAAGGAAATCACTGAGAAATGGCAAAAAATGTAAATGGTAGGAACACCAAATAGCGGACTTTAGACAAATAAAAGAGGATCTTGCAAGTTCAAAAATTTGTGAACCTATCAAAGTTCAGTTGGAAAGGGTTCTTAAGGTAGATGATAGAGCTTATGGCTTGGGAGTAAGTGAAAAGAGATGTAAAATACTGGTTGCAATTGCGTCAGAATTTCTGAACATAGCTGAGTGGAATTACCGAGTCATTGAGAAGGAATTACTGACTGCAGCATGGGGTGCTGAATATTTTTACATGTATTTATGGCATACAAAATTTAAATTGAGGAAAGATCTGGAACCTCTGCGTAAAATTTTACATCCCGGTGAATCTGTGAATTTGTAGCTAGAATGCAAGAATTTCAGAATGTGGTTGAGTAAGCTGTGTGACAAACAGTAGGACTGCTTATTTTGTTTGCCACAAAACTGTGGGATATGGATCCTAGATTGGGAGTATGTAATTTTGTGGAGAGTTTGTTTGCCAGTGTTGATGTTTGTGACAAGCTGGGCTTTTGGTTGAGGAATGCGAAGCCCTTCTCTAGCAATAACCTCCATCCTCATCAGGGTGAACTGCAAAAATTCACTAAATCAACCCGTGCTTAACCCTCTGGTAGCTTGGTGCAAAAGTAGTCAGGGTTAACTTAGATGCAATGTGGAAAATATTTATGCAGCACTCAATCAGCAATAACGTGAAACTACAACAGAAGAATAAAGCCCATTTCAATCTAGAAAGAAGAGTAATCTCTAACTAATGAAATGATACCAGAATCACAAAAATCAGTAGAACCGGAGATATGTAATGTCAAAGTCTTCGGGAAAAGTAGTGCCAAAAAAGCACAAAGTGCCAAATGGGGACCTGGACTAAGTCACAATTTCAAGTTGACTGTGATGGAGTACAGGGTGGGTAAAAGACCAATTGTGACCTTCTTGTCAATGTACGTGATTGTACATGGAGTGAGATACAAGATCCTGTGTCGTGCTGCATCAAATTTGTGTTGGTCCTGATGGGTCTATAGATCAGGTGCTGCGTGGTGCTGTATCAAGATGCATTGCACTGCATTGTTTCTGATGAGCCCGCTGTTCAGGAGTTGTGAGGTGCTGCGATACAAGGCCCTGCACCACTGTGTTGAGTTGCATTGTGCTGCGTCATTTCTGAGGGAACGCACAGTTGGGCCACAAGAAGTACACTCTGATGCCAGATAAGAATCCATGGCTTTGAGGGTATCTCTTGGGAATCAGGACTCACTTCAGCAGAGGGCAGCAGCAGGGCACAGGCAGGTCCAGTTGGGTCTATGTAGCTTGGAAGATGCAACACAGGTTTCTGGGGCTTGTTATGTCCCCTTAGTTAAGAACGGGGGGAGTTAGGTAGTCCTTGGAGTCACCCTGGTGGTTCTGAGATCAAGGAGCAGGCCCAGTCTTTCTTCCTTAGGCTGCAGGGCAGTCCTTCTTTCAGCAGGGCAGCAGGGCAGCAAAGCATTTTTTCTTCTGAGTCCCCAATAGGCCCAGAAGCATTCTGATGAGAGGTTCAAGAGGTCCAATATTGATACCAACGACCAGCCTTTGAATTTGTGGAAACTCCTACACTACCCCTATATGTTATTCAGAAAATTCCTCTTGTCATCTTTCAAGGCTCTGAGTTGCCTGGCCCCTTTGTGTATGTACTGGGCCATCCCTTTCAAATATGGAAAAGGTAGGGAATAGCTCTGCCCTCAACCAACTTGGAAGGTAACTCATCCTGCCAGCACCTTGTCCCTCTTTGTGTCACTGACTGCGAGGAATACACAGAGGCCAAATGCCAACTACATTTAGTCATGTTACCCTTGCAACAGGTACCAAATGGTTAGGACAATAAAATGCAAACTTTTTAAAAGCTGAATTATGACTTTAAAAAATCTGATTTTGCCATTAAAGAGGGTTTACATTACAATTAATTTTAATGTAAACATGATTTTCTTATCTGATCCCAAATGTACTCACCTGAACTCCAGGTGGTTCAGATGGTGTGACAGTAATCACAGGGTAGCAATAAAGGGCACACTGCAATCCTAGGAGTTTCAAATGGGAATGGGGGTTGAGATGAGAGAGAAAGAGAAATACCAGGACTTCTGTGCATTCAGATTTTTGTACTCTGAGGACTGCTGGGATCAAGCATATCTGGATTCTGGTTCTTGATTCAGGATACTGGCAATCAGGATTATTCAGATACAAGGGTCTGGTCTCGAATTTCCCTGTAATGAAACCACACTTTAAAACAGGAAAAGCTATACCGATCTTTGACATTAACTAACGTCAAATCAACATACCAATAATTCACACTAGAAACTTTCCCAAGTGTAATTCAGGAATTATCCAGGAATTACCATGAACTTTAATTATCATGTAGAAGGGTTTCCACTGAGAGAAAATAACTGGGTTAATCACAACAAAACTACTTCAATTCTTCAGTAGTCCAAGAGACTTAAGAGTTCAAGGTTCATATGCAGAAATGCAATGGCAATCAGATTATAGTTCTCAATTGTCTCAAAAGTCTTTAGAACACCATTGTGATAGAGAAAACATGGATTGAAAACCAGCTGTGAGCACAAGATCCAGAAAGGCACAGCTATTACAAGAAATATGAATTTTCTCTAATGTCCTTTTAGTTACAAGACTGATCCAGATATTATTGCTGGCTTTGGATAAGTTTAATAATCAGCACTAATCATGATCCCAATTTAAACAGAAAAACTTGTGTTACCTTTATTGGGATGACTCAGCTTTTGAGAGATGACTCACAAGCTGCCTGTCTTTCACAAATATTGTGGTAACTGCGGAGAAGGTCGGAACTCAGGAAGCACGTTGCTGCGAGGAGAAGCCTTTCACTGTGAAGGTAGGGATGTCGCTGTGAACAGAAGACTGCAACTGCGAAGGGAAGTCTGACAAAGACTGGAGACATGTAAGCGTTGCTTCCAAGTTAAACAAGGGTAGGCAGTATTTAGTCTGGAATGCCAACTTTTATAGTCGGCCTGAGCCAAATGCATGGAAACACATGGGGAAAACAGAAGAACTTGTTAGTCATTATTGTAATTGCACATGTTTCTCAACTGTCTTTTTTCCATAACGAGGATCAATTAAAGAACCAGCAGTTGTTGACAGTTGACATGTGCTTCCTGAAATACCTTGGTGAGGCCCTGGTCTTCAAAAGTTATCTTGACAGCAAGCATTGGTCTAGATATGCTTTAAATATTGCCATTATATTCATGACTGAGCTGCCAAGTTACACAAGGTTTCAAAGGCATAACATGATTCAAACTGGTACTGTGATGAAAAGAACATAACAACATCTCTGATATCACTCATAAGGGGGGGAATAATGCATGACTAGGGCATGACTAACCCTGCTCACAGGTGGGGCCATGACAGTTATCACTTATGAAGTATAATAAGGTTTTATGGCAGGTGGGGAAGGATTTTATTTTGGTGGGGGGACGCCCAGTATGTGTGCTACTTTGTGCTGATGATGCAGCCCTATTCTCTAAAACCGCACTAGGCTTGCAGTGACTTTTGAATAGTTTTGTCAATTTTATGGATTATCTAACTTCTTACTTCACGAAGACGAACGCTACGGTTATTGGGCCACATAAAAACTAAGGTAAGAGGCCACTGTGTTAAAAGTAACAAGGTTAATAAGATCAAGACATTCCCATATTCGGGTATCCTTTTTGACTCTTGCCTTAGTTGATCCCCTTTGGTCAGTGCCAAGGCGTCATGTATTTTCCAGAAGTACTGCCGCAGTACTTGACTTTGCTTCTAAGTTAGGACATAGATGTGCACCTGCAATGCTGAAAGTGTATCAAGCCAAGTACGTAACCGTAGCATTATATGGTGTTGACATCTGAGGGTAGTCTCGTTTGTCACAATTACAATCTTTTGAGAACAAGTTTCCTAAAGGTCTTCTCTCATTGCCCAGCAATGTGTCCATCTTTAATGTTTATGAAAAGCTAGTGCTTGGCTACATTTCAGACTTTATCCAACTTTGTTCCCTCACCTTGTGGTTGGCTGTTTGGACTAAGAACAAACTTGAATGAAAGATATTATCAAACATTGTTTTAGCATCGACTATGCCAACAAGATTCCGTGGTATAATTATGTCAAGGACTGTTTCTTAAAACTAGGTCGTCCCGTCTTGTTCTTTTGTACAGAATTCATAGTCAAGGGTAATATTGCCTTGGTTAAGAATGCATTTAAGCTACCCAGGTCCGATAAAAGGGAAATCCAAACCCTATTTATGCATCCTGTGAGATCCTATGTTTTGGTCCAAATTACTCACTCTCTAGAAACATATTTAAATTACGGGCTGTCAAATTCCCACTGTTATTTTGTTATGCCTTTTTATGTTCAACCTAATCCATCATTTGTCGCATGTTCTGAAGGACTGGGCAATTGATGATGTTGATACTCTCTGTCAATGTGATGACTACTCTGTTCAAGACACCATGAACCTTGTCCTGGTATGTTCTTTTTATTCTTTTATGGTTAAAAAAAATGTAAAACCCATTTTAGTCGAGAAAAATGATAACCAAGCTAGACTTGCATTGTTAAACTTGCAAATGCTGTCTGATTTATGAACCTTTTATCATGTTGCCTGCTTTTTCAGTAGTGCTGTCAAAATGGGGAATCTAGTGATTTTAGGTTGATGTCGTAATGTTAATATGTTTTCTGCTTGTATACAGATTTTTATGATAACATCTTGTTGTTTTATATTGTTTTTATTGTTTTTTATGGTTTATTTGTTCTAAACTGAATAAAGATTTACTGAATTGAATTGTAATAAGCTAACCAATTGTTATCCTATGCAAGAGATAGGCCTTGCAATAGTGAAAAACAGCTTTGGGATTTTATTTGCTACCAGGACATCTAAAACTTAAATGCACATGTCCCACTGTCTCAATACAATGCACCCTGCTCCAGTGCCTTTAGGGCATACCTTAGGGTGGCTTATATGTATTATAAAGAAAGGCTTATACCTGGCAAAATGTTTGCTTTGCCAGCTTGCAATGGTGTTTTAAAACTGCACTACAAGCCTCAGTGGCAGGCCTGAGGCGTTTTAAAAGGCTACTGTAGTTGGTTGCAAAATGACTGCTGCAGGCCAACTAGTAGCATTTAATTTATAGGCCCTTGGTATATGTATTAACACTTTCTCAAGGGACTTACAAATTACAAATTAAATATAACAATCGGATATAAGCCAATTATAGCATGTTTTAAGGAGACAGCACACAAAAATGAATTCCATAAAACAGAAGTGTAAGAAATTGGGCTGTTGGTTGACAGGGGTATGAGCCCTGGTCAAGCAGCAACTACAATCCTAGTCAGGATAACAGCAAAACATTGAAAACACCATACAAAAAAATCTGAGCCACGTTATAAAAATAGAGCAAAATAAAATAAATAAAACAAAACAAAACTAACAAAAATGTAATCAGTAGAACTGGTGTCATGAACTTTTAAAGAATAAACTACAATGTAGCACCTAAAAGCATAAAGCACCATCTGTGGCTACCTGGTCGGCTGGACTGGGTCAAAATCAAAAGTTCAAGCTGACTACATTGGAGTGCAGGTTGGATTCAGTTCCAGATTAGTCCAGCTGAACTTTTACTTTCTCAAGATAGAGCCAAGAGTTCTGTTTGTGGGGAAGAAGTATGCTGGGAGGTTCCCTGGCAATGGTCGGTGGGGATCCAGGAGTAGGCCGGGCATCACGGATGGACAGACTGGAGCATCACAGTGGCAAACCATGCAGGTGGACAGCTTGCTGTGTGCAGAGACTAACTTGCGACTGCTCGTGCTGGATTTCAGGAGCTAACAGGCCTGTTTGTGAAGAGCCCAAAAGCTCCACTTTAAAAGCTCAATAACCACTTCTAAAGGCCCAGGACCTGAGAAGTGCCTCTTGCGGGTCACGAATTCATAGTAGATGGGTCCAGGAGCTGTGGTGAGCCTGTTATGTTACTGAGGATCAGATCAGGAGGCCAGCAGACTAGCCCTTTGAGTCACTCTTTCATCCTGAGTTCATGATGGGTTCCAGGTCCAGTTCTTCCTCTCCAGGCAAGAGGGCATTAGGCAGCAGGTCAGCACAGCAAGGCAGAAGTTACTTCAGTGTGGCAGTCCAGCAGAGTGGCAGTCCTTTCAGCAGCACAGCAGTCCTTCTTCCTGTCAGAGTATCCACAGGTTTAGAAGTGTACTGAAGTGGTGGTGTCTGAGGACCAGTATTTATACCCAGTAGTGCCTTTGAAATGGGGGAGACCTCAATGATAGGCCTTTGAAGTGCACAGATACCCTGCTGTTTCTGCCCTGGCTCCAGACTCACTACAGGGGGGTACACAGCCCTTTGTGTGGGGACAGGACACAGCCTAGTCATGTGTAATTGAGACTAGATTCAGCTCCCCTCTCCCCCATCCTGCCAGGATGGCAATAAAGTCACACTTAAGTTCCCATTGTGTGTGATTATATAGGGAAATTACACAAAGACCAGCTGACCCCTATCCCAGACGTGCTCAGAGACAGGCAGTAGGCACCAGATGATTAAAGTAAAAAAATACCAACTTTTTAAAAATGGTATTTTTGCAATTGAAATGTAAAATCTGACTTCAACGCAAGTTTGGATATTAAATTTTGAATCTAAAGACACCAAACTTGGAAAGTGCACCTCTTCACAATTGGGAATTACACTTAAAAATGATAATCACAATTTTATCCAATGGGAGAGATAAGTCTTGCAGTACTGAAAAATGACTTTGAGACATTTTCACAACCAGGACCTGTAAAACTTAAAAGTACATGTCCTGCCTTTTAAATACATTGTACCCTGCCATCTAGGTTTTCCAGGGCCTACCTTATGGGTGGCTTATGTGTACAAAAAGGGAAGTTTAGTGCCTGGTAAAATAGTTATTTGCTCAGGTCCACATTGCAGTGCAAAACTGCACACACAGGCTCTTTAATGGAAGGCCGCTGACATGGGGCTACTTAAGTGGGTGGCTCAATCAGTGCTGCAGGTCCACTAGTAGCATTTAATTTACAAGTCCTGGGTACACATAGTACCACTTTAGTATGGAGTTATAAGTAAATTTAATATGTCAATTGGGGATTAGCCAATATTGCTATGTTTGGGGAGAGAACACAAGCATTTTAGCACTGGTTACCAGTGGTAAAGTGCTCAGAGTTCTGATACTGTATGAGGCTAGCCTGGTTTGTAGTGGGTACCAGGTCCAGTTATCCCTTATTAGTGAAATGTAGACAGTATTCTAGCAGCATAGACTGTTTAGAGGTAGCTTTAGTAGAGCAGCTTCGGCTAAACTAGGAGACATGCAAAGCTCCTGCAATACCACTATAGTTACTATAGTGACAGTACTTATACACAGTAAAACACAATAATCAGTGTTACCAAAAATAAAGGTACTTTATTTTAGTGACACAAGGCCAAAAATATCTTAGAGGAAATACTCCTTCTAGAGGTAAGTATTATACACAATAAATACACTAGTAACGAAAATCAGGTAAGTAAACAGTCAAACAGTGAAAAACACAAGATTGCAATGGGCCTAGGGGCAACACAAACCATATACTAAAAAAGTGGAAAGCAAAGGTGGGGCTCCCCCCAAGGCAAGTGTAGTGTGTAGAGGGCTGCTGGGAGTGTAAGAAAACAAAAGGTAAGTAAAGTACCCCACCCCAGAGCCCAGGAAAGCAGGAGGAAAGTACAGCAAGTTTCCTCAGAACACACTACCAGTCGTGATGAAGAATTATACAAGAACCCAGCAAGACTGCATAGAACCAACAAGGGATTGCTGGACCTGAAGACCTATGGAGAGAGGAGACCAAGTCCAGAAGTCGCTGAAGAGTCCAGGAAGAACAGGAGCCCCTGTCCACCTGGAAGAAGATGCAAAAGTGGATTCTCCGGTTGGAAGGAAAGAGTCAGAAATGCACCTAAGACGACAGCTGCGGGTTCCTGCTTGGTGCAAGAGATTTCCCACTTCAAGTTGTTGGATGCAGGCTGTTTGTGTCACTGGACTCCGCCAACAAGCCTTGGTTCGCGCAAAACGCATTTTGGTGAAAGAGGACCTGCCCAGACCCAGGAGGGACCTGGGGGTCTCAACTCAGACTGCGGAGACAGAGGGGGCTCTCAGCACTTCAGAGAGCCCTCAGAAGACCAGGCAGCGTCCACAGGAGTCCCAGGACATGAGGACAAAGGAGAGTACCAGTTGTCACAGCTAGGCGCCTGCCGAAGCAGGGAAGTGACTCCGTCACTCCATGGAAGATTCCTTTGGTTCTTCTGGTGCAGGGTGAAGACAGGTAGTCCTCAGAGAGTGCACACCTTGGAAACTGTTGCAGCCTTCCTGGATACTTTGTTGCAGTTACAGCGGTTCCTGGAGCAGTCTGTAGTTGATCTGACAGTCAGAAGCTGAAGCAGAGGATGCAGAGGAGTTGTGGTGGAGTCTTGCAAACCAAATCTGAGGAAACACCCAGAGGAGAGACCCTAAATAGCCCTGAGAGGTGGATTGGCTAACTACCCAGGTAGGCACCTATCAGGAGGGGTCTCTGATGTCACCTGTTGGCACTCGCCACTCGGATTCTTCCAGAGGGTCCCCACACCTTGGAATCCAAGATGATTAATGCCAGGGACACTCTGTAGGAGCTCTGGGCACCACCCCTGTGGTGGTGATGGACAGGGGAGTGGTTACTCCCCTTTTCTTTGTCCACTTTCGCACCAGAGCAGGGACTGGGGGTCCTTCAACCTGTATAGACTAGATTATACAAGGAGGGCACAATATTTGCCCTTCAAACCATTTCCAGAGGCTCTGGGAGGATACCCCTCCGGTGCCTTTAACACAGATTTCCAGTGGGAGAGGGTGTAACACCCCTTTCCTAAAGGAATTGCATTGTTCTGCCTTCCTGGGATTGAGATACTCAATCACTAGGAGGGCAGAAACATGTCTGTGAGGTGGGAGCAGCTGGGTCTGCAGTGGAAACCTCAGAGAGCTGGTTTGGCAGTACTGGGGGTCCGTGGTGGAGACCCAGGGGGCAAGGAATTGGTCCCCAAAACCAGATTTGGATTGGGGGTTCAATTTCACTAATCTTAGCCACATCACATGGCCATATTCAGAGATACCATTGTGAAGCTACATGTACTGTATGTACTGCCATATATGTAGTGTACGCTTAGAATGGTGTCCCCACACTCACAACGTCTGGGGAATTGGCCCTGGACAATGTGGGGGAATCTTTGCTAGTGCAAGGGTGCCCTCACACACAGTAACTTTGCACCTAGCCTTCAGTAACTGAAGGTTAGAGATGTAGGTGACTTGTAAGTTACCTGGTTCCATGAAAAATGGTTGTGAAATAATGTGTGCACTATTTCACTCAGGCTGCAATGGCAGTCCTGAAGGAATGTTTGTATGAGCTCCTTATGGGTGGCAAAAGAAATGCTGCAGTCCATAAGGATCTCCTGGAACCCCAATGCCCTGGGTACCTAGGTACCATATACTAGAGACTAATGTGGGGGGACCAGTGTGCCAATACAAAATTGATATTTGAAGACATTAATCTATAGTGACAAATTTGGTACACAGAGAAAGCATAAGCACTGGAGTTTTGGTTAGCAGAACTCCAGTGACACAGTCAAGCATACTGACAACACATGTAGGCCACAAACTATGCTGGCTAGCAAGATCCCAGTGAGACAGTAAAAACACACTGACAAAGAGGAAGAAATTGGGGCTAACATGCCAAGAAAGAAGGTACTTTCTACAAATACCAGCAGAAACGAGGCTTTAAACATGGAGGTGGTAGGCAAAAAGTTGAGGGGAAGACTATCTAACAACGAGGGGTAAAGGCAAAAGGTTGGTAGGGCTACAACCCAAGGGTGTCAGGGCTAACAATGGTGCTCTGCAGAATGGATGGAAGTGTATGGTTCTGGAAGAGTAGAAAGTATGGAGGAAGAGAGTTGGGGTGCTATAGAACATCATTAGAAACATTGAAATATATTAAAAGAGAGAAGGTTCCATCAAGCCAGGAGTGAGCATTTTTCAGAAGGTGTCTGAGGCACTGTTTTGTTTTAATGCGTGATTAGAGATGAGAAGGGAGAGATTTATACCTGCAGAGGGTATAGACTCACAGTTGGTTCGGTTAGCAAATGAGAGAGACTTGGGACAGGCAATGACAAGGAAACACTTAGCAAGAGATATAGGCATGTATGTAGAGATGACAAGGCAGGTGTAGAAATATGTAATACATACGCAGCCTGAGAAAAGGTTGAAAATAAGCTCAAGATAAGCAGGAATGTACTGAGAGACATTAACTGAACGTTTGTACCAATTTTACTGGGCCAATTTCCTATTTGGGAGACAGTGGGCAATTTGCTTTTTTTATTCTTGATACATTTTCACATTAGTAGATTAGTGCCACAGTGGATGTTGGGTTAGTGTTCACGGGAAGATAATATAAAATAAATTATTCCAAGCTGGTTGTGAGAATGTGAAAGGGTGAATATTAAGTTTGGTGGGAGACCTGGTTTAGGACGTTGGATGCTTGTTTTTTGCAGATGTATCTTTACTTGTGATATTTATGTGAGTTAAATGTTATTTTTCCATGTGCAACATTTTTTGTGCAAGAGCGGTTACGTCACAAATCGCAAAAATCCTGACAGCTTGGTCCCTTTTTGCCCTGTTGGGATGAATAGAAGCTGGAAAGGATGGCATTTGTGCCACATGCTTACTCTTCAAGCACAGTGTACACCAGAGTAATTTCCATTGCAACACCATGGTGTAAATCTCTTAAATTGATGGATTTTCATCTGTCATGGTATGTTGTATCCGTTTTTTCTCTGAATATAAAGAAAAACAGTGTGCCTCATCTGCTATTATTTCCAGTAAATTCTAAATCAATGTTAATTCATAATTTATTTGAGTGAACAAAGCACATTAATTTGACATTAGTTTTTTTAAAGTTATATTTTTATATTACATACAAGAGAGCACATGGTTAAGCTTTAGGAAGTCTCTTTCGGATTTGACTCAGAGCCATGATTTGCGTAGAGTAATGTTTTTCCTCTCTTTCTTATTAGATGTAATAACACCAACATTCAAAAGGGATGCTGACACACAATGTGTGATGCACGCATTTTATTTCTATTACTAAGAGACCCTTAGCAATGGCCGCCTGAGTTTTCTCTTTTTTACACAGGCAAGCAAAGTAACAATCCAGAATACTTAAGTAAATGTAGCTCATCAAACCCAGCCCACCAGCCTTTGACTTGAGGATGACACCAAGGCATGCATGGTCGAAACGCTTCAAATTATGGCAAACAAGCAAATATGTCCTTAAAGGCTGGATTATTTTACTCCATTAGGTCATCCATCGAGGAATACGGAGCCTGGTTGACCCCTATCAACATTTTACTAGTATTTCTTTGACTGATAAACATTTATAGTGAGGCAAGATGCAATAAACTTTTCTCTCTCTCTCTCTCTCTCTCTCTCTCTCTGTGTATATATATATATATATATATATATATATATATATACATATATATTTATATATAGTCATATCTGTGAGATTCAGCTCACCACGCAGCTGCACCCCAGCCCAAATTTACAGCACCGCTTCTTCAACGAAGGAACAGCCGCTGGACAGAAGATCACTTTTCACTCAACATGGAACGTCAATGCGTTTCAGCTTAACGCCTTCCACTCCCCCACATGCAAACAACTACCTAATATAGGCCATTTGTCCATCGTCTTTTTCTACAACCACCTCACTTTGACTCATTTGTTGTCCTTCTCAAAAACATTGTGTTCCCATCTTATAATGTGTAAACATTACAGTTGTAACCCTCTAATTACAAGCCCATTGTGTTATTAATATAATTCAGTCTTCAAACAGGAACAATTTTTGAAATAATATAGGACATGGTTAAAATTTTGTTCACGAAATAACATAATGTCCATACAAAGTACAGATATCTTATCGATAAATATCCATGGTTGTATACTTTTTGCAGGCATTTTTATGGGCATTCCACAAACAGTGATCATAAGCATAGTCTAAAACTATATTCCATGGTTCACCGTGATGTCATGTAAACTGTCAATCAGCCCAAACTGCATAGACTGATACACGTTATTAGAGGGAACACACTATACCGCTGGGATAGCTACAATTAAACAGTAGATCCATATAGTGCATTCAAATTGATAATAAAGTGACATATGCTGTGCAAACCGTAATATCGTGCAAATATCAGTGTTCCTAAACTGTATATTTATAGCACAGATTTACTGAAAGAAGACACTGTGCCCTTTAAGGTACCATACCAAGTCAATTTGTATACCCATGCCACCTCTGTGTATTCAGCAACCCATGCATGTCAAATATATGATATCAAGTGGGACGACTTATTTATTTGGATACCATGTAACTAATCAGTATTTCCATACAGTGTCTCTTTATCATCCAAAATTCATCCACATTCCCAAATTTCACATACTGGCACAAACTTAAAGTGGCACGTGCTGTGCAAACTGCAGTCTTGTGCAAATCATCCGCATTCCCAAATTGGATATACTGGCACATGATGTTAAAAAAAGGGGCATGCAGTGGCAGACATGATACCGTACAGCGAAATAGCGTCTCCATATTGTACTTGCATATTAGTTTTGAAATTACATGTGCTCTGCAATCCTTAAAATGCCCATCTTGGCACAAGTTCAAAATTGCACATTGTTGAGGAAACACGCTGTCCCAAATAGGATACCATGCAATAAACTAGTATCTCCGTGTTGTATCTCCATATTGAAAAGAGGCATGTGCTTAGCAAATTTAAATTATATGCAAATATTGATGTTCCTAAGTTGCCCTTTCTTGCACAAATTCAAAACTTAAAAAACATTATGCCAATTGGAGTGCCATACAATTAAACAGTGACTCCATATTCTGCCTACATAGTGGCAAGTGCTATGTTGACATGCTGTGCAGACCATAATATGGTGCAGATGATCATTGTTTCCAAATTTATACATAATTGCACAAATTAATAATCAAAATGTAATGTGCCAGATGGGCTACTATACAGAGGATCAATGTCTCCATGTACCTACATAGTCCCATATCAAATAATATCAATGTGTTTGGGCACAGCGGTATAGAGAATGATGGTATTTACGGACAAAGGACTCATATACTATACCCAATAAAGTGCATGCAAAAACAATGAAACACATAAAACCAACATATAATAAATACCTCATGCAGCAATTATCACAGCTAATTCTTCAAAGCTGATTGCATTGTCCAACACCATAGCACTCAATAGGTTTCCTACACTTTTATCCTGTTGTCACCACGCATATTTAGAGAGATAGATAGATAGATAGATAGATAGATAGATAGATAGATAGATAGATAGATAGATAGATAGATAGATAGATAGATAGATAGATAGATAGATAGATAGATAGATAGATAGATAGATAGATAGATAGATAGATGGATTGATTGACTAAAAAAAACAAATGGTAAAGTATTGTTATAGTTAGGTGAATCTCTCAGTGAAAACGGTAACGTTTTGAACTCACAAAAAAAACAAGAAATTTGTTGAATTGATGCCAGGTGCCAAGAAGGTTTATGCAAAGTACGCTACCTTGGAACTTTGCAGCAAAGAGTTTAGCTGGGGAAGCAGAAATAAACAATATAGCATGCATACCACAGGCACGTTGAGACACCTGAGTTCTGTGCATCCACTAAGGCTTGCATAGACAGAGTTGGCTCATGCTATGGAGCTAGACAACTCTAAATGGGCTTCAACATTATTTGCTCCAGGAGATACTGTGCATGAGCAAGTTTTAAGTGCACAAGCGAACAATATCCCTGCTTTTGTTTTTTTTAAAAGCACTATTTTACTGCTTGTGCAAGCAGATCATTTTTTTCTGCAGAGACAAGCACGTCTGCAGAGGACAAGCTTGTGCAAAAGCACAAGTGCTGCCCTAAGCAAAAGGTTTTTTAACAGTTTTTTGTATTTTTTCCTTTTTGTTTTTAAGGAGATGCTGATAATGTTTATTTCATACCTCAAGTTCTGAATTTATGTTCGACTCTTTGCAAAATAAAATACAAAAAAATATTTAAAATGTTTGAAAACACAAGAACAACATTTTCTGTGTTTCGTTTCAGAGTTACCCCATTCAGAGTTATCTTTTCAGAATTACCCTATATTTTCATGATCTCTGTTGTTTGTACTGGTTCCCTTTTTCCCTTCTTATAAACTCACACAAGACTCTTGTTAGAGCAAGAGCACCTAAACGCTTGCTCTCGTCCGTATATTTTGAAAGGTCTTGCAAGAGTTTTGGGAAATCATAAAATTTTTTAAAATAACACCGCCTCCATTAATATTGCTTCCTACAGTAGCAAGTATGCATACCACAGTCTATTCAAATATCACCCACTTCATTCTACTACTCACAATCCTGCAAGAGTCTTGCCGGAGAGTGCAAGGTTTTTGGGAAATAGGAATTAGATATCTCCTCATCACAATCCTTATCTCTTACACATTTCCTCTCAAAAACAATGATCACAACATGCATTCCTACTAATAGAGTATATTAAAAACTCATCTATTCCTTTTTAATATTCACGTTCTCGAGGGAGTCCCACAAGATCATAAAACTTAGTTAAAAACAATATACATTTATTTTCTTCACAGTAGTTATCCCTTCGATAGCTCCTCTCTAAACTTAGGGGGACAGCATGTCTTTCTGCTGCTCCCTTATATAGCTTTTTTATTTCATTTGCACAATACCGGAATTTTTTCATAGTAAACAGTAATGGCTGCATTTTATTTCTAACATTACAACAGCCAGCCAATCAGAGTGCTCACAAGACTTGTGGTACCCTCTCATTCCCACAACAGCGATCATGATAAAAACAGGCCTTTTCGACCAATCACAAGCCTCCATTTTTAGGTCAAACCTAGACAGCGCACATGCGCTGTCTGCCAAGACTTCCTGTAATCAGAAAATGGACTTTGATCCCACCTGCTGCTCACCATTGGTTGACTGTAGCATCGCTCTTCCTTACTACCACCTAACTAGTTGAGGTTTCCAATACCTCACTTCCGTTCTTGGCTCAGGAGCACCAGCCAACTACAGATTCTCTTCCCTTTCATTGTTTACCTGTTGTTAGGGGGGGGGGACTCTTTTTTTTATCTATTTCCTGTCTCAGCTCACATGTGTTTATCAGAGGTGAGTATCCTGCTCAGCTCTTGTTCCGATTTTGAAAACGTGTTTACCAGAGGTGGGTTCTTTGAGGCATTCTGCGTGTAACATTTTGATCCTGTTTCTTCATTGCTTGTTCAGAATTATTATGTATGTATTCATTTATTTATGGCACAGGAGACCCGGTGCAAGACTTGAACCTGCCTCCCCAGATCCAAGGTCGGCAGTTCTAGATGTTGCGCCACACCCCCTCTCTAAATATTGCTCGATAAAAAACACTCACTTAGTGAAGACTAATATCATTGCTTGGTCTTGTGCTAAACAGTTCCAGACTATTGTGTGACAATTAAGCGGCTTCATTACTTTTTACTCCGTATTATTTTTTTATTGTTTGTGGACCCTTCTTCTGTTTCCTCAATGGTAAGTCCTTCGGTAGACCTTTGTTTGTTTCTTCCTCTGTTTCCTGGTCCAGGCGGTGCGGCCAGTTTCAGGTAAGTGAGTTCTTATTATTCTTTCCTTTCTGTCCGCCTCTCTTGCAACAGTTCCTAAATAAACTACCTATCCATCTCTATCTTCGTTTCTATCCTATGCAGCTCTCAACCATATATGTTCACCATGCCACATAATTCCACTACACAAATGCACAGTGTACCACACAATTCCACACTCCACAATTCCACAAGTAACAACTGAAATACAAACCCCACATTTCCACTCCACACCAGATACATCCCCTACACTCCAAACCAAAACACATGAATAAAAGACATTGGGCCTGATTACAACTTTGGAAGAGGGTGTTAATCCGTCCCAAATGTGGCGGATATCCTGCCCACTGTATTACGAGTTCCATAGGATATAATGGACTCGTAATACGGTGGGTGGTATATCCGTCACATTTGGGATGGATTAACACCCTCCTCCAAAGTTGTAATCAGGCCCATTGTCATTTACAATCCCAATAGCTATAGCTCTCGCAAATGCAAGATCTCTTGCATTGCAAATGCTTGTTAAATTTGCTCTCCCACAATACTCCTGCAAGACTCTTGCAAATCCAACCATCCAAACACACAATTATTATTCACCCTTAATATCTTAAAAACTACTGAACAGATTTATATCAATTCACAAAAAGCACAAACTGCAGACCAAGATCTAGCTTCCTGACTGATTTGATGTAATTCCTTTCAGCAGCTTTTACTGTAGCAGTGTCTAAAGAAATCTATGAATAGTGCATGGGGTTTTAAGTTTTGTGACTCCCTTTTTTCATAGACCCCGCTTGCCAGATCACCCCAAAACATTCCAGTAAGGAGCTGAGGTAGATGAACTTTTGATTGGAAAGTTCTGTGAAGATATGTCCAACAGGGACAAACTCATAAGCAAACTAATATATATGTCTGTTATTGATGTTTTGATTTATTCACTTTCATCACTTGTGGTGACGAGCACTATTTTTCTCTTCTCTTCACGTCACAAAACAAATCCATTCACAAATATGTTCATTCTTTATGTTATTTAAATTTGGTTCTGTGAATTGTGTACCTTGGACATTGTGATTCTCCTACAATGTCTGTGATTTCTAATGGTGTGCTCCTTTGTACATAAGACAAACATGAAACTTTGAAAATAATGTCAAATTAATGGGCTTTATTTGCACAAACAATGGATGGCCTAACATTATTTTAGAATTTACTAGACACAATAGTGAAGGAGGTATACATTTTGTTTTATATATGTTAATGGTTCAACCTCCCTTGCTTTTCGTAGCCCCAACCCCATATGTGTATACTATTTTCACTTAAGTCACTGATGGATTTTCCTCCACCAATGACCTGATTACAAGGGGCCTGTTATACATGTTATTCTGTCCACCCCCACTAATACTAATAAAAGAGACCCTGGTAATTTAAAAGGAGACGATTATCCTGTGATGTAAATTGGTTATAAATAAAGGTATAATTGTATCTAAAATGATAGGATTAAGGGGCGGAGGGAAAGACCGTCCAGTGGGCAAACTGCTGGCTGCACCAAGTAGTCCACTACTTGCAAGTCTCTCTACTCATTACCTTGAGAGAAGACATTGGGGATCATTATAACCCTGGAGGTCATCGACCGCCAGGGCTGTTTTGGAGGAAGCACCGCCAACAGGCTGGCGGTGCTTCCATGGGGGATTACGACCACGGCGGAAGCGCGCGGTCGCACCGCCGGGACCGGCGGTTTTCCACCACTTTTGTCCCGGCGGGAGCAATCCTCCAGGAGCAGCGCTGCCCAGGGGATTACGAGTCCCCCTCCCACTAGCCTTTTCATGGCAGTTTGAACCGCCATGAAAAGGCTGTCGGAAAGGGGAGTCGCGGGGCCCCCTGCCACGGCCATGGGCAGCTTTTCACTGTCTGCAGAGCAGACAGTGAAAAGCGTGACGGGTGCAACTGCACCTGTCGCACAGACGCAACACCGCCGGCTCCTGTATTGCGACCGAGATCCCCGCTGGGCCGGCGCCCACCGGCCCAGTGGGGATCTCATAATAGCCGCGGCGGGAGTGCAGCTGCATTGGCGGCCACCCGGCGGTCCAACCTTGGCGGGCGGCTTCAGCCACCCCCAATAATACTAATAAAAGAGACCCTGGTAATTTCAAAGGAGACGATTTAGCCGCCCGCCAAGGTTGTAATGAGGGCCATTATGTTAAAAATACATTTTTTATGCTCTTGGACAGAGGGCCGTCTCTTCCATGACCAGGGATGTAGGCATTGGGTGGTGATTGTGCCAGAGGGCCTGGGCTCTGAACTCCTGAAGTAAAAGATGCAGAAGGTCTATATATAGTGCTAGAAGACTGTGACCAACGGAGATGACAGAGACTTGACCTGAGATATAGAATTTCTTTCACAGGGTGTGGTGATGTCCTGTTATCAAGCAATTTTGGGTGACAACCACCTAAGTTTTACGTAGCGTATTGGATAGAGAGGGGCTATGTATCTCAGAGAGCTGTTTGTTGGGGCTATTCACCTTCGCCACAGCCACGGCCTGCTCTAGAGCTGTGAGACCAGTGCCACTGCACCGGGTGCTGACTTCAGGTGAGGGCACCATATTTGCAAGTATATTATGATTTAAAAAGCACCTGCAGCATTTCTTACCTCCAGCAATTTTCAGGCAACAATAAAAATATTATAATGAATCTGGTGATGAATGTTCTGCCTGAAGAGAGATCAGAGTTTTGAGGGGCACTGTAAAAGGGTGGTAGTGAGACAGTCCGTGATGGAGGTGGTCATTGGTAAGGGGAGCGCAAACAAACATTATCGCACAGGGCGCCACCAGTGCTAATGCCGGCCCTGGCCATAGCTAGGATACCTATAAAAACAGAAAATAGGTTTTCACAGTTTGTGTCTGCTTTGATTAACTGAGCGATTGCAGTCTATTTGAGATCAGCTATTGTTCCCCCAGGGGCAAAGGGCAGTGGCATAACAAAACTTAAAGGGCCCCCCTTATAAAGTACCTGTGGGTGGCCCCTCTCCCCCTGGACCCAGTCAGGGGCCTGCCGCCTGTGTACAGTGAAATGTGCTGAGGGGGACTCTGGAGCTCGCGGCTAGAGCGGGGCTGAGGGGCCCTTTGTTACGGCCCTGGCAAGGGGAACGCTGATGTATACATGTAGGCTAAATGTGAAATTATGTAGTATTAATGGGTGAACGTGAGGAGTATGTGGCGCTGCCTGTCAATTATCCACTGATATCCGATTAATACTGGTGGTGCACTTAAAAGAAGATCACCCTTTGCTCCTTGCGCTCAGTGGTAAGAATCACTGATAACAGTATTACTTTATATAAGGCACACATCAAACGTAAAGTCCATTTGAAAATTATATTTGTGTCTTTAATTCTTCAAATCTTGAATTTCCATTCTAAAGTTCAATCGTCACTTGTCGGTTGCTGCCAGAAACCACCAGAACCCCAACAAGTGTTTCGTCAGGGGTGTACCCCATGACTTCATCAGCGCTGTTGACTCTTCCTTTTGGTTTTCCTATATCCCTTCTTTATTATTGTCTATAATGACTCCACATTACTGCGTCTCTGTACTTCAGCACGAGTTAGTTGTATTTAAAAATATTTTTTCCCTTTTTAAATTGCTATGGTCAATAAAGAATCTATTCAGAAGACATTGAGTATTCAAAGTGAATATACCATATGGAATTGTAAGATTTTACTTTTACGCAGCTCTCTGAGAGATGATGAAAACAAATTTGAAAACAAATAAACGAGAGTTGTCATTTAAATGTACAAATGTTTTCTTGAAATAAAAACAATAATAAACAGATTAAATAAAAAAGAAGGGTAGACTGCTCTGCAAAGAAGTCAATGTCTTCATTCTAAATGTGCAGCCCGTCAAAGCTGTAAAGTTTAAAATGGAACAACATCGGGCATGAAACCACAATTTGTCCGGGACACACACAATAACACGTCTAGTTCCCACCCTCTGGACTTGTTCTGCAAGGATCATCCAAATAAACCGTGCGTTCGGACTTAGCTGAAGTGGCCAATTCATTTAAATGATATGACCATTTTTTTCCCACCCCTACGTCCTGAGATTGTATCATGTGAGTGTGTTCAATCTAATTCGGTACCTGGAAGCACATCCTTCAAGTCAGAATCAAATCAGATGTCTGGCTTACCAGTTTTTCCATCATCCCCCTCACCAGCTCCTGCCATTATTAACTGCAGAGGTCTGCACGAGTTACTTGCAGGCAACATATAAAACGGAGCATCATTTCCAGGGCTATTAATAATGAACTCAATTGGTGATGGCGGCATAGAAGAATCCTGCCTGCTGGCCAGCACTCCATCAAGGGTTTAATCTCTTATCTGCCTGTGCACCTGCCTAGTGTGTTCACCTCTGCACAGTGATGTACTAGTTATCTTTCTCCGTAAAATGTATTTTGCAGCAGCAGAAATGAAGAGCTGTTGCTCAGTGTAATCTTTGAGATGCTCCGTGGGGCCCCAACATTTCATCAGGTGTTGCTCTCCGGTCCATCTATACATTTGCATGTTCAAGTAAATACGTGTTTCGGGACATAAACACTCGACACCCTTCTCCATAATGTAAAAGGCCATTTCTTAGGACAGGCTTGCTCCATAACATAACATTAACATAACGACAACTTGATTGAACACTTTCTTCTTATCTCTTTGAACTCCCTTGTCTGCCAATCTCACTTCCTTTCCCACGTCTCTGTTCACCCAGCATCCCCTTCCATTTTCACATGCATCACCCTTTTGCATTCGTCTCCTGTGTGAAAACAAGCATCCCACTCTGTCATCCTTCACCTGCTTCTTTTTCCCCGGTGGAAGGGTGGCTAGGCCCGCATCTGACCCTCCCCATCTACTGCCAACCAGCATAAACCCTCTAGGCATTTTGCTGTCCCACCAGTGAACCCACTGCAACTAAAAAATCAGACAAGCTCAGTCCTCCACATCTACTCCTCCCCACAAATTAGTCAGCAAAAACCGCAATTCCATCATGTAATGCGCGTTCCCCATGCCCGACAAATGTGCCCCATCATCTCTGAAAAGTCCCTGTTCACTTTCTTTAATCCTTTAGTGCGTCAACACTTTGATTTCCTGCATCCCACAGAACACCTGCATAGCGCGATTAAGCTTTCTCCTGGCCCGCTTCAAAGCTCCTCTCCATTTCCTTCTGGGCTCAAACTCTGGCCATACTACACAAGCCCCATGCATGTTGTGTTTCAATAATGCCAGGTCCCTCTGCATGTGTTGCAGTAGGGTGAGCCCCGATAATCGAACCAGATCATTTTCCCCTAGGTGCAATACCAGAACATCAGGGCAACCCCATGTTGGCAACATTGCAGTTATAAAAGGAAGCAAATTGCCCCACCTCATGCCACTCTTCCCCCACCACAACACCTCATGTCTGCTACTCGGGAGTCTCAATGAACTGCCATAAACTTGCTTTTGGGCATATTTTGCAGTCCAGTGAATAAACAAATGACCAACCATCCATGCCACTGCTTTTGCTTTCTCCGGGCTGTAAACACACAACCGGAAGGATTAACAAATGTCAGTATATGACAAGATACCCCAATGTATAAAATTGTCCTGTCCTTGAAAATACTCCCTCTCAAGCCCTGTCATATCTCTCGCAACACTTTGACCCCGATGTCCCAATGCACCTAATTTGGCCCAGTCCCAGCCCAAACAAGCCGCCTCGGTAGCCTCACCAATCCGGAATGAATGAGTTCCAAAATTACCCAGCTGCCTTCCTACCCACCTCAAAGCCATTCTAATCACAGCCAACAACTGGAAAGCCGTAAGCTTCTTCCCATCCATGTGACAGAAAACACCCCCTGCCTGCTCCGAAACGTGTTTCTGGAAAGAGTCTAACTCCTGCACTGGACATGCTTTTCCCTTCCACCCTTGATCCAACGTATCCACTTCCCCTTCTCCAACTGGTCCATTTTCAAGAGCCTCAACCAGATCCGCAAACGCGAACCCTGCCTTCGCACATCCTTCTTCTGAATTCCACAAGCTTTACCCACGCCTAGCAACTCAGACACTCAGAAGGCTCCAAAAAACATCCATATCATACACAAATGAAAAAGTGGCACTTCATACGCATCCACACAACAGACCGGCAACGCATGTAACAGTGTACCAATAGTTCAAATGTAATAGCCTCACGCACCATCCTTCCTGACCCTGTTCGCGCCCAGCCCCACCCTTTCAATATTTGCCAAAATTTCATCCTTTGCAGGGTTCCTGCAAAAACACAACTTCCCATAGAAAGACACACCCGCCAACTTACCCCCAATCGTGGCTGGCGACAAACCCTTTTGAATCAGGAATAAAACAAAACGCACCACTCGCGCTTCAAGCTCACCCCTAAATGGCTAAATGGTAATTCCTCAGCGTGGATTCAGCCAGGGACATCTCCACCAGTTCCATGACCATCACTCCCCCCACCCTCAAAGGTCTGCTGGAACCGCAGTCTTGTGCTCCTCTGCGCCAGGTGCCAATGCGCGGAAACACTGCCACTGTGAACGAGACAGTGAATCTGCAACAGCATTGTCGACCCCAGGAATGTGTGCCGCCTTAAATATAATGTTCAAAGACAAACAGCGCAACATGAATCTTTGCAAAAGGCCCAGTACCCTAAGATCCCTTGCCCTCTGTCTATTCACCAGATCAACCACTGTCAAGTTGTCAACATGAAACATTACGGTCCTGTTTGCCAGCTTGTCACCCCACACTACGAAGGCCAGAAAAATTGGGAAGAATTCCAGAAATGCAATGCTCCTGCCCTGGTATAACCAATGTGCTGGCCAAGGTTCTGCACACCACCGACCATCCCAAAAAAGGCCGAAAGCAGAGGCCCCTGCTGCGTCCGAAAAAATCTGCACCTGCCACACTGTGTCCTCCTCCCGAAAAGCCATGAAGACCCCATTAAACTGTGTCAGGAAAAGTTCCCACACCCTGATGTCTTCCCTCAAACCTACCATCAGCCGAACCCTGTGATGAGGAAGGGATGCTCCAGACATCGCCAGCTCCATGCGTCTACAAAAGGTCCTACCTCCCCGAACCACGCTATGTGCAAAATTAAGGTAGCCCAGGATCTGTTGTGCCGCACGCAGCTCTATTCCTCCATCTCAACCTGATCTGTTGCAAAAATTGCAGGATTTCAGCAACCTTGTCTGCAGGCAAACACGCCATCAATGCCACCGTGTCCAGCTCAATACCCAAAAAGGACAACATGCATCTAGGTCCCTCTGTCTTTTCAGGAGCCAGAGGCACCCCAAGAGCCTGCACCAATCTCTCAAAACACTGCAAGCCCTTCCCACACGCTCCCGAGTGTGGTGCCCCTACAAAAAGAAAGTCATCCAAATAGTGTGATACCGTCTGATGCCCACTTATCTGCACAAAAACCCACTGCAAGAAGGTACTGAAAGTTTCAAACAATGCACAAAAAATGTCCATGAAAATATCCCCTCCCAACAGCATCCCCAGCAAGGAGAAATCCTCAGGGTGAATGGGGAGCATCTGGAAAGCTGCCTTAACATCACACTTTGCCAAGTCTGCACCATTGTCGTATCCCCTTATGAGCCGTATAGCGCCATCCACGGAGGCATATACCACCTTAGTATCCTCTGGTGAAATAAAATCATTGACTGATGCCCCTTCTGGCCATGACAAATGGTGTATCAAACAAAACTCCCCCTGTGCCTTCTTGGGGATCACATGCAAAGGTGAGACCATAAGATCATCCATGGGCCACCCATAAAAGGGGCCCGCAATTGTACCCTCTGCCACTTCCTTGGCCAGTTTTATTTCACTACCATGTCCGTCATGGCCAACGCTGACTCTAAGTTCTCCACCCATCTCCTCACCTGCGTCCCTTGATAGCCTACTCGAAAACCTTGTCTGAAACCCCATTCCAATGTGCGTGCCATGTCCGTCTCTGGATACACATGCAACCAGAGCAGTAACCTATCCAAATTATTTGTAGTAGGCACCCTTTGGCCTAGGAGCGCCTTGGCCTCCTCTGCCCCTGGAAGATCTCTACTGCTCCACCGGACTGGCCAAGGAAAAACATTGTGTGACTGGGTGTCTCCCCCCACATTTGGAACATTCATGCTTACATTTGCAATGGTGCCTAGAGCAAAACCCCTTGTTGAAGTTCCAGCATGCTCCTGAGTTAGGCAATGGCGCACTATGTACCTGGCTCGCCCCAGCCGGTGCAGGATGCTTCTGAAAAGGCCTGTAGACTACCGGAAGGCCACTAGTTGTATGGGTGGATACAGCAGACTGTGAAGAAGCCATCCACTGCATCCATAGCTCCTAGTCTAAGCCCCCCCACGGTTTCTCACTCTAGCATGGAACTCCTCATCATAACTCAACCATGCAAAACTTCCAAAATGCATTTGGACCTTGCGAATAATATCCATGTATTTAAACATAGCAATGGCTCTGTCCGCGTATTTTTGGCAGTAAATACTGGCATAAGTCAGGAATGCCGAGGTCCAAATATCCATGGCGATAGGTACCCTAGGCCTATGCGCCAGTTCCCACTCCTCCTCTTTGGAGCCTTTTTTAGCCTGAATGTCACTATGTAGGAGCTGAGAAATATCAACATACTCATGGTTCCATATCCCAGCCTTCCTCTTCTCTGCCATGTGAGACCACAGTGGCATCGCTAAACCCATGTAGGGGAGCCGCTCTTTATGGCTATCCCCTTCTTTAACGTCACTTTCCTTGTCCCCACTCGCCAACGCATCTCCCTTTATCCCCTGTGGTGTCGCAACGTTCTCTGCCTCTTGTTCTTTATCACCCGCAGGTACCGCACTGGTATCAAGTGTGCCATGTAATGAATCATCCCCCACTCCAATAGACTTATATTGGGCCGCACCAGCCTTGCCCCTCCACTCACCCCACGGTGACAACCAGTCTCCCGTTCCTTGTACTCAGTAAGCCCGAGTACTCTCCTCCAACAAGGCCTTAGGCCCGCTGCCTCCTGTGAGCGCCATCTCCCGTGCTCCAGCTCCATTCTTTGATGTTCTGCAAAACATGAAAAGAAGAGGGGGTTGCGCCGCTCCTGCGCCCTGTTTCCCTCCCCTGCTCCCCGCTCACCTCTTTGTCACATATCTCTCCTTCTTCCCATTCCTCCAATTCCTCATCATAGTCCAACTCCACCACTTCTTCCTTGTCCATACCCCATACATCATTGTCAACCTCAACATCCACTGCATCATGCTCGCAGACCGTCCTGTGACCCACATGGCGTCTGCCATCTGCATATTTTGTGTGATCCTGCGGTGTAGAGAAGGCCGCCGAAGACATCTCTATTGCTTTATGCCAACATTCAAGGGCCATGATGCTCCAGTTGGCTTCTCCACCTTTCTGTCAACCTCTGCTGCTGGCATTGACTCTCCGCGCCGCACCTGACCATATGTGCCATGTGCACTTGTCACGCTGCCTGCCCCAACGGCCGCATCTGCCTCCTGCTCCCTACTTTGTTCTTCTGTCGGGACCCATACCCAATGTCTGCACCCTAAACTGCACCCCTGGGGCACCTCGCTAGCCCCCCCTGACTTTCTCTTTGCCTGCCTTGCCTGGCCCTCAGCCTCCCCCTTTTCCTTACATAGGAGCGCCCACCTCTCCTCAGTCTCCACCACTAGCTTCCTCTGCTCCTGTATCCTGGCCTCAATATCCACTGCTGACCAGTCGGTGGTGGGCTGCTGCTGACGAACTTCCCCCCTGGGCCCCCAACCAACACCTGCCTCCCCCTGCTCCTTGCTGGGCACCATGTCCGCCTCCTTCACCCTGCTCTCACTGGCACCCGCCTGAACCCCCCCGCCACTGGAGCTTTCTTATATCTGGCCTTTCCTTTGCCCCTCCTGGCCCCCCAGTTATGCCCTTCTTGTCAGCCTTGCTAGGCTGGCCACCAAAAGGTCCAGAGACAGCTCCAGGCCCGCAGGCCCGCCAGGCCCCTGCACTTCACTAGTGCTGTTTTGGCCTGTAGTAGGCCCTGGGCACTGGGCCCAGGCGCCTCCCCGGCTGCCCCTCCCCCATCTGCCTTTGCTCATCTTCTGGCTCCCCCAATGCACCAATCGCTGTTTTAGGCCCTGGGGGGCGGACCTGCAGAGGCCCCACCCTCCCTGGACTTCCTTCTCCCCCCTTTGTAGGCAAGCAGCAGGTGGCAACTGCCACCGTAACACCATGTGTAACAGCGCGCATTGCGTGCTGCATCCCCACCCAGGCCTGGTCTAGGACACCAGGCCGAGGAGGTTGCTAAGGTCGGCTTCACCTAAAATGCAAAGCGCGCCCCAAACGCCGCCGCGTCATGCGCCGCGACCATTCCCTGTCCAAAATACCTTTCCCCAGGGATCGGATCCAATTTGCAAAAGAGGCCAATCCCCGTTCCCGCCCCTCCTTATAACCCCCCTTTACTCCCTCCCCTCCCCCTATAGCCTATCCCACCTCAGGCCGTTTCCTTCCAGCCTAAAGCTTCCCATGGAGACAATGAATTGCGTCCCTCTCTCCATGGGACCCTCCATTGAGGATGGACTTCATCAAGTCAAGTAGGGAGAAAAAGCAAGGTTAAGCGTGATTTAGCCCAGGCCAGAATCTTAGCCAGCAGAGGCAATGTCAACAAGTCTGATAAAACTTTATTGTTGAGGGACGGGGGGACCCTTGCCAACATAAACTAACATTGACAAAGCTAATAAGCCTCGTTTTGATTGCCAGCCTTTTCGATTTGTTACTGCTTGTTGTTTTGTTATGAGTTTTGTAAAACATTAGTGTTTGATAGTGGATCACTGACAATAATATTTGAACCACCAAAATGCAAATATCAGCAAAAATATTGTGTTAAAAATATGGTTTTACTATACTTCTAATGGTAAATACAAAAATATAAAAAGCAAGTTTCACATTAATATTCTTAAAAGCATACACAAATATAGGGGCATATTTATGAAAAGGGGCGCAGCATCTAGTGCAGTGCCACTTTTCTTGCACCCCTTACCGGCCCCGAATGCCACCATGTGGGCGCCACATTTAAAATACGGCGCACCATGGCGGTAGTCATGCTGACTAGCATCATAATTGTTTACTCTAGTCCAGTGCTATGCAGGATTAGCATAAAAAATGGTGACTCTAATCCTGCAAAGCACCCAGAGGCCCATTGTAACCAATGGAGAGACTCTTTTTAATGCCTGCTCTTAGCAGGTGTTAAAAAATGCAAATGAAAATGACACAAAGAAATCCCATTTTTCACCCCCCCCATGTGCCGGAATGCCCCTATTGCATACATTATGCCTGGCACAGGCATAATGTGGTGCAAGGGGTTACTAAGTGATGCAATGCAAGCATTGCACCACTTTGTAAATATGGTGTGGTGTTTTTGGCCTTCTAACACCACATTAGAGTAAAAAAATGAGGCTAAAGTGGTGTAAGAATTGTGCTAGGCCCACATAAATCTGGGCTGTTACTTAACAGAAATAATAAAAATATATATATATTTTTTTTATATATATATATAATATATATGCATATTTATATATATATATATATATATATATATATATATATATATATATGTAAATAGTTTAAAGTAGAAATATTAAATATTTTAATCTATATAATTAATATAATGTTAGTTAAATACATTTCACTAATCTTTCATACTATATATACTTAAACCAAACACATTTACATATACATATGTCTGTTTATATACTTATAGATAAATAACATAATACAATTATTACAAATATAAATAACATTATATTATTCTTTATTAATTATTAAAATGTATTTTCTTTAAAAGGCACATAGGTATATTTATATTGTACATAAAACATAAAAAAAATTTAACAGTTACATTTCAAAACATTATATAAATTACTAAACAAATAAAATAAAAGATAAAAAATACAAAAATTACAAAAAAAGTGCAAAACTGTAGAAACAAAAATATAAACAAATACTATAACATTAAAATTATAAACAAATATTAACCCCGTAGCTGCTGGGCCTTCCCCCTGGTCGCCTCCCAGTGAGGGATATTTGGGGCTTCATTTGCAAGAGGCCTGAGCCACTGGAGAATCACTTTTCCTGACGCTTCGGTGGCGCAGGCCTCTCAATCATATCTACGGGATGGAGCTTTTCTAAATTCATTTGAAATCATACATCGTCCATACTAAACTCTGTTTTATTCGCCTGAACTGCTCCCACGAATCAATCTGAGTATACTAACGTCATTTTTAGCCTCTAATTTTAAATTCCATGACATAACCTGTACTTTAAAACATTTTCAATTGTACATTTAGCGTATTTATTTATGCACACTTTATTAACATGTTTATATTATTTAATTTTCTAGGCATTCATGGACCTCCTGAGGAGGCTTCATGGACCGCCAGGGGTCCCGGGACCACAGGTTGGGAGCCACTGCTCTACTTCAATGAGACGTCCAATGGGTGTTGTGGTGGGTTTTCCAACACAGGCTCTGACACATTCCCAAATTTACAAGAATCTGTTAACCTGGGAATGCGTCAACACTGTTCACCTCCCTAGGGGAAGTATAATGAGGAACAATACCTTAATTTCTCCCTGTTGTTTCTCTTTCTATGTGTGCTGCAGTTTGCGAACACATAGAAAAAGGAAACACCTCTATTTATTGTTTTTTGTGCAGGAAGGCCTACCCACACAAGTGAGATGCCATTTTTATTGGGATACTTGGGGGAATCCTCAGTGGATGGAAGTTTGTGGCTCCCCACAGACTGCAGAAATTTGTATCACCGAAATGTGAGGAATGGGTGTTTTTTTCATAGAAAATGTGAAGTTTGCAAAGGCTTCTGTGTGACAAAACCTGGTGAGAGCCCCATAAGTCACCCCATACTGGATTCCCCTAGGTGATAGTTTTAAAAACATTTACATGTTTACTAGCTTTCCCTAGGTGCTGGCTGAGCTAACACCCAAAATCCACAGCTTTCATGAGACTTGGGGGAACACAGAATAGTAGAACAAGTGTTATGACCTATTGTCTTTCTCTGCATTTGTGCCTTTCAAATGTAAGACAGTGTGTAAAAAAGAACTAATTCTATGAAATGCCCTGTAATTCACATGCTAGTGTTGGTTCAAATAACCACTGCTTCTAACTTCATATCTTGTTCCCATTTCAGAAATACATACTTTCCTTATTTCCTATTTTTCACTATTTATATTTTACTAAATGAATTGCTGTATACCCGGCACACAATGTAAAAACTCTCAGTTATTGGCTCTGGGGACCTTGGGTTCTTGGTAAACCTAAAACACCTAGGTATCCCCGCAACCAGAAGAGTCCAGTGGACATAAGAGTGTATTGCTTTCATAAATCTGCCATAGCTGGAAACAATAGACAGAAATGGCTTTCTTTTTTCAACTCAGTTTCAATATTTTTTATTTGAACTGTTACTCTCTATAGAAAAACCTTGAACGATCTACACAAATCACCCCTTCCTATATTGAGAATTTTGTCTATTTTTTAGAAATATGTAGCTTTCCAGGATCCACAACTGGTTTCAAACCCATTTATGTCACTAAGGGGAAGGAGGTTGAAAGTACAAAAAATAAGAAAAATGGGGTAGCAGAGATAAATGTGTTTTTCTGATTCTAGTCTGCCTGTTTCTGAAAGCTGGGAAGATAGTGATTTTAGCACCACAATCCGCTTGTTGATGCCATTTGCAGGGAAAAAACAGATGCTTTCTTCTGAAGCACTTTTTTCAAATTTTTCCCAAGCAAACCAAAATTTTTGCCATATTTTTACCAATTTCCCAGTTCACACCAGGGAATCCAGAAACCCTGAGTACCTGTAGAATCCCAAGGATGCTGGAAAAAAGGACACAAATTTGGCATGGATAGCTTATGTAGACAAAATGTTATGGGGCGCCTAAGTGTGAACTTTCCCAAATAACTAAAATAAGATTAGCACGGGGTGCATAGGATTGAATGTTTAATGTTGATGGCAAAATTAATTGCTGTGATAAAAGATAATTATTTAACCATGTGGAACTCACACTAGAACTTACCCCTTAATGCTGGTGTTGGCCTCTCAACTGCCCTTCAAGATCGTGATAGCCCACAGCAAGTATGTGGGCCATTAGCGGGGTCAGGGTGTGGTGCACGTGCATCCCACGTTGGGAGGACGGGCCGAACTGGACTTTGGCTGACTTTCTGGTCCAGAGTCGTAGGTCCTCCCACCTCCTATGGCAATGGACGCTGCATCACTGATAGACCCCCAGGGTCCACACTTTCTTGGTGATGGCCTTCCATTTCACCTTCTTCTGATGGGCATTGGTCTGTATGGATGAGAAAAAAGAAAGAAAAAAAGTTTTGTGAGGTTTTATTTGTCTTTATTGCTGTGCCACAATTTTGTAACATCTCTCACAAGCATTTCTAAAACTTCAGTACAGATTATTTACCAACATCTTTTCCCATAGGAAATGCTAATTTGTTGTGAACTGTTGAGTACCCTCAACATTTCATAGTCCTCATGTCAGTTATTCTTGCAGCACAGGATATTCCTTACCTCACATGTGGCGCCATTACATGGCTAACACATACAGACACTCATCTTTGAGAAAATAGGATGTAGTTTAAATTGAAACAAAATCATCAAACAACTCCATAACTTGAAAAGTTTCTTATTGCACTATACGTTTCTCTCATGTCAACATTTGCTTATAATTTTCACATTCGCTACTGGTATAATGTATGGACATGCAGTTTGTCAAATGATATCTGGATTTGTTAGTAAAATGAACTGAAAGTCAGCTTATTCATTCAAATGACTTTTCTTTTCAATGTACAGACATTTAAACATTGCCAAACATCATTATGTCCCTTGCTACATTATTCAGTTTACTACACTCTAATCACAATACTTCACTCATGTACAAAAAAGGACAAAAAAGCCTGTGTATGAAGAAGAAACATGATACTTACAAAGATGTACCTGTTCCTCTCAGTTCCCATACAACTGGTTGTACAGGGACAGGACCTCTGTGTTGAAGAGTTCCAACTCCTCAGGGGAGAAGTTAGTGGCCCTGTCACCTGCTTTGCCCTGTATCCTGGCTCCCAGAGGTCGATAACAGCAGCAAAAGTGGAAAGCATATTGTTGGTTGCAGTGTTAGGAGGCAAGTGAGCTTTTTTTCAAGATGCCACAAACAAGTGCAAGGTGTACATGACCCATGACAGAGATAGACATATTCATTGGCTTTTGTGCATAGCCATCACACATTAGCCTATCATGGAATGTTACACCTACTACGCGGTCAACTTCCGCCTATGCTGTTGAATAAACAATGTCCTGGCATCAAAGTCATGTGCTTGTCATTTTAGGATGTGAAGCCTTTAATATTTTTAAATTTAATGTTCATCATCATCACTCATACAACACTGTTATTTTCTAAGGTTTTACACATGTTTAAGTGATGTGGTGTATTTTTCACTTCCATTGAAGGAATTTGAGAACAAAAAATAGTCAATGTGTAAATAATACATTTGAGATGTATTATTCATACATTAATATAAAAAATATCAGACATGCAAACATGTTTATTCAAAACTGTAACATAATACAGAAATGTGGTGTACACATATGTCACAAAAAGATCTGCATTGTTACAAAGACATGAGATGTGTGTTGATTATCAAAGAATATCAAAATACTGTAGGACCATTTTAAGTGAAACTTTGTTTTTCTTAAATGCAGACATGTGAACCCAGGGAGGGGAAGAAGACAACAGCCTCAAGTCTGCAGACCTTTTCCAGACCTTGCCACCATGGAGGAAGGGGGCATCATAAAAAAATCAGATTGAATAGGCAAACGATTTTGGATTTATGTCACCAGTTGGAGCCTGATCTTCTGCCTCACAATAGGAATACAACAGTAATAACACCAATATTGAAAATCATGGCAGTAATTCATTTTGTGGCCAATATGCTGTGGCAGTATCTGCAGGCATGTCACAACCAACTTTCAGTTGTGTGCTGCAAGAAGTCCTTTCTTCAACGATGAGATACATGAACAGCTTCATCCAGTTTCTAGGACATCAGGATTTTGTCAATGTGAAGGGAGATGTTTATGCTTTGGATGGCATAGTACATGTGGTAGGAGCAATTTATGGCACACATATTGTCTTGATTGCCTTGATACCACCACACACCAGGGAACAGGCCTACTACAATCAAAAGAACTTCCAATCAATGTGCAAGTTGCCTGCTTATCTTATTTGTACACCTCAAGTGTGTGTGCCCATTTCCCAGGGTCCACACATGATTGCTTTGTACTACAGAACAGCACCATACGCCTGCAAATGTCACAACCCAGATCTGAGAGGGCCTGGATTGATGGCAAGTACAATATGACATGAGGATCATTTGATTTATTCATAGTTTAGGAATGTACAATGGAATGAGATATTTTGCTCAATATATTTTTTTATTTCATATAGGAGAAACAGCTTATCCTAACCAACCGTGGTTGTTAGCACCACTGAGGAATCCAACAACACACTAGGAAAAGTCTGCTTCAATGAGGACACTGGAAGAACATGGAGGCCAGTGGAGCATTCTATTGGGCTTCTGAAGGCCAGATTTAGGTGACTGGACAAACCGGTGGAGTCCTTCTCTACTCGATAAGTGTGCCAAATCATGGTTGGCTACTGCATGTTGCACAACATCGCCCTACGAAAGAACATCCTAATCATCACAGAGGAAAAAGACCATGAAGAGCCACTGGATGAGGATGTTGAAATGACAAATGAAGATGACAGTGGTGAAGAGGAAGCAATACTGTGTCTATTGACATTGATTATCTTTGGTTGTGCCAAGTATATGTGCCCTCCTAACGTATCATTTGAGTCAATTTTCTTATGTGAAATCATTAATTTTCACTTAATATTCTGTTTTAAGATACTTCACCATGTCATCTTCATTTGGAAGTTTCAAAGTTGTGGCATTTGCAGCGATATGTTGTTTTTAAAAAGTACAAAGGAAGCATGGGTTGATCTTGGGAAAGACACACACTTTGGATGTACAGATCTAGTACAGAGACACCTTGTACAGTGATTAAAGGAAAGTACTTGAGATTGTATTAGACCTGTTGTCTTTTGAATGTTGTCTCCCAGGCAATATGTGCTGCTTAACTTGCTCTAACCACATGTATATGTCAAGCCATAGTGTACTGATCTCCCTTCACATTGGCTAAATCTTCTTGGATTAAGTATATAAAGCTGTTAATGTGTCTCATTACTGTAGAAAGAACTTTATGTAGCACAGCTTTGAAACTTGGTTGTGACATGCCTCCAGATACTTCCATAGTGTATGGAAATGATCCCATGGCCACAAAATGTAGTACTGTCATGATTTTGACTATTGATGCAATTGATGTTGAATTCCTATTGTGAGCCAGGATGTCATGTATCCAGCTGATAACATCAATCAACAAAAAATTGCCTTTTTAATTTCTTTATTTCAATTATTTCTCCTTCTTCCATGGTGACAAGGTCTTGGAGCTATTGAACTCTAAATGCCACAGACTAATTGGGTTATGCATGGTTTGTAAAAAACAAAGATTGTTTTCTTTCCAATGTATGACACCAATACATTGAGGTTTCTGTTTTTTTTAACTTGTTTTGAAATGGGAAACACATATCCTAATTATTATATTTTTTGTTGGAATCTTATTAATTGATAGTTTTTTAAAATGATGGTGGATAGAAAACATAAAAAATGAAATGAAACGATAAATACAACACCAGTCTTTGGCTTTGTGTTATATGATTTTTTAACACAACTTAACTAAAAATAGATTGAAACCTAAAACTAAAGAAAATTAAAAAAGAACGAAGTTCATCATGGTGGATGAAACTATTTTGATGAGCTAAAATTGTTAGAAGTCCAATGTAGAAAATACAACTGCCCTCCAAAAAGGTAAATGCTTCCTCCATGAAACAGTTGACAGAGTAAATGGTAGACATAGACTGGAGGAAATTGGGGGCCTCATTTACGAGGCCTGTGGTGCAGGGCGGCACAGGAAGTGCCCTGCTCTGCCACCCTGCGCCACCAGAAACAGACAGAAATGTACTGCATCTGTAAGATATGGCACAATTCTGTCCTCTCCCCCTGTGCTGGCACACAAATTGCTGCCTAGCCACAATGCAGGTACCCTTGCACCAATGTGCAAGGGTGCATGCGTTGTGGGGATGATTGTTTTTGTGCAGGAAGGGACACCTTCAGCTGGGGTGGGAGGTGTTGGTATGGGCCGAGTGAGACTCACTGAAGGTATCTGCTCAGACAGGCCAGATGGACCAGACTGCTCCATGTCATCCGGATTTGCAGTAGTGGTGTCCTCACTGAAGGCTTGATCCGGGTCTGGAAGGAGGTGTCTTCATGTGCAGATGATGATCCACTGGCCCTGAGTGTTGGGTCTTATAGGAATTAGAAACAATAGGATATTAAAAGTCTGGACTGTACCTCCAATCTGTCTTCAGCTACAAATGGAGGAACTTAAAAGTAAAAATATGATTAATGAAATGAATAGGCCTTCATGTGATTTTTTTCTACATTCCACATGCACGTTACTTTACACAGATGCAAAGTTCACAACAAATGTTGAAGAGATGTCCTGAAATGAAAAAGGTTATTTAGAAGGTGTACATTACATGTATCTGACATTCAACCCAACACAGTAGTGAGGAGAACTGAGAACTGACCATTCAAAGGCCTATACTACAGAACAACTTATTTGAATTTTTGGCATTGATCATCATATGAACAGTGCAAAATAAATTGTGTATCAATAATACTAATTTTCAAGATGCCACAGAACATGATTAGTACAGAGACACCTTGTACAATGATTGAATGAAAGTACTTGAGATTGTATTAGACCTGTTGTCTTTTGATTGTTGCCACCCAGGCAATATGTGCTGCTTAACTTGCTCTAACCACATGTATATGTCAAGCCATAGTGTACTGATCTCCCTTCACATTGGCTAAATCTTCTTGGATTAAGTATATAAAGCTGTTAATGTGTCTCATTACTGTAGAAAGAACTTTATGTAGCACAGCTTTGAAACTTGGTTGTGACATGCCTCCAGATACTTCCATAGTGTATGGAAATGATCCCATGGCCACAAAATGTAGTACTGTCATGATTTTGACTATTGATGCAATTGATGGTGAATTCCTATTGTGAGCCAGGATGTCATGTATCCAGCTGATAACATCAATCAACAAAAAATTGCCTTTTTAATTTCTTTATTTCAATTATTTCTCCTTCTTCCATGGTGACAAGGTCTTGGAGCTATTGAACTCTAAATGCCACAGACTAATTGGGTAATGCATGGTTTGTAAAAAACAAAGATTGGTTTCTTTCCAATGTATGACACCAATACATTGAGGTTTCTGTTTTTTTTTTTACTTGTTTTGAAATGGGAAACACATATCCTAATTATTATATTTTTTGTTGGAATCTTATTGATTGATAGTTTTTTTAAATGATGGTGGATAGAAAACATAAAAAATGAAATGAAACAATAAATACAACACCAGTCTTTGGCTTTGTGTTATATGATTTTTTAACACAACTTAACTAAAAATAGATTGAAACCTAAAACTAAAGAAAATTAAAAAAGAACGAAGTTCATCATGGTGGATGAAACTATTTTCATGAGCTAAAATTGTTAGAAGTCCAATGTAGAAAATACAACTGCCCTCCAAAAAGGTAAATGCTTCCTCCATGAAACAGTTGACAGAGTAAATGGTAGACATAGACTGGAGGAAATTGGGGGCCTCATTTACGAGGCCTGTGGTGCAGGGCGGCACAGGAAGTGCCCTGCTCTGCCACCCTGCGCCACCAGAAACAGACAGAAATGTACTGCATCTGTAAGATATGGCACAATTCTGTCCTCTCCCCCTGTGCTGGCACACAAATTGCTGCCTAGCCACAATGCAGGTACCCTTGCACCAATGTGCAAGGGTGCATGCGTTGTGGGGATGATTGTTTTTGTGCAGGAAGGGACACCTTCAGCTGGGGTGGGAGGTGTTGGTATGGGCCGAGTGAGACTCACTGAAGGTATCTGCTCAGACAGGCCAGATGGACCAGACTGCTCCATGTCATCCGGATTTGCAGTAGTGGTGTCCTCACTGAAGGCTTGATCCGGGTCTGGAAGGAGGTGTCTTCATGTGCAGATGATGATCCACTGGCCCTGAGTGTTGGGTCTTATAGGAATTAGAGACAATAGGATATTAAAAGTCTGGACTGTACCTCCAATCTGTCTTCAGCTACAAATGGAGGAACTTAAAAGTAAAAATATGATTAATGAAATGAATAGGCCTTCGTATGATTGTTTTCTACATTGCACATGCACGTTACTTTACACAGATGCAAAGTTCACAACAAATGTTGAAGAGATGTCCTGAAATGAAAAAGGTCATTTAGAAGGTGTACATTACATGTATCTGACATTCAACCCAACACAGTAGTGAGGAGAACTGAGAACTGACCATTCAAAGGCCTATACTACAGAACAACTTATTTGAATTTTTGGCATTGATCATCATATGAACAGTGCAAAATAAATTGTGTATCAATAATACTAATTTGCAAGATGCCACAGAACATGATTGGAATTTTTTAATTTAGCAGACTTTGGATTATGAATCCAATTACATCAATTCACAGGGGTAAAAAGAAGGTGACAACATAATAGATCAACACAATAAATTACTTTTTCATTCATAGCATGCATGGGTGATTGTCAAATGCATAACACTGCCAGATGTGCAGAGTCGGAAGAAAAGAGAGATTGAACAACTTCACATTGCACTATTTTCCAGAGGAAAAAACAGGGCATCATAGTAGTTGTAGTCATTTGTATTCACTATTGACAATACTTTTTAAAATGTGATTAAACGTACCTATTTAAACATCTATAGTGAAAATTAACAGACATTTACAATATGTAAGCACATGTGTGAATGATGTAAATAGGTGTAAGGAACACTAACAATCGCTATTTCTTCATGTGCAAAAAGATGGAGTTTGGAACCTGTTTTTTCAGTACAACAAAATACATTGACAGAAAGCAAGAAACTAGGCAAATTCAAGAAACAATCAATGGAGAACAACACACATTCTAACAACACATATTGCTCATTTTTAAAAGGAGAAAAGCAACCATGATGCTAGTATTTTGGATGAAACAAGATAATTTTATGAATTATTTTAGATTTATATGTTTTGGTAGGGGTTTTCAAACATTATTTACAGCTACTTTAAGTAAAAAAAGTTCCATATGTGATTATTGAGACATTGCTTAATTCAACTTACCAGTCTCCACTCCACCATGGATTCTCATCAAGCCTTCAGGATGTAGGATCTGCAGGAACATCTCCTTCCAGGGTAAGAGTTAAGGGGGGCTGAGGGAACCATCCCCAGTCCTCTGGGCTTCCAGGTGACGCTTGGAGGCCAGAGAATGCACTCTCCCATGCAGGTTGTTCCACCTCTTCCTAATTTCCTCCAGTGTGCACAGTTTGTTTGCTACTATTTAAATACAAGAGCAACCCAATGTTAACATGAACATGGGTATAAATCCTTGAACATGAAACAAACATTCATGTGAACCTCATTTGTCATATATATATACAGTTGGGCAGAATATAAATCACAATAAACAAATCAATTTTAAAACATTAGGACAGTATAAAATCTGTGAGGCATATGTCCAAAATATAAAGTACAACCAGTACATGAACATGTCATATAGGTCCAAATGGAAGTTCTAGTTTTGCAAACCAAAAAACACACAGGATTACGTTGTGACAAAATCAAGATAGTGACAAAATGCACCCCAGGTGAAAGAACACCAAATTTAAGAACTAAAATATTTTATTTCTTTAAAAACAATAGTTGGTTCTATTGGTACATGTAGAAGGACAGCCACAACTGATAGTTATACAAAGTATCCACAGGGCAATTGCCCTTGTGGGATAAGTAATAGCAGGAACCCTAGCTCAGCTGGCACTTAGGGAAGCTTTGCAAACCTGTACATTTTATAAAACTAGACACCTAGGGGTAGCCAGGGTTGGGTGACTTGCATTGCTCGCACCCAGAATACCTTGCAGGCCTCAAACTTTGATTAAAAAACTAATTCTCCTCACATTTCTGTTAAGGAATGTTCTAGAATCTGTGGAGAGCCACAAACTTTCATACACCTGGCATTCCTACAAGTCTCCCATTAAAAATGGTACCTTACTTGTGTAGATTTTGGACTGTAGGTCCGTTCACAGCTAAGAAAACTTTAAAAACCTGTGTATTTTTGAAAAACTAGACATCTAGGAGTATCCGGGCTGTGGCGACTTACGTGGCTCTCACCAGGTTTTCTTACCCAGAATCCCTTGTAAACCTCAAACTTTGACTAAACAAATATATCTTCCTCAAATTTCTATGATGGGAAGTTCTGGAATCTGTAGGGAGTCTAAACTTATATCCATCCGCCATTCCCCATATCTCCTGATAAAAATGGTGGCTCACTTGTGTGGGTAGGCCTAGTGCCCGCAACAGGAAACGTCCTAAAACGCAACATTGGTGCATCACATTTTTCCACTGAAAACTGAATTCCTCTGCATAGTGCATGCGACAGGAAAAGGCCTAAAATGCAACATGGGTGTATCACATTTTCCCACTGAAACCCGATCCTTATTTTCCAATGTGTGTAACTGTAGATTTTGGGCCACAACTCAGCTGGCACCTAAGAAAAACTACCAAACCTATACATTTTTGTAAACAAGACACGTAGGGGTATCTTGGGTGTGGTGATTTGTGTCACTCTCAGCAGGTTTTCTTACCCAGAATCCCTTGAAAACCTAAAACGTGACTAAATAGCACATTTTCCTCAAATTTTATGTTGGAAATTTCTGGAATCTGCAAGGAGTCACAAACTTCCATCCACCTGCCAATCCCTAAAAATCTCTTGTGTGGGTAGGCCTAGTGCCTGCGAAAGGAAATGGTCCAAACTGCAACATGAACACATCACATTTTTCCACTGAAAACACCCTTTTTCCAATTTGGGTAGCTGTAGATATTGGACCCTAGCTCAGCCGGCACCTAAGAAACCTACAAAACCTATACATTTTAGAAATGGGTGATTTTCATGGCTCTCACCAGATAATTTTACCCAGAAGCCCTTGCAAATGTAAAACTGTGGTAAGAAACACACGTTTCTGTGACAGAAGATTTTGGAATCTTCTGAGAGCCACAAATTTACTACCACTCTGAGTTCCCATACATCTTCAATAAGAACGGGACCCTACTTGTGTGGGTGGGCCAAGAGGCCACAACACAAAAGGTCCTAATGGTCTACGTTGAGAGATAAGGAATCTATACACCCCACTATAGGCAGGACCTTCATTTTGTGGAAGGAGCCAGATCTGTAGGAGTCATTTAAAGCAATATTAGAACAAACGGTATGAGAAGAGTGGAGTACTATTAAGCTGCAGCATTTTGAATATGGAGAAAAGAGGGGTACACTTCTGGTGTGAAAGACCAAGGCAGATGTGGTTAGTACTACTATTGGCTCATTGGTAGAGCTTGGTACTGGATGGATATTGTAAACAGTGGAGGATATCAAAGAAGAACCACTAAGCACCTTAAGCACAGTTTATCATGAGGCTATTGACCCTGAACCCCAGGAAATCAAAGCTGGTTGAGAAATCTAGACCTACCTATATTGTCTGAGGAGCATACAGCCTATTTTCAGGCAGAGATTACTGAGGAAGAAATACAAAGCCAGGTATCCAGTATGAAGTATTGTAAGGCTGCAGGCCCTGATTGGTTTCCCGCAAAGCTGTATAAATGAGATATTGAGAAGGTGCCTCCAATATGGAGAACCCTTTTTAACACAATATATTCAGGAAACAAAGAACCTCCCCTCTAGGTACACAACCACAGTGGCCCTGATTTTGAAACCAGGTAAGGACTCCAAGAAAGCAGAGACATACAGACCCATTTCACTAATGAACTGTGCTTACAACATATTTACTGGAATATTACTTAGGAGGTTATCACAGGTCATTCATACAGTTGTTCATGTTGCCCAAAAAGGTTTAATTCCAGGTAGGCATCTCCATGAGTTACCACACCTTATTATAGGAGCAGTTGATGTAGCAAGTACTTGTACCTCTCTTTTGGCAGTGGCAACAGCGGAAGGCATTTGACAGAGTCAATTGGATATATTTGTGAAAAGTGCTAGAGGGATTTGGTGCTAAAAACAATACAGAAGCTGCTTTGATCTCCCACAGCAAAGATCCAGGTGAATAGGAATCCCACACAAGTTTTCCCACTATAGACAGGTACAAGACAAGGATGCCCACTGTCACCAATATATTCAACCCCTACATGGAGCCTCTAGCACAGGTGATCCATTTGGATCAGACAGTGCTTCCTTTTCAGCATTCTGGTCTCTCAATGAAAGTCGCACTTTATACAGATTATCTAATTCTGCATACCACCAACCAAGAGTGCTCTATACCCAAACTTCAACAGCATGCTGTAAAATGTAGGGAGTTATCAGGATATCTAATAGATAGGGAAAAAATGATATTATGGCCTGGTCATGTGTAAGTTCGAGTTCCCACCATAAAGATCAGATCAGGTATTGAGGCATTCTAGTGATGCACAATTTGGATGAACTCCCGGACAAAAATTCAGACAACATCAGTAAGGAAATGAATGCTTTGCTAAGAGATGGGAAAACTTACAAGAGAGGATTTATGGACAAGTTAATATTGCAAAGATGATGGTCCTCCCAAAGGTAACCGATCTGTATTATCGTGACTCAAAAAGAGTAAACCACACCAGACTTAATGCCAGAGTTCTGTGAGTGTTATCTCTGTAGCCCTCACCCAATAATTACCACCAGTGCCATATATGATCTCCACTGAGGTGACTTAGTGGGTAGCATCATCATCTGGTTCCCCACCTAGGTACTCGCTTCTCCAGGTGACTGGCACCTCCAAAGATACTGGTGGGATCTGTGCAAAAAGTAAAAAAGTAAAATGATCTCCTATGCCTAAGAAAGAGCTTTATTGAAAAATAGTAATAGGGGTAAGTTTCAAAACAAATAGGGTAACACTTATATGGATGTATTACAAGTCCTTAGCATCACACATAATTGGTCAACATGTTTCGGCCAGTACATACTCCCCTTCGGGTCTGTGGCCTTCTTCAGGATCTATTTTGACCAGATGTGATTTTTAGTTGAAACTCTGTACAGGTAAATATATTAACTTATGTCTTTTTGTTATTTTTATATAACTAATGCTGTTTTTGCAGACAATACTCATGCCTGCAACCCTAAAGGAGACAAGAGGTGGGCAGTGAAAATAAGCCATAACATACAGTCTTTCATATCTGTGACTGCATCCATCTAATCCTGAAGAGGGGTTATGTTCACTGCATGCAAATACACCCAAATTGCGCAGGTTGAATGTCAGGGTTGTGCTCAAACATTTTATATTATTGTGAGTGACCATGCAGTTCTTATCTTTTAAAAGAGGCACAGCTCACTGGCAGACAGATCATATCATGGTCCCTGCAAAGGTTTAAGGATGACCAGTAAAGTTAACAACAAAGGAATTGGGGACCCTGATGTGCCCTCAGTGTTAGGAAAGGAAAAGGTGACTGCCGAAATTTCTAAATCAAAAATATTGGGGTGAGGATGCCTATAAGCATTGTTTAATGGAAGATATGTGGTGGTGACCTGAGTCAGCATGGATGCTTCTTTTTCCTACCTTGATACTTATTACATTTTTTTTGTTACATCTTAATGTATTATGTTTTCAATCCTCTGGAGAGAGATCGTTCTCAATAGCTCTTTAAAGGGTGCTAGAGGGTATGTGTCTTTTAATAACATCCCATGCAGATTGTGCTTCTTCATAATGAAAGACACCAACCCTCATTTTAAATCACTGTGTGAGTAGCAGATTCTATGTCCTTTATCCCCTTCAGATAGTGTATTTACATGGTGGTTCATCTGTTCTTTATTTTACCTTGATGGAGTAATAACACTCTTAAAAACATTGCTCAACAATTAATAAAATACCTTGTGGCTGAGCAACTACTGGTTCATAGCGGGTGAGGAATAATTGTCTTGTCATCACCCTCAGAAAACAAATCATTAGCACAAAAAAAGAGAAAGAAAGGGGCGTACTTGGCTTGCGTTCACATGTATGATATATGCCCAACAGTATGACATTACAAAGCCAAACTGTAAAATTCTTTGTATTTGTGTCCTCAAGCTAAATGGGGGGCCAGGTATAAAAAGCATGCCACTTTGCTCTGAAGAAACTCCCTCTCTCCTAGCTGTTATGCCCACTGCGTCCTTAGTGCTAGAGGACCAACTTTAGAGTTGTTCACATCTCTTCCACAGTGTAAGCAGGTCCCTCTTGATGAGACTTTCCCACACTAAACAGTTAGCATAATCGGAATATATGTTATGGGATAAAAGCTGTTTGAGAAAGGCCATTTCATTCATTAGTTGGGATGAGAGTTCATAGGCTAAAGTTACAGATACTCGCATATTTGCCACAGTATAAGACCATATTTTAGACTGCTCACAAGGAAGCTTTTACAAGTTACAAACACAAAGTGGTCAAAAACAGTGTAACAAGGTAAATTTGTGTTTAGCAAGCTCCCTCACTTACTTGATGCTCCAAGAACCTGCAGCCGGTCACGTCCTCCCCATCAAGAATGATGGACTTTGTCAGAGGAGCCAAGATCAAATCAAGGCCAATGAGAGTCCCCTAGAGATTGCTCCCATTGACCATGGTTTGAGCTGCTGCTGTAGCAAGCACTAGGCCCAGCCACACAAGTGGAGCTACATTTTTAAAGGTACAAGTGGGATAATGCAGAGTTGTAGGAATTTTATGGATTCCAGAAGTTTCCGTCACTAAAATGGAATGAAAACATGTGATTTAAGACAGAATTTGAGGTTTGCAGAGCACTGTGGGTAAGAAAACCTCATGGGATCCATGGAAGGCACACCACTTTAGACTCCCTTTGCTGTCTAACTTTCAAAAATGTCTGTGGTTTGTAGGTTTGCATGGGTAGTACCACAACATGACCCCAAATACAACAGCTACCTCTTTTTTCAATCTCTCAACAGAATGCTTTAGGGCCTTTTTTGTCCGGCCTCTTGGCTCATCCACACAAATGGGGTCCCGTTTGTATGAGGAGACATGTCGGAACTCAGGTTGGTAGGAGATTTGTGGCTCCCAAAGATTCCAGAACTTTTGGTCACAGAAATGTGAGGAAAATGTGTATTTCATACAAAGTCTGATGTTTTCACGGACTTCTGAGTAAAATTACCTAGTGAGAGCCATGTACGTCATGCACCCCTGGACTCTCCTGGTTGTCTAGTTTTCAAAAATGTGCAGGTTTGTTTAGGTGTCAGGTGAACTAGGGCCCAAAATCCACAACTACCCACATTCCAAAAATAATAATAATAATACAAAAATGAGGAATTCTTAGTAGGGGCTATATTTCCATTTTTGATGAAAAAGACAACTTTTTCCCCTTGGTGAATGACTTAACATCTGCCATGCTGATACTACTCCACCTGCCAAATTTATAAATGACCACCAAGCTGGGGGTCAATTCAAATATTTTGAAAGGGACCATTGAAAAGGCGGTTCCTCTCAATGCCTTTTTACGTTTGACACACTAGTCTATCCATCCACCGTTTTTTTTGATTGTCAAAACCAAAATCCATTCACACTCCATTCCTGCACCCCAGACAAGACTTTCATAGCACAGGCCACTTGCCCAATCCAACAGAGCAGTGAACTCACATCAACATACCACAGCCATGCAAGGGACCATCACATTCATACGCCATAGGAGAGAATCCCAATTCAAAACAACCTATCAACGAGTCATCAACCAAATTGCACAGGACCACATCACAGACAAACTTCTATAAACACATATGTCCAGACATGTTAACAGATGACGCAAACACAAACTTCACAAATGAAAAAACAGATTGACACATTTTTGCCACCTGTCAAGCAACCACCTCCATTCTGAACATTACTGAGTGCATGCCTAGTCAACTTTTACTAATGGCTCCCAATACAGCCACATGAGGCGCAGGAAGATAAGTCTTACATGTGTATTTAGCAAGCTCACTGGGGTAAATCAAACTTTTTCCAGTATGTGGATACAAGTTGGGGGTATCTGAGAATGCCTTCCGAGGCCTACATTGCTTTAGGTGAGTGAGAAAATGTACCTTTGAAACTCAAGCAAACATAGTGGGGAATACTGCCCGAGTTCCCTAAAGAGAATATAATAACCTACACAGAATGTCAGTTTTTGACACACAGAATAATCAGTGAAAACATAGGATTTGTCAGGTCCACTGTTATATGCAGTGTTGTAACTGTACTGTACTGTAAATGCACTTGCAGTAAACAAAACATATACTTAGTTCCAACAGAGGATGAACATGACAAGCAGGACAAACACTTTACCAATACATGTAGCATGGGATGCAGAGTTTTTAGAGATGGGCAAAATATTCAACTCACTGGTGGAGTTTGCAGAGTTTTTCCCACTCTATGCTTGCTTGGAGTGCGGAGTTCCTGCATTATGCCACCAACCAGCACATGGTAGTTTTTTCTCTTGCACGGTTCACCAACATTAAGTTGGAGAGTGCAGGAGAGAATTTGCTTCCTCTATCGATTTTCAGGTGCTATAGAGCCTCCCTGCAAGATTTATCAACATTTGCGTTGAGAAAGTTGCAGCAGAGAATCTACTTGAGAAGCAGAAAGAAGCAGCACACTTTGGCACGCTGCTTGGTGGCATTGGCACTGATTCAACAGCATGAAAGAACCTTCTGATGCTAAAAATTAGTGTGAGCAGCACCACATGCTCGATTTCACCTGCATGTGAAACTCCGTGGAACCTCGCAGAGTTTTCTGTAACTCCGTGGAATTCCACAGAGTGAAACTCCGCAAGTTCCACCCAGGCCTAATTGTTTTGAAAACCACTATCACCCAAGAGGTATCTTGTTGCCGAAGCAAGAGCAGTCAGGCCTGATTCATGGCATATCCTAGTCGAAGAGCCAAGTGTTCAGCTTCATGAGGAATGCCCTAATTTTAGAGATGGCACATAAGTGTAGAGGCTGGTCAGTCTGACCTGTTGAAACACATTAGGAAAAGTCTATTCTCCTTGTTATGGTGTTGCCTCTTCTGAGCAAATGTCTGGAAGGTTTCTGAAATCTGAGGTGGTATTAAGATATGCTGGACCAGTGCTGTGCAAGAATATGAATGTGTGTGGCAGTTTAGAAAGAGCCATAGACTGGGAATCAATGCAGCTGTTTCAGGTGCTGGGTGCGTTGGTGTTGGGGTGACGGAAACATCGTATTACAATTAATTTCCCATCCAAAATGATGCTAAAGATACTGCAGCAATAGATCACTTCATAGTCTCTCTAGTATGGAAAATGTGAGTTCACACAAAATACCTGAGTATTTCAACATCTGAGCTAAGACTCCTCATTCCCTTCAGTCGTCTTCAGGTCCCATACATCCACTGTATTACATAGATTTAGGGGGTCATTTTGACCATGGCGGTACGGGACCACCAGGGCTAAAACGACGGAAGCACCGCCAACAGGCTGGCGGTGCTTCCAGGCGTATTACGACCGTGGCGGAAGCGCCGCGGTCGCACCGCCGGGGCCGGCGGTATTCCGCCACTTTTGCCCCGGCGGAGATATTCCGTCCTGGGCAGCGCTGCTTGCTGCGCTGCCCAGGGGATTACGAGTCCCCGACCGCAAGCCTTTTTCTGGCGGTTTGCACCGCCAGGAAAAGGCTGGTGGAACGGGGAGTCATGGGGTCCCTGGGGGCCCCTGCACTGCCCATGCCACTGACAGGGCCCCATGCAGCTTTTCACTGTCTGCAAAGCGCGACGGGTGCAACTGCACCCGTCGCACGGCAGCAACACCACCGGCTCCATTTGGAGCCGACTCCTATGTTGCTCCTGTGATCCCCGCCGGTCCAGCGCGGATCTCGAAATGGCCGCGGCGGGGGTGCGGCCGCATTGGCGGCCGCATAGCGGTCAGATCAGCCGCCCGCCAAGGTCGTAATGACCCCCTTAGTCTCCTAACATTCACCAAAATCTTATCAAAAATAGCTTTAGGTACAATCCTCAGAGAAAGAAGTTACTCAACTTCTGGTGGGTTGTGGAAAACAAGCTCACATTCCACATCTAATTATCACTGGCCATAATCATATCAATTGGTAATTGCCCGAGAGCTAGTGCAGTAGTTTTCTATTAATCCAGTAGTTGTCTGTCTTACCAGGGACTTTGGCCCATAAACATCTAAAACATTTATTGAAATCAAGACAATGTCAGCACATCCCCTTTTCTACAAAGGCTCCAACCAAACTGCTAGATATTGCAATTTACCTCCTGTATCAAATGTGCTGTTATATACATTTTACGTTTTATGAAGGTATGTTTTCCATCAGACATGGCATCACGGATGAAGGTGAAACACAGGGCTCATGTAGCTCAAAAAAACATTGTTTTTGTTATTGCCAGAGCGCAAAACAATGCCCAGTGAAAACTACATTCATGTTTGACTATTTAATGTTTGTGTCCCCATTACCCAGCTGTCAAAATTGCAAACACTTGCTAAGAGGTTAAATGTTAGTATTATGCATAAAATAAATAGTTGATATTTACAAATGTGTCTCCAAAGGAAAGAGTGAAAAAGAGGAACATCATAGCATTTTAGAATTTTGTATAGCCCTTATGTAATCTTTAAGCTGCTCCCAAGTGCTGTGTGAGAATAGAAATAGGAAAGAAGTGACAGAAGAGAGGGAAGATGAGGAGAGTGAAAAGGGAAATGTTGGGGCATTCTGGAAGTTCATCTCGGCCATGTGCCTTCCTAAGGATGCTACTAAGTGAAAAAGGGAAACAAAGAGTGAGTGAAGATGAGGTATATGGAAGAGGAGAACATCACAGCAAGTTAAATGCTTCTTTGATTGTTATGCTGCCCCAAGACTACTTCAAAGTGCAAATGGGGAAAAGGACAGGGAATAAGGGATTATGAGTGAGAGGTAGTAGAGGAAACGTGGACATAAATTGTTTCATATGAAAGATTACACTTCACCTACCACTCTGTCTCCTATCAGTTCCTTATCTAGCTCTTTGAAGCAGCATTAGTGTGGCATAAGAGTTGTTCAAGTACCCAGCCAGCCAGAATGTTCTCCTCTTACCTCTAACTCTGAATCTGTCCCTTTCAGCACTTTAAAGAATCCTTGAGGTAGTATATTTTCTTAATGAAAGCAAATTGTCATAATGTTCCCTTATTCCTTCACTCATCCTTCCTGTTCCCTCCTTAAAACATCTGTTCTCATGCAACCCTTTAAAGCATCCTTTTGATGTCCATAACCATGTTTTCATATGTTATTTAAGGATTGATAAATTCACAAACCTTTCTTGCAACTCCAGCCATGTAGCATCATATTGGACTTCAGTGTCTGCTGACTGCTTGAACTTCCTTTTTGAATCTTTATTTTATAGGGATGCTTAAACATATTTAACAATATTAGGGCATGTATTTAAGTCTGGGAATAACACATACACTACTCACACTACAGTCTGTGCAATAGTATGGAAAGGGTTAGACTTTGGAGGGGTTAAATTTACTAATCCTACTCCAGTCTGTGCAACAGGCAGAAAAGCATTCAACTTTGGAGGTGTTACATTTACTATTCACACTTTAGTGCATTCAACAATATGGAAAGTGCTGGACTTCAGAGGGATAACATTTACCATGCCCACTCCAGTAAGTGCAAGAGCAGGGAACAATGGGACTTTGGAAAGGAAAAAATGACTAATGCCAATCCAGTCTGTGCAACAGTAGGGAAAGCTGTACACTAAGGAAGGGTTGTATTTATTATTCACAATACAGTCTGTGCAACAGTGGGGAAAGCATTGGAATTCAGAGGGGTTAAATTAAGCTTTCCCATCCCATTCTGTGCAACAGTAGAAAAATCGGATTTCAGAGGTGTAAAATGTACTATTCCCACTCAAGTGGATGCAGCAGTAGGGAAAGCACTGGACTTTGGAGGGGTTAAAATTACTATTCCTACTTCAATCCAAGCAACAGTATGGAAAGCGCCGGACTTCGGAGGAGTAAAAGTTGCTATTCCCTCTTTAGTCTGTGCAACAGTAGGGGAAGTACTGGACTTCACAGGGGTTAAAATTACTATTCCTACTCCAGTCTGTACAACAGTAGAGAAGGTGTTGGAATTTGGCGGGATAAAATGTATCATTCCCAATCCATTCTGCGCAACAATAGGGAAAGCATTGGACTTCGGAGGGGTAACATTTACTATTCCAGTTTAAGCAACAGTAGGGCAAGTATTGGACTTCTGGGGGTATGATTTACTATTCCCACTCCAATCTAAGCAACAGTAGGCAAACTACTTCACTTCAAGCACATTACGTAATTGCACATTTGTATTAATTTACAAAAATATAAAACACTATAAACATTATTGTTTAACATCATATATATATATATATATATATATATATATTTATTCAAAATAAAAAATAAAAAACAATTGACCAATTTATAAAATGAATAAACAATGCAATAATGTTCAATTAAAAAGAATGGTTCTTTAATATTTACTTACTTAACTTGCCACTCTATAGCCCACGAGCATAGCAACCCATAACTAAAATTAATAAAAAATAACGCAATTTATATAATTAATAAACAATTACATAAATAATTAGCAATTTATAATATGTTTTAATTAATATTACTTAACTTCCCACCCAACAACCCTACAAACCCAGCAGCCCACACCTAAAATATAACGAATGTGTATAATTATTACACAATTCACATAGATATAAATCAATTAATTATTTAATTATAAAATAATAATTCGATATTAAATATGATTTAATTAACTTCCCATGGTTTACCCTTAAAGACCTAGTAGCCAGCAACTGAAATATAACTAAAATAATTCAGCATTACATAATGCACATAATTAGTAATCACTCCAATAAATAACAATAAATATTTTTTTATTACTTAACTTCCCAGCCTTACCATTACAAACCCAGCACCCCACACCTAAAGTGTAACTAAAATAAATGATGGTTACATAATTGACATACATTTTTACCAATTAAATAATTAATATTAAATTAAACTTAATTGTTAATTATTACCTAATTAATTTACTACCCTGTACTGCTACAAACCCCCCTACCCACACTTAAAATGTAACCAAAATAAATAATTATTACATAATGGACATGGGTAATAATAAATGAAACAAATTGTTAATTTAGTGTTACCTAGTTAACGTCCCACCATACACCCCTACAAACATAGTCACCTACACCTACAATATAATTAATTAAATCAGTCTTATATAATATAAAGAATTCATATCAATAGTTATCTAGAAATTATGCATTAGTAAATTATTATTACTTTATTATCCTCTCACCCTATCCCCCTACAAACATAACAATCCTATACATGACTATTAGCAAATTAAATACAAAATTCGAAATCACTTAAAATTACAAACAATATTTTAAATAATGGTGTTCAGATAAAATATTGATTAAAAAATATCAAGCTACAGAAATATCGAGTTTTTAATATTGTGACACTGAAATATTGTGTGCAAAAATAATATTGACAGAAATATCTATGTTTTAAGGTAAGAAATATCATTTTTAAGTTTCATTTTATGTTTAAATTACACTTTAATTGTCTCTGTCTTATATGGTGTAATTGTTGTTAATGTTTTTCAACATTGTAATTTTACGTTATTTAACTTTTTGATTTAATTGTAAAATGGTAATTTATAGTGTAACGAGTTGTGAAGTTTGCAGGGGTACAGGGTAGAAAGTTTAATTATGTGTATATTTATAAATTAATTTTAGAAATTAGTATTAATCATGTATTTGATTACTAAGTATGTAAATCATGTAAATAATATTTTTTAAGTTATATTTTACGTGTCTGTTGTTGCATTTGTAGGGATACAGTGTGGAAAGTTAATTAAAAATAATTGATTTGTTATTAATTATTATTATATTATCAAGTCATTAATTGCTAATTAACTATGTATATTGTTTAAGCATTATCATTTTGAAATTTATATTTTAAGTGCAGCTTGTTGCATTTGTAGGGGTATTGGGTGGGACGTTAATAAAAAATGTAATTGTTAATTATGTATAAATTATTAATTAGTTAAAGTTGATTATTTATGTAAATTTTGTAAATATTATCATTTTTTATTTACATTTTGGGTGCGGGTTGTTGGATTTGTAGGGCTATAATGTGGGTAGTAAAAAAATTATAAATAATTATAAATTATTTATTATTCATTCATTAATTGTTAATTTATTATGTAAATTGTGTGAATATTTAAAAAAATTAAATTTAGATATATGTTCAATGTGTGACTGTAGTGCGGGAATTTAATGAAATAATTATTAAATACAAACTTTGTCTTATAATATTTATTTGAAAAAATATATTTTAATTGTTTAATTGCTTTTTTAATGTGTCCATTTAATGTTATGCTAATAGTTTTATAATGTTATGAAATTAATGCTGTATTAAAATAAGGTATGTATTTGAAGTGAAGTACTTTCCCTGCTGTTGCACAGATTGGAGTGGGAATAGTAAATTGTACTTCTCTTGAGTCCCACGCTTTCCATACCCTTGCACTGACTGGAGTGGGAATTGTAAATGTTACCCCTCCTGAGTCCAACACTTTACCTACTGTTGCACTGACTGCAGTAGTAATAGTAAATTTTACTCCTCCTGAGTCCAACGCTTTCCCTACTGTTGAATGCAATGGAGTGTGAATACCAAATTTAACCCCTGAGAAATCTAATGCTTTCCCTCCTGTTGCAGAGACTGGAGTGGGATTAGTAAAATTGACCCCTCCCAAGTCTAACCCTTCCCCTACTCTTGCACAGACTGGAGGGGAAATAGTAAATGTTACCCCTCCAAAGTCCAACGCTTTCCCTAATGTTGCACAAACTGGAGTGGGAATAGGAAAGTTTACTCCTCCTGAGACCAACATTTTCCCTCCTGTTGCACCAACTGGAGCAGTAATAGTAAATTGTACCTCTCCTGAGTCCATAGCGTTCCCTACTGTTGCACAGAGTGGAGTGAGAATATTACATTTCGCCTCTCCTGAGTCCAATGTTTTCCCTACTCTTGTACTGACTGGAGTGGAAATATTAAAATTGTACCCCTCCTGAGACCAATGCTTTCCCTTGTTATATTATTAAATTAAAAAATATATATTTAATTATAATATACATTAAAATTATTATTTGAATAATAGTTTTACATTATATGTGTATAAATAAACATGCACATGTGTGTGTGTTTGTTCAAATAAGAATACATTTATATATATGTACATATTTATATTGTTTAAATATATTTCATTTACATCATGTTACTGTTACATGTTAATATTTGTATTGTTTCCTATTTTTAACTATATATATTTTAAAAAACAATAATTTTGTCTTTCTTATATTAGTATAAAACAATAGTTTTTATTATATATTTATATTTTCAACTATAAGTATAGGAAAACTATATTTTTGTGCACAATATTTTTGACACAATATTTTTGTATCTCAATATTTACATTTTTTATTATTTGTCAGTGCACCTTAAAAAAATCATAACAATTATACAAAAATAATACATTAATATATGAACTCAAACACATTGAAATCATTAAAAAATGATATTCTTCACCACACTATTGAAAATATTAACAATAATAATCTTATTAACGCTATTGCTTACCTGAACAAAACGATATTCATGATAACAATATTTCTGCATCATAATATTTCTGTATCACAATATTTTTTCTGAAAATTCTGTGTTACAATATTTAAAATTCTATATTTTTTCCAAGCACCTTTAATAGCTGTCAGCCAAGAATGCATGACAGAACTATGCATACTGTTGTAACGCATACCTGTTACAACGCACTGATTACAACGCAACTGTCGTTACCACGCACAACATTTCCACGAATGTTACAATGAATATGTCTTTACCATCCATATCTTTACAATGAATTTCGTTGTAAAAGCATGAATGGTAAAGGCATGTGTGTGGTGCAGGTTTCACCAGTAAATATAAGTATATTACAGGTAAGTATATATTTTCCTGTAAAATATTTACATTTATGTGGTAAAGACATACATGATAAAGGCATAAACTTATATATATATATTTATATATGTGTAGTTTTTTATATATTTACACATGCATAAATATATAACAATGTGCATGTGTGTGTATCTATATATTAAATAAATACAATCATATATAAATATCCATAAAACCCCACAACCTCTTGACCCATACCCACCATAAACCCTAAAATTACCCTTGCCACCCAAAAACCAATACCCACTATAAACACTAAATTTACCCTTGCCACCCAAAATCCCATACCCACCCTAAACCCTAAAATTACCCCACCACCCAAAATCACATACCCACTCTAAACCCTAAAAATGCCCACCCTAAACCCTTTAGAAAACATTTCCTATATATATAGATATATATGTTTATATATATCTATATATATATATAGATAGATATATATAAACAATATGCACACACACACACACACATATATATATATATATGCACTAAATGCTCACCTAATACTTACATTTAAAACACAATTCAAACCCACCCTAAATGCTAAAAATACCCACCCTAAACTCTTTATTAAAAACATTTCCCTGATATATATGTACTTACCTAATACTTACATGTAAAACACGTCTGGCTTTACCATTCATACCTTTCCAATGAAATGTGTAGTAAAAATTCCTAAAAATTCCTGCGTAGTAAAGGTTATGCGTGGTAATGGCACTTCCATTGTAACGGGCACGTTATAATTGCAATGTGTGGTAACGGCCGCATTGTAATGACATAATAACAGACCAACGGATAGAGCGATCTGTCTCAACGCTCCTGTACGTAAGCATATTTAATATCTGATTTGAGCAAAACACGGTCTTGGTAAACGCCATCTCTCAAAAAACTACATCAATACATGGTATCACCTCTACAAAGATATAAGTGGAGTGTTTTAAAGTGTACATTTCATATACTAGCTAGTTGTAACTCTGGGTTCCAGTATTCTGTGTATGGCGGTAAGCCACTGAAGTGTGCTCCTTTGTCTTTGTTTTAAGCCATGCATTTTAGATCTGCATCTCAATGCGCGCTGTATCGCAGTGATTTGTAAACGAGCGCTACAGTTTCCTATGGGTTTCCTGAAAGATAAAATTGCCAACTGTACCTGTAAGATTTGTGACACAAGGGAAATGTTTAACAGCCACTAGATAGTATTCTAAAAAGTTTCTGTTACGTGGGAATAATAAAATATCATTCCCGAATTTCACATTACTTAAAGTATGGATTTTTTACCATTTCTCAGAATACAGGATTGCAGGTGATTTTCACCTGTGGGAGACTCTCTCGAGAAGAACCTATCTCACCAAGAGAATTTTCTCCTCAATCTAACATTTTCAACTCCAGATATACTCCTCCAAGCATCTCACATCACATTTTGTACAATCTATGCTCTTGTGGAGAAAAGTTACTCAAGATACCAGGAAAAATGTATATTGTGTACTTTGCATGTCTTTGAAAATTGAACAGTATTTCACGAAAAATGCTGATTTAGCACAATCGTAGGCACTCATTACGTGCATTCGACTGGGAAGGATCATTATCTCAGCCTTTAAAATCTGATACCACGTGGATCAAAATTTCAAAGGTGCGATAATTATCGGCATTAGGGGCCAGATGTATCAAAATATTTTGCACTCGCAAACGGAGAAATCGGCCGTTTGAGAGTGCAAAATCCTGGTGTGCAATGCATCAAAGGCATTCGCAGACCACAAAATGAAAATCGCAAAAATTTCGATTTTCTGCGTTGCGACCCGGATTTTGTGAATCGCAATTTCCGATTCGCAAAATCCAGGTCGCAAGGCAATTCTGCAAAAAAACGCAAATTGCGATTTTTCGCAGAATGGTATTTTGCACATGCAAAATACCATTGTCTGCAACAAGGTGGTAACCTGGTGCAAAATTTAAAAATGCAGTAAAACTGAATTTTTAAATTTAATATGTAAAGCACACATGCCCTTTTGGCATGTGTGTACTTTACATGGTAAAACAAAAAAAAATGGGGTGCAGGAGTGGGGGCCTTAGGCCCCCAGCACCCTGGCCTTTTGCATTTCCCAAATTGCGATTTATGGTTCAGAAATCGCAATTTAGGAAATGCCAAAAATTCGCAGCTATGGGCCAACAGGCCCATAGCTGCGAATGGGGCCAGTATCGCAATTTGCATTTCGGTAATTGCATTTGCGATTTTTAAGAAATCGCAATTACCGAATCGCAAATGTGATACATGGCCCTTTGCGAGTCGGTAAATGCGATTTCTTAAAAATCGCAATTACCGAATCGCAATGGCCCAGATTCATACATCTGGCCCTAGAAGTTGTGCCCTTCAACTGAGGCAAACCTGTGGAATCGGTACTTCACACACGGAATACCGCCTGTTTTTGCCTTTTTTAACGGACGTTTTCCCTGATATATTTTGGCATGTTTGAAGTGCCCGAGTTTAGGAGGGGAAAACTTCAAGCATGTGATAATTATCACCACCTCATAATTCTAATCCCTGCGCAAACGCGTGTTTGCACAGAGATTGAAATTCAGCTCTGCACTTGTAAATAGGGCTTTAGTCGTGACATTCTCAACAGCGCAGACAAAGCCAAGACATTATACAGAATCATTACTGTCACAGAGTATATGTTGTTTAGTTGCGCAATACAGCAATAAACTGTTTGGCATATTGAACACCATACTATGAACCGTACCCCTGAATATGTGAGCAGCACCCCTGGAAGATATGAGAAAGAAATACGTATATTAGAAGTACTTTGACAAACAGTGAGATAACCCGTTCACATTTTATCTGAGAGGAAATATAAAATATGAAATATGAAATTATATTGGGAAGCCCTGATGGTATTTTATTATCTTTTAAAACTCTTTTGTTAGGCTGAACACTGGCACAGAAATAATAATGACATACAGTATAAGACTGTGGTTCTCTTTTCACCCAAATAGGACTTTTGAAAGGAACATACATGATTTCCACTGTAATCAACTGTGTGTCCATTACAATTGGTGGAATACTTCAATTTCAGCCACTGTTAAAAACTCGGGCCGCATCTCAGTCTATTATTATTTTGAAAACATGCCACCTTAGTTAGGACCCAGCTGTATGTAAATCAGACTTAACCCTGCTCCAACTGGAACAGTCCAGCCCGAATAGGCAGGCCAGGTTCTTCCTGAACCAGAACAAAAGCAACCCAAGAGCAGTTTCTGCCTAGTTGGGGCTCTTCAGTCGGGTGTAGCCTTGTTCAAGTAGCACAGGACCCATATCTCGGTCTACCCATCAAATTTAGTGCATCACACTGAAGTATATAAAACAGTACTGAGTTGAATGCTTTAAATAATCGCAGCCACTGGTAATTACTTAGGACCACATTCTAGTCCAATGTTATATGGCCAGCGGTGGGTCCTGAGCTAACTGTGCCACTGGTACCAAGCTGAACCAAACTGAAGAGCCCCAGCTAGGAAGAAATCGGTCTTGGGTTGCTTGTATTCCACTTCAGAGAGGACCTGGCTTGCAGTCGTGTCTGGTGTCGGTGCAAAGTGGGGGGTTTGGTGGTGGGAGGGGGCAAAACAAAAAACAATAATACCAAAAACCTACCTGAATGCTCTTCTGGCTCCAATGCAGGCACAGATTCCCAGATTGCCTTGCTGCCAATTCTAATGCAGCTCTCATGCTGATGCCCCAAGTCCATACTGATATAAGGAGTGAGACGTGGTCAATGAAATAAGGGTATGAATAACTAATCAAAGGTTTATCACCTTGCTCCAATCCTTACTGAAATGTGGATATACTGAAGAAGACTTCTGAGCCACCTTCATTTGCCTTACAAGTGAATTAATGTGCATCCAAATTATATTCTAAAATATGAGGTGAAGGTACCTTCTAACAAGGCAATACAGAGGGGGGACGCCAACAAACTTTACCCCCAGCCAATAGTGGGAAATGAAAGTCGAAGTGACTGTTCAAGTAACAGCACCACAGCTCTCAGGAATCTCGGGCCCTAAAGCTTCTGACCAAAAAGCAGTCAAGCCCCAGGGCAAACACCCAAAAATTACAGGAAAGGAGCCAATCCAGCTTTACATTTTGACAAAGACATACCAGAGTAGAGGCACTGTCCTAGACTACAGACGTAGGGCTTAAGTCACAAAGTGCTGGACCAAAACTGATAATCTTGAGAAGTGCAGTCTAAATATACACAAACTGCCCAATAGGCATCAGGGGAAATAGGCAAAACCATGCCTTGAGTACAGTGAAACTATGAAGAGACTTTAGCAACAAAACACAGACTGTGGCTGAGCACCAAATGGTGTGGAAAGACCCCAAGCTAGGGACAGAACACACTAGTCTTCGCTAACGGTCAAGTTAAAGTGATTGCCTGCGGGATGACGGATGAGAACCCTAAAGAAGAGGAGAAGAAACGAGGTAAACTCCAGTGGTTGAAAAGGACGATCCTACAAGACTGATAAATCTAAAGACAAATCCCAAATTGGAACTGGAACGGTCCCAATATGGCAGAAGGTGACTTGAGACTATCCACAAATTCAATCATTCCTGAGGTGAACATAAGCACAGAGGCCTGCAGTAAAAGGAAACATATTAACATTTAGAAGAACAGTCAAACAATTTTAACATAGATCCATACTATATTGTGGCTCTAGACTCATCAATTGGCCCAAGACTTGTAACCAAACTCCTGCTGGGTCCCTTCTTTGCCACATTAGGGTCCATATGTGAGACTGCGGTTAAAGACTTTGGATTCCGGAAAATGCACTGCACCCTGATCTGCCCAAAAGTGGACACCAGTGAACTGGAGGTTATAATTTGTGTTGAGGTTGGATTTGGTATTGTGCGACATGATTTTCCACGTATCATCCATGGGCATCAAAGTCATCCTGACTCTGCGTGGATCCGAGTTGCCCCGTCCGGAAATTGATGCTTCGCTCTCTTGCGAGGGAGAAAAATGATGCATCGCCAACCTGACCGGAGAAGAAACGACGCACGACCTCCCTTGCGAGGAGGGAATCCACGCATTGCTGTCTTTTCCAATGCCCGCTCAGCTGTGAAGCTTTATTTTTGACACTAACTAGGTACTTTGTGCAAAACATTGTTTCCATTTTTTTCTATGGAGTAAGACTCTTAGGCCCTCATTACAACGCTGGCAGTCGGTGTTAAAGCAGCGGTAATACCGCCAACAGGCCGTCGGTAAAAGAAAAGGGATCACGACCATGGCAGAAACCGCTAACACAGACAGCCACTTTAACACTCCAACTGCCACAGCGGTAGCAACAAACACCGCGGCGGTAACCTCCAACAGACAGGCGGAAGACAATGTACTGCCCACACTATTACAAGGCACCAATCCGCCAGCTTTTCCGGGGCTGTACCAACGCCATCAAAAGCACGGCGGAAACAGTACACAGAAGGGAAACCACTCACCTCTCGACACCCAAGGAAGAACTAGGACGCCATGGAGCCCGAATTGCAGATCCTACCCATGTTGCTGTATCTATTAATACACCACAAAGTGGAAAGAAGGCAGCGACGACGACGGTGAGTACTGCACCTAGCACAAATGGGAGGGGAGGAGGGAAAAGAGAGCGACACACACATGCAGCACGCAACACCCCCACTCCCCACCCACAACAACATACACACACACATATCCAATAACATCACAGATACACCCCGGCAACCCCTGGAAGAACGCAAGGACAAAACGAAATGAGTTTAACTAGTGTAATATTGGAACAATTAGATAGATCAAGAGAACAACAAATAAGCAGTATACACAAATATTTACACAAGTACACAAGTCTGTACACTGTCCCATGAAATGTCTGTGGACCAGTGGTCCCGAAAAGCATGGGTGAAGCCCACATATGACACCTGCCTCAAAACAGAGAGAACACTGCAGGAGCGTCATGTAAAAAAAAAAAGAGGCACCTCAGGGGGAAGGGGAGGGGGGCACCTCAGCCGGATGATGGTACGACGCCACTGCTCCTCGAGGGGGCTCCATGCCCACTGCCTAGTCCTGGGGAGTGCAAAGCCACAGTGTCTCAAGTCTCTCAAGTGGGTGGTTTGCACACTGCTTGGTCCTGGGGAGTGCAAAGCCACAGTCTCTCAAGTCTTTCGAGTGGGTGGTTTGCCCAATGCTTGGTCCTGGGGAGTGCAAAGCCACAGTCTCTCAAGTCTCTCAAGTGGGTGCACTGCCCACTGCTTGGTCTGGGGAGTGCAAAGCCAGTCTCTCAAGTCTCTCAAGTGGGTGCACTGCCCACTGCTTGGTCATGGGGAGTGCAAAGCCACAGTCTCTCAAATGGATGCCTTTCTCCACTGGTTCTGGAAGGGACTTTGTGCCCAGAGTGCTTCATCCTGCCAAGGACTGGGTGAGTGGATGCCTTTCTCCATTGGTTCTGGGGGGGCTTTGTGCCCAGAGTGCTTCATCCTGCCAAGGACTGGGTGAGTGGATGCCTTTCTCCACTGGTTCTGGAAGGGGCTTTGTGCCCAGAGTGCTTCATCCTGCCAAGGACTGGGTGAGTGGATGCCTTACTCCACTGATTCTGGATGGGGCTTTGTGCCCAGAGTGCTTCATCCTGCCAAGGACTGGGCAAGTGGATGCCTTTCTCCACTGGTTCTGGAGGGGGCTTTGTGCCCAGAGTGCTTTATCCTGCCAAGGACTGGGTGAGTGGATGCCTTACTCCACTGGTTCTGGAGGGGGCTTTGTGCTCAGTGACGCTGCACCTGGGGTGTGGCAGTTGACTTCATCCCACCTGGGTGTCTTAGCCACACGATGTACCTGGACCAGGTAGCATGATACTCCCTGGAAGCAGAGCCACACACCATCCTGCGGTAACTTAGGCTGCCAATTGCTGGTTCGTGTCAGTGCTGGAGGTGGTGTCTCAAGTGTCATGTCCAGGACATCACCTGCAGACTCTGACTGCTGCACACTGGGGATGGGGCTGATGTCCGACAGAGTGGCATTGGCTGTGCAAGTGGCAGTGCAGGTGGCGGTGTCTGCGGCGGAGATGCTGCCAGGGCTGGCCGTGGTGCAAGTGACTGTTGTGGTGGATGGGGACACCATACCGTGTCCGGCAGCCTCGGATGGCTGATCCTAGGGGAGGAAGCTGCAGACTGTTACTGTGTCAGTGGCGGTGCAGGTGGTGGTCAGAGTGGCGGTGGTGACTGTGGTGCATGTGGCTGCTATCCCTGATGATATGGTGGTCACCAGCCCCTCACCAGGAGACATCGTGCCCAGAGGTGACATGCCCCTTGGCTTGTGGCCCTTCCCGATCTTGACAGTAGCTGCAGGGATCATGGCACTGTCCACTCGGTGTTTGGGCGAGGCCTTGCTGGGTGGGTGGTGTGACTGTCCCCTCCTGGAAGCCTGCACCTTTTTGACCTTTGCAGGTGGTGGAATAGGGTGTACCTTCTTTTCAGTCGGTGGCACACTGGCAGCTCTGACGGGTGCCCCCTTAGACCGTACTGGACTAGAAGGGACTACAGCGGATGCAGATTTGGTGGCTGATGTCCTGGGCTGGGATCTAGACATCCTGGCCCTAGGGGAAGGACTGGGGGAGGTGTAGGGAAGAGGTTAATGTTAGCTAGGAAAAGTTTTTTTGACACACTGGGATGGGAAGATGGAGAGGGTGTGGGAGTGGAGGAAGATGTATTGGTTGTAGGTGTACGTCTGCTGAGTTTGGGTGAAGGTGAATGTGTTGGAGGCTGTTGTGAGGTGGATGGCTGTTGAGTGGGTGTGTGCCTGCGTTTGTGTACTTTGGGAGGAGGGCTTACAGACACACTGGGAGAGGACACAGGGGACGTGTTAATGATAGTGTGGGTGGTGATTGCACGTGAGTGGTGTGTAGTGATGGGCATGCTGGTGATGGAGGCAGTGGCTGATGATGTAGTGCATGCAAGTGTGAGTGGAGACGAGACTGGGAGGGACATGAAGGATGCGGAGGAGGGGGACGCAGTGGAGGAAGAGGATGTTGGTATGTGTACATGGGTATGGTGCTTGTGTGAGTGCCTGTGGGATGTGTGGTGCTTATGTTTTCCTGAGACACTTTTGTGTGTTGATGTGTGTGCATGCTGGTCTGATAGTGTGCTTGGGATAGGCTGAGGTAGACGGGATTGGGTCTGGGTAGTGGAAGTTGGAGGGGAGAGGCTGGACACAGGGACTGTGGCTGCCATCAGTGCAGAGGCCAGAGCCTGAAATGCTCTCTGTTGGGCCGCCACGCCAGAATGAATGCCCTCCAGGTATGCATTTGTTTGCTGCAAATGCCTCTCAACACCCTGGATGGCATCCAGAATGGTTGACTGCCCATCAGTGAGGGATTTCAGGAGGTCAATAGCTGAGGGCAGCAGGGCTGACTGGGGCAGGGCCTGAGGTGCCTGGAGCGAAGGAGATGCCTACACTCCTGGGTGAGCGGCCATGGGAAAAACGCTGAGGGGCTGCTGGGAGGGCGGTGCTGTTAGAGGGGGTGGTGGCTGTACCTGTTGTGGGGGTGGGCACAGAGGTGTCCGCCACCGCCAGAGAGCTTCCATCGGAGATTCCCTCCTGTCCCCGTCGTGGAGCTCCCATTGCCCTCCGTCTCACTGGTTTCTTCACCCTCCATGGATTCACCCTCCAGGGCCATATGGGATGCAGCTCCCTCTGTCGCTGGTGCTTCTGCTTCTCCGTAAGATTATGCTAATGCACACAAGGACAGGGTGACAAAACAAGAAGGGGGAAAGACAGAAAACACACATGGTCAATGCATGCAACACCACTACCGTTGGCGGACACAACACACAGGGAGCAGCCCTATGCACTAGGCCATGCACTAGCAGTTAGTAGGAAATTCACCAGGGTGCAATGCCTAACACCATTTGCTGCACACCTGGAACCCACAGGAGCCTGCCCAGTTGTAGATGCCCACAAAAAATATTGGGATTGGAGCGCCAATGCTGAATTGCACGGTGGTCTTTGACCGCCTACCGCGACGCTGCACAATGCCAGCGCAGTTACCTCATTTCCCCTCGTCCCTCCTCACAAGTCTGGCAGCTGCCATTTCAGGGGGGCATATGGCATGGCACCTAACTGCGTCACTGCACAATTTGGCAGATATACGGACAAACTACGCCACACACGGATTTACTCACATTATCTGTAAACACACTTGTGCAACCTGTGTGGTACATGACCCTCTGCTCACCATTCTCCTCCATAGGCCACATCCGCTGGGGCAGATGATGAGATGGCATCATCCTCCGGTGTACAGACCCCTGGTGGACCTGTCGACAATGGAAGACAGACACATCATTATCACCTACAGACTTGATCGTGCCACAACCCAAGACCTGTGTGTCCAATTGGAGTCAGACCTGATGTCAGCTATCCTCCATCCCACAGGAATCCCCCCTCTAGTGGAGGTCCTGTCAGTGCTCCATTTCCTGACAAGTGGCTCATTTCAAACAACGGTGGCCATGGCATCAGGGATGTCTCAGCAAATGTTTTCTAACGTGTTGAGCAGAGTGTTGTCTGCCCTGCTGAAATACATGCGCAGCTACATCGTGTTTCCCCAGGTGGAGGATTTGGCCACAGTGAAAGCTGACTTTTATGCCCTGGGACATATCCCCAACATCATTGGTACCATTGATGGTACACATGTGGCATTTGTTCCCCCCCGCAGAAGTGTACAGAAATTGAAAAAGCTACCATTCAATGAATGTGCAGATGGTGTGTTTGGCGGACCAGTACATCTCCCATGTGAATGGCAAGTATCCTGGCTCTGTGCATGACTCCTACATTTTGAGGAATAGCAGTATCCCTTATGTGATGGGCCAACTCCAGAGGCACCGGGTGTGGCTGATCGGTGAGGCCAAGGTCCCCACACAGTATGAATAGGTGTCTGGGTATGGGGTAGTCCCTAAGGGTTAGTGTGTGTCTAACAGTTGTCCCTTGACATTTGCAGGTGACTCTGGTTACCCCAACCTTTCATGGCTACTGACACCAGTGAGGAATGCCAGGACAAGGGCAGAGGACCGCTACAATGAGACACATGGGCGAACTAGGCGTATTATTGAGAGGACGTTCAGCCACCTGAAGGCCAGATTCCGGTGCCTCCATCTAACAGGTGGCTCCCTATACTACTCACCGAAGAAGGTGTGCCAGATAATCGTGGCATGCTGCATGTTGCACAGCCTGACATTGTGACGCCAGGTGCCCTTTCTGCAGGAGGATGGGCATGATGATGGACTTGTGGCAGCGGTGGAGACTGTGGACAGTGAGGAAGAGGTGGCAGAGGAAGAAGATATTGAACATCATCATGCAGTACTTCCAGTGACGCATGAGTAAGAGAATGTAACTGCTCCTCACATTTCTGAATACTGTAGGGCATTGTATAAGTCTGCCTCTTAACCTCTGTCTATGGACACTGACAGTTCACTTTGCCCCTCCATTTTTCAGATCTGGGTACCTCATTCTGCCTTCTGCTATATGTACTGCTGCCCAACACCTGTCTTACATAGGTATGAGCAAATGAACATTTACATTGGCATTTGTTGGTGATGTTGTAATAATACATTTGTGAAAGATCAGACTGACTTTAGATTTGGTTTGTGAGTCGAGGGTTTCTATTTAGGGGCTAATGTGTATAGGGGTATGTGGAAGGGGCTGGGGTGATGGTGGAGGAAGGTCCATAGTAGAGTCCAGTCTCTTGGTATCACAGGTACATTGTCCAATGGGGCATAGGAAGGGGAGTAATGGCAGTTCAAGGTGGACAGGGTGACATAGTGGACAGAAGGGTGACAATCAGGAGGGTCCTATTTCCTGGCGGCGATTCTTGGCAATGTTCTCTGTCTTCTGCCTGAATCGTAGGGACCATTTGTGGGGTGGTTCTTCTTCTGCAGAGGGTGGGGTGCTGGTGGGCTGTTCTTCCTGTGGCAGGGCCTCCTGTCCACTAGCGCCGGCGGAGGTGGAGGGCTGTTCCTCCATTTGGCTAGTGTCAGGGGCCCTTTGTTGTGCCACTGCCTCCCTCATGTTCTTGCCTATGTCAGCCAGCACCCCTGCTGTGGTGACCAGGATGGTGTATATGTTGGTGAGGTCTCCCTTATCCCCACGTATTGTCCCTCCTGAAGCTGCTGAGTCTCCTGAAACTTGGCCAGTACTGTGCCCATGGTCTCCTGGGAATGGTGGTATGCTTCCATGATGTTTGATAGTGCCTCATGGAGGGTCGGTTCCCTGGGCCTGTCCTCCCCCTGTTGCACAGAAGTCCTCCCAGCTTCCCTGTTGTCCTGTGCCTCCGTCCTCTGAACTGTGTGCCCACTGCCACTGAGTAGAGATGACTATGTGAAAGTTAGGAACAAGTATGCAGACAAAGTTGCAAAATAGTGTGCTCATAGAGCTTGTACATTCAAGGGTGAATATTCAAATGAGACAACAGATGAGGCAAATTAAAAACTTTTGTTACCTACAGATAATACATGGGAAGAAGTTAAGAGGATGCTTGAAGAATTTCCAGAGGCATAACATTAAGGTTGGATCAGAGCAGATTGTGTCAAACAGGATGATGACATTAGGGTTTCAGCAGAAGGAGGACCTGCGTTACCAGTAATCCTGTTGGCACTTATCCCTAGACATTTCCACTGTCCTGCCCACGTAGGGAGAGATGCCATGGTTTGGTTTTTTGGCAGACTTGGTTAAATAGCAGGTTTAGACTGATGGCTGAAGGGCTGTGTGATAGGTGTTCCAACAGATGAATGTGGGGAAAAGAACTGCAGTAACAGTAAGACACATATGAAGGTCAGGTGGCCCCTTAACTTTATCAAAATGCCTGTGTGTAACAGGCCGAGCAATGTCCTGCTTTGTGTGTGCATCTTCCCGCTCTGGGTTGAATCTTTCCCAACCAGAAGAAATGGCAGTCTCACAGTATCTAAATTGTTGTTGAGGAAAATCACTCCTAGGTTCAGTTTCCTGACTTCTTTGGAGTCAAGCTGAGGACAATGAGGTCCTGAAACTGTTATCTGAAGCATTACAAGTGGAGCAGGGATTTCACTGCAGCTATCGACCTGAGGCTTCAGGGATACTGGAACAGGTAAACAGCACACTGAAATCCAGACTAGCTGAAGTGTGTGCTTCAACATTTTTTAAGTGGCCTGATGCTTTGCCTCTTGTGTTGCTGAGTCTTTACAGTATTCCTGATCAGAGGATAGGACTGTGCCCCCACAAGATAATCATGGGCAGAGCAATGAGATTGCCAGCTGTACCTGTGAATGCTCCTGTGAATATGACAGATGATATGATTCTGGACCACTGCAAAGGACTAGCTGATGTGGTGCGTTCTGGGTCTCACCAGGTCAGAACAGCCACAGATTTGTTACATCCGAAGCACTGCCACAACCTCAGTCCTGATGACTAAGTTTTGGTGAAGAAGCATGTGTGAAAAACATGCTTAGAGCCTCGTTGGTGTGGGCCCTACAAAGTCATTCCGGTGAGATCTACTCCTGCAAAATGTGGAGGTCTCCCCAACTGGATTCATGCGCCCCATAGTCACAAAGTTAAGGTAATTTTTATGATGTGACAGCACCTCACTCAGAAGTGCCAGTCATGACAGAGAGAAAGTGTGAGCAGTTTAGACAAGCTGTCATTGACTGAGAACAGTCTGAAACAGAACATGTGTGGTCTGAGATGGTCTGGAGAAGTCCATACCTGAAACTAAAGCAAGAGAGTCTCGTCCTGTGGTGGTGAATGAGTCAGGTGCAGACCCTGAAGAAGGACTTAGTGCTGTGACCACTGGCCAGGAAGGCTGGATAGAGAAAGACTGAGACTGCCTGAGGGACGTTTACCTTAAATTGTTCCAGAGGATACTGAGGATCCTGGCCTGAGTGACAGTGAGGATAAAAGATCTGCCCTAAGGAGGTCAAAAAAGAGCTAGGATACCCTGTTGCGGGTGCTTTGTGCCTGAATGGGCATACTTTGCTGCTAATGCTTAAGAGAGAGGATTTAGGGATTTTGAGGATAATAGTGCATTTTTAACTAAATCTCTCTGAGCAGAATTTTGTTGTTGAACTGTGCTTTGACATTACCTTGCCTCTAAATAGACTGGCCCGATTTGTTATTAGTGTGGTTTCTGAACTATGTACCTTTTAGAGATTTGAATGAACTTTGTTAGGGAATTATGAAAATTACTGAGTCCTGAGCCAGCTAAAGGAGTGTCAGGGTGTCATTTAGATGAACACTGAGTAGGGCTAGGGAAGTCTCATGAAGATTTTATAAATAATGCTGTTATATTTCTTGTACATTGCTTTGCCATTTGGACAGATGGAAACCTACAGGGTGGACTCTTCTCCTGCTGTTTCCTAAGCCTGGGCAATGAACTCCATTCCACTCACTGAGTTGTCAGAATTCTGGCACTCCGTGCTACATAGAGTAGCACAGAGTAGTTCCTGAATTTCACCATCCGACGTGAAGCTGAGTTTTTTGTTTCAGTTCACGTGCATCAGATTTGTTTTTTGGTGCACATTCATTCTCAGGCTGCATGCCAGCGTGCACATGATTTTACACCCACTCACACCGCTTCTGGGCCCAACTGCACCAATATAGTATCACTTGCAAGCACAAAAGCACCTCCAGTAAATTTTCTTCTTGTAAAGCAGCTAAATCTACTCAAAAATAAATTTTAGATTAGATTTTCTTCCCCAACGGACTGTTCAAGTTGTTTATCCTTTTAAAAAAAATAAAAAATCCAAGTAAGGAAGTGCAGCAGAGGCCCAATTTACTGTTCCTGTCCAGCAGTATCCTCAGAGTGCTTTGTCCATCTTCAGGTCACTTTCACTTGATTTTTGAGGTAGAAGGATCACTCTCTTCATCTGCTGGACATATCCCTTTGGATTTAAGAACTTTGTTTTGTGATATCACACCTGTAAGTTCAAAAACTATTGTATAAGGGTGTTGTTTGTTTGATAGGGCATGCACCAGTATTCCTTTATACTTGTGTTTATTTTTAAATTTCATTGTTGTGGGTGCCCTGGAGATTAAGTCGGAGCCTAGGTATTTTTTTGGCATTTCATTTTTCATATTTTGTAAAGGGAAAATGTTCCACAGTTTCTCCATGCTTATTACATTTACAATATTCATGTATTTTACTATGTGGCATAGTCTTCCAACAGGCTGTCCACCCAGTGGGGCCAGTACTAGTAATCAGTACATGAAAGAAATATTTCTGAGTTATATACTTTTAAAACTTCATTTAGGGCAGAGATGGCATTGGACTAAATAAAAAATGTTGGCTATTGTTTGTATTGCATGTGTTTTCTGCAAAAAGTGAATATGTGGGGTACTATTTGATGCCATAGGAGGATGTGTGTTTTATAGTTCAGTTAATGTTCGTGTTTTACATTGCTGAATTAAGGATTGTCTTTTTTTGCAGTGTTACCACCATGCCTATGTTCTCTGGTCAGTGTGTATGTGTGTCATTGGCGACCATTTGTTTGTTTGTGTAGTCTAAGTCCATCGGCCTAAATGTGTTCCATGTTTCCAATGCCTCCTTGCTCGCTGTTGTTGTTTGACCATGTGGCTGGCTGCCATTTACGCAGCCAGTCAGTGTGCCTTTTCAATAGGCTTGCGTGTATTCTTTGTTTCACATGTCTCCCTATTCACTAATGTTATTTGACCATGTAGGTGGCAGCCATTTTCTGCACCCAGCCAGTGTATTCTTGCTATAAGCATGCTTGCTCGCTGTTGTTGTTTGACCATGTGGCTGGCAGTCATTTGTGCATCCAGCCAGTTTGTTTTTGCTATATGCTTGCATGTGTTCTTTGTTCCCCATGCTTCCTTGCTTGCTGTTGTTGTTTGACCATGTGGCTGGCAGCCATTTTGTGCATCTTGCAAGTGTGTTTTTGCTATAGGCTTTCATGTGTTTTTTGTTCTACATGCCTCCTTGCTTGCTGTTTTTGTTTGACCATGTGTTTTGTGGCCATTTTGTGCATCCAGCCAGTGTGACTTTGCCATAGGCTTGCACGGAGGGATGTAATAGTTTAATTATATGTTGGAAGATCATTGTAGTACATGTATATAATGAATATGATTTTGATGGTCAGTGCTTATATTGCATGCATTTGTTTGCATTTTTCATATTGCCGCACAATAGGTTTCTTCTCATACTCCCATGCAAACATCAGCAATTATTTTTATTTTTTTTATTTTATTTTTTTATTTGAAGTTTTCATATAATATTTGTATTTCTATTTCTAATTACATTTTTTTAATTCTCATTTTAGATTTTTTATTTTTTTACTAACTTTAATTTTCAATTTTTATTTTTTATTTTTTTTATTAACAAATGCATGGATGTATTTATTTATTTTGCATTTTGCTCAATCCATTCATCCGTCATGGATGCGAAACCACACAACAACATTAACCTTTTTAGGCATAATTCCATTTCCTTCTGGACACCCCATATGCTGTGCACTATAGATACATCAGTATCATTCTTTTTTTAATGATTATTCCATTTCCCCCAGAACACCTTGCCTGCCATAGGAACATGCTGACCTTCATTGTTTTAACCGGTTCTGTGCCTTGGACGAGGTGATTTCGTCCTCGGCGCCGGTTCCCCAGTGCCTTGGACGAGATCACCTCGTCCTGCACCCGGCCCATGGGGGAGCGCTAGCGCTCCCCGTGGTCTCCCCACCCACACCCCCGGTCGTGGATGGAAGGGGAATCCCTTCCACCCCGACCCCCCCACCGGCAATCTGATGACGTCAGCGTGCTCACAGCGTTGAGGGAAAGGAACTCCAACAGGTGAGTCCTTCCCTTTTTGGGGGTTTTGGGGGGAAAAACAGACACGGAAAGGAAAGGGTTTTTCCTTCCCCCCTGTGCCTGTTTTCAGTGGATTCCTGGTCCACGATCGCGGTCGGGGCCCGCGATCGTGGACCAGGAATACCCACTAGACACCAGGGATTCTTTGGCTGATTATTTTTGGGAGCGACCCCTTGGGCAAGGGTCGCTTCCATGGGGGGCTATTTTTTTTTCATATTTCGCCCCCCCCCCCCCGGGGGCAGATCGTCGTTTTCTTGGCTGATCTGCCCCCGGGGGGAGGGGGGGGGTCGAATCCCCACTAGACACCAGGGATTCTTTCGTGGGTTTATTTTGGGGAGTGACCCCTTGGGCAAGGGTCACTCCCATGGGGGCTATTTTTTTTCTTCATATTTTGGCAGATGGGCCTATTTGTTTTAGGCCCATCTGCCCCCAAGGATGGCAGAAACCACCAATACACCAGCGATTTATTTTTTTCCCCTTTTTTTTGCTTTGTGCTGGGGGTGCCCCCTTTGGCAAGGGTCGCCCCCTAAAGGGGGCACAGAGCTGTGGTCCATTTCTGCCCCCTTGGGGGCAGATTCCCCTATTTTTTTAGTCCCATCTGCCCCCAAGGGGGGCAGAATCCCTTAGGCACCAGGGATCTTGTGTGTGTGTGTGTTTTGCGTGGGTGGGGGGGGCCCTTTTGCAAGCGTCGCTCCCCAAAGGGGGGCACATTACTGATGACCATTTCTGCTCACCTTGGGGGCACATCAGGCTCTTTTTTTAGGCCTATCTGCTCCCAAGAGGGCAGAAGCCACCAAGACATGAGGGGAATTTTCGTTTTTTGCTCCCCTTAGTTTTTTTTGTGCTGGGGACACCCCTATTCGCCCCCTTTGGCAAGGGTCGCCCCCCCTCCCAAACAGGGTACAGAGCTGTTGGCCATTTCTGCCCCCTTGGGGGCAGATCAGCCTATTTTTTTTAGGCCCATCTGCCCCTAAGGGGGGCAGAAACCACCTAGGCACCAGGGACAGTTTCTAAGTTCTTGGTGGCGGGGTGTTTGTCAACTGGCAAAGTAATTGTATTTGTGATTATAACAGTTTATTACTTCTTTTTGTTCTAGTTCAAAGCTTTTGCTTCCTTTGCTGTGGATCCTTGCGGTTTTGGCAGTAGTTGTCCTGCGGTTTGCAGAGATGCATGTTTTAGGTAAGTGAAAGCAATGTACTCCAAATGCATGAATGACATGTTTGTAGGTGGTGTACTAAATGTAGTATTGTGTGTGAAATTGTCCTTAGATTTGGGCACAATGATATTTGTGTTGTCATATGTCTAATTTTCTTTTTTCTTTTTAGTGGGATATCGTTGGTGATTGCTGTGTCTGTGCAGAGTAGTTGCTGGTGAGTAGCTTTTTCAGGCAAGTGAGTGGTACAGTTTTTTAGTACATAACTATTTGTGATAAAGCTACACTTTGTTTGTTACTTATTTTAGTGCTGGTGGTTGTTGGCAATCCATTTGTTAGTGAGGATCATGGCTAGCTGCAGAGTGACCGCTCAGCAGGTTGTTGGCATGCTTTTTGAGTCCTCTTTAGACCATGATTACGAGCCTGACTCTGCATCTGAGGCAGAGGAGGAAGTGAGAGATTCTGGCAGTGAGTTTTCTGTCTGACAGGATTCTTCTGATGAGGAAGCCACTCTTAGTGCAGATGAATGGCCTGTTTTAGAGGAGGACATTACTGTGCCAAGAGTGCAGCAGCCTGGGCCTGAAGGGTTTCCCATTAGAAGACCTGACATCTGGATTGCCCTAAACATTGAGCAGCCACAGTTACCTGCATTTACTGGTCTCCCAGGGTGTAGAATCAATACGAAAAGCTTTTTGCCTGTCAATTTCTTTTGCTTGTTTATGGACAATGTATTATTGGAAGAGATTGTGGAGCAGACTAATGTGTATGCGGAGCAATATTTGAGGGACAACGCTGACAGATTTAGGCCTCAGTCTAGAGCCACTCAGTGGGTTCCCACATATCGTGAAGAGATGAAAAAGTTTTTAGGTTTGACTTTTTTGATGGGGTTGATAAGGAAGCCGTCACTGGCTTCTTGTTGATCTACTAGTCCCTTGATGGCAACGGCTATATTTCCTGCAACTATGACTTGTAATCGCTGTTTGCTTCTTCTTCGTATGCTGCATTCTGTAGACAATGCTTTAGCCTTGCCACAAGATCACCCTGATTGTGACCGTCTTTTTAAGATTAGGCCTGTCCTTGATCATTTTGTAGATCGTTTTTCAGAGGTCTATGTTCCAGGCAAAGAGATAAGTGTGGATGAGTCTTTGGTCCTTTTCAAGGGGCGTTTAGTTTTTAAGCAGTACATTCCTAGTAAGAGGGCACGGTATGGGATCAAATTGTATATGCTGTCAGAAAGGAGTACAGGATACGTGTATAATTTCCAGGTCTACACTGGTAGGGATTCCAGTATTGGCCCTCCTGGTTGTCCAGCCACTTTTGGAGTTAGCGAAAAAATTGTGTGGGAGCTTGGTAGACGACTGTTTAACAAAGGTCACCATTTGTCCATAGATAATTTCTACATTGGAGTGCAAGTGTTCAAGGAGTTGTTTAGAGTGGACACTGTTGCTTGTGGCACAATCCGTTCTAACCAGAAAGGCTATCCAAGAGAGCTTGTCTGTAAAAAACTTGAGAGGGGACAGTGCAGTGCCTTGCGGAATAATAAGCTGCTAGCTCTGAAATTTTCAGACAGGAGTGATGTGTACATGCTATCTACCATCCATGATGAGAGTACTTCCCCTGTGACTGTTTGGGGCCAAGTTGCGGAAGTGTGCAAACCTGCGTTCATTTTGGACTACAATACGCATATGGGTGATGTTAATAGAGTAGATCAGAGGTTGGAACCTTACACTGCTCAACGTAAGTCTTACGTGTGGTATAAAAAGTTGGCCCTACATTTATTTAATCTGGCAACTTTTAATGCCTTTATTCTGTTCAAGGATTGTTCACCTGAATAAAGGATGACATTTGTTAAATTTCAGGAGTCGGTGATAGAAAGCCTTATTGTGGTGGAACAGGCAAGAGTCCCTAGAGTAGCAGTGGTGGAGGATGTGGCTAGATTAAAAGATCGCCACTTTCCAGATCACATTCCTCCCACTCCCAAGAAAGACTTACCCACTAAGAAATGTAGAGTATGTGCCCGAAGAGGTATCCGGAGGAAGAGCCGGATGTACTGCCCCGATTGTCCTTCAAAGCCTGGGCTGTGTGTGCCCACCTGTTTCAGAAATTACCACACCAAGAAAACTTTTGAGGAAATACCGTGAACGTAAACTGCCTATTTCATTTTTTCGTATGTTCAGTTTCGCGGTTGGCATTACTGTCATGAATTTAGTTAGAGCTGTTGTGTTTGTAGTTTTGTACTTGTTTTATAATTAGTTAGTGGTTTCTTTGTTGTTTATAAAGGCGAAAAAAGTGATACCGGTGTGTGTGGGGTGGGCGCTTGGCTGGCGGTGTGTGTGGGGTGGCACTTGGCTGGGGGTGTGCTTGGGGTGGTGCTTGGCTGGCAGTGTGCATGGTGTGGTGCTTGGCTGGCGGTGTGCTTGGGGTGGTGCTTGGCTGGCGGGGTGGTGCTTGGCTGGCGGTGTGTGTGGGGTGGCGCTTGGCTGGCAGTGTGCATGGGATGGCGCTTGGCTGGTGGTGCCAGCCAAACGTCAGTCCACACACTCCCATCAGCTAGTGTGACTGCTGTATCAGGTATGTGGGCATATGTAAGTGATGGGCCCTTGAGTGGCGCTGTCCGTCGATGCGAGTGTTGTAATGTGCTGGGCCCGTGGCTGGCGGCGTGAATGGTCTTGTGCATGTCATGTATGAAAGGTGTGTGAATGGACTGTAAAACAGTTGGTGCCTTGACGCGGCTTTACAGCTCACGAGCTGTGAGTCATTGGTTCAGTTTTTTGGCCTTTCAGTTATTAACAGTGCCTTTCACTTTTGTGAAATCTCTTGTTAATAAAATTTGATCTACTGAACCATCACTCACCCACGTGCCAAATCCAACCAGTATGTGTGGTACAAATGACAAAACCTGCTCCTCTGTAATCATGCGTCGCAGCACACTTGTGACATGCTAGGTGTTTCAGGAGGGGCCCCGACGATGAAGCATGCCACCAACTTGGTTGGTGGGTGAGGAGTCTTTTTCACATAACCTAAGTGCGTTTCTTCTCACAATTTTAGTGTTTGGCACATCACGGACGTACATGGACACATCAAAATGATATATTGCAAAACTACCTGTGTTTGGCAGGAAGGAGCACCTATGTTTTTGGTCGTTGGTGCGGCCTTCATCTAGGGAAACCTACCAAACCCAGACATTTTTTAAAACTAGACACCCCAAGGAGTCCAGGGAGGTGTGCCTTGCGTGGATCCCCCAACATTTTCTTACCCAGACTCCTCTGCAAACCTCAAAATTTGCTTCAAAAAGCATATTTTCCTGACTTTTCTTAGTAGGATCACCGCTCCAGCACAAAATTCCTACCATTTTTATCAGGAGACTGGGGGGAACGCTGGGTGGAAGGAAATTTGTGGCTCCTCTCAGAATCCAGAACTCTCTGTCACCGAAATGTGAGGAAAAAGTGTTTTTTTAGCCACATTTTGAGGTTTGCAAAGGGTTCAGGGTAACAGAACCTGGTGAGAGTCCCACAAGTCACCCCGTCCTGGATTCCCCTAGGTCTCTAGTTTTAAAAAATGCACAGGTTTCGTAGGTTTCCCTAGGTGCCGGCTGAGCTAGAGGCCAAGATCCACAGGTAGGCACTTTGCAAAAAAACACCTCTATTTTCTGTAGAAAAATGTGATGTGTCCACGTTGTGTTTTGGAGCCTTTGCCTGGAGCGGGCACTATGCCTACCCACCAAGTGAGGTACATTTATTATCGGGAGACTTGGGGGAATGCTGGGTGGAAGGAAATTTGTGGCTCCTCTCAGATTCCAGAACTCTCTGTCATCGAAATGTGAGGAAAAAGTGTTTTATTAGCCAAATTGTGAGGTTTGCAAAGGATTCTGGGTAGCAGAACCTGGTGAGAGCCCCACTAGTCACCCCGTCCTGGATTCCCCTAGGTCTCTAGTTTTAAAAAATGAACAGGTTTGGTAGATTTCCATAGGTCGCGGCTGAGCTAGAGGCCAAAATCCACAGGTAGCCACTTTGCAAAAAACACCTATGTTTTCTGTAGAAAAATGTGATGTGTCCACGTTGTATTTTGGAGCATTTCCTGTCGCAGGCATTATGCCCACCCACACAAGTGAGGTACCATTTTTATTGGGAGACTTGGAGAACGCTGGGTGGAAGGAAATGTGTGGCTCCTCTCAGATTCCAGAACTCTCTGTCACCGAAATGTGAGAAAAAGTGTTTTTTTAGCCAAATTGTGAGGTTTGCAAAGGATTCTGGGTAACAGAACCTGGTGAGAGCCCCACTAGTCACCCCGTCCTGGATTACCCTAGGTCTCTAGTTTTAAAAAATGCACAGGTTTGGTAGGTTTCCCTAGGTGCCGGCGGAGCTAGAGGCCAAAATCCACAGGTAGGCACTTTGCAAAAAACACCTCTGTTTTCTGTAGAAAAAATGGTGATGTGTCCACGTTGTGTTTTGGAGCATTTTCTGTTGCGGGCACTATGCCTACCCAAACAAGTGCGGTACCATTTTTATCGGGAGACTTGGGGGAATGCTGGGTGGAAGGAAATTTGTGGCTCCTCTCAGATTCCAGAACTCTTTGTCACCGAAATGTGAGGAAAAAGTGTTTTTTTAGCCAAAGTTTGAGGTTTGCATAGGATTCTGGGTAACAGAACTGGGTGAGAGCCCCACAAGTCACACCCTCTTGGATTCCCCTAGGTCTCTAGTTTTAAAAAATGTACAGGTTTGGTAGATATCCCAAGGTGCCGGCTGAGCTAGAGGCCAAAATCCACAGGTAAGTACTTTGCAAAAAACACCTCTGTTTTCTGTAGAAAAATGTGATGTGTCCACGTTGTGTTTTGGAGCATTTCCTGTCGCGGGCACTATGCCTACCCACACAAGTGCGGTACCATTTTTATCAGGAGACTTGGGGAACCACTGGGTGGAAGGAAATTTGTGGCGACTCTCAGATTCCAGAACTCTCTGTCACCGAAATGTGAGGAAAAAGTGTTTTTTTAGCCAAATTTTGAAGTTTGCAAAGGATTCTGGGTACAGAACCGGGTGAGAGCCCCACAAGTCACCCCGTCTTAGATTCCCCTAGGTCTCTAGTTTTCAAAAATGCACATGTTTGGTAGGTTTCCCTTAGTGCCAGCCGAGCTTGAGGCCAAAATCCACAGGTAGGCACTTTGCAAAAAACACCTGTGTTTTCTGTAGAAAAATGTGATGTGTCCACGTTGTGTTTTGGAGCATTTCCTGTCACAGGCATTATGCTTACCCACACAAGTGAGGTACTGTTTGTAACGGGAGACTTGGGGGAATGCTGGGTGGAAGGAAATTTGTGGCTCCTCTCAGATTCCAGAACGCTCTGTAACCGAAATGTGATGAAAAGGTGTTTTTTTAGCAAAATTTTGAGGTTTGCAAAGGATTCTGGGTAACAGAACCTGGTAGGAGCCCCACAAGTCACCCTGTGTTAGATTCCACTAGGTCTCTAGTTTTTTAAAATGCACAGGTTTGGTAGGTTTCCCTAGGTGCCGGCTGAGCCAGAGGCCAAAATCCACAGGTAGGCACTTTGCAAATAACACCTCTGTTTTCTGTGGAAAAATGTGTTGTGTTCACGTTGTGTTTTGGGGCATTTCCTGTCACGGACATTAGGCCTACACAAGTGAGCTACAATTTTTATCGGGAGACTTGGGGGAACATAGAATAGCAAAACAAGTGTTATTGCCCCTTGTCTTTCTCTACATTTTTTCCTTCCAATTATAAGACAGTCTGGAAAAAAGACGTCTATTTGAGAAATGCCCTGTAATTCACATGCTAGTATGGGCACCCAGAATTCAGAGATGTGCAAATAATCACTGCTCCTCAACACCTTATCTTGTGCCCATTTCAGAAAATACAAAGGTTTTCTTGATACCTATTTTTGACTCCTTATATTTCAGCAAATGAATTGCTGTATACCTGGTATAGAATGAAATCCCACTGCAAGGTGCAGCTCATTTATTGGCTATGGGTGCCTAGGGTTCTTGATGAACCTACAAGCCCTATGTATCCCCGCAACCAGAAGAGTCCAGCGGACGTAACAGTATATTGCTCTCAAAAATCTGACATTGCAGGAAAAAGTTACAGAGTAAAACGTGGAGAAAATTGGCTGTTTTTTTCACCTCAATTTCAATAGTTTGTTATTTCAGTTGTTATTTTCTGCAGGAAACCCTTGTAGGATCTACACAAATTACCCATTGCTAAATTCAAAATGTTGTCTACTTTTCAGAAATGTTTAGGTTTCTGGGATCCAGCATTGGTTTCACACCCATTTCTGTCACTGACTGGAAGGAGTCTGAAAGCAGAAAAAATCATAAAAATGGGGTATGTCCCAGTAAAATGCCAAACTTGTGTTGAAAAATTGGGTTTTCTGATTCAAGTCTGCCTGTTCCTGAAAGCTGGGAAGCTGGTGATTTTAGCATCGCAAACCCTTTGTTGATGCCATTTTCAGGGAAGAAACCACAAGCCTTCTTCTGCAGCCCTTTTATCCCATTTAAAAAACAAATCTTCACTTTATTTTGGCTAATTTCTTGGCCCCCTTCAGGGGAACCCACAAAGTCTGGGTACCTCTAGAATCCCTAGGATGTTGGAAAAAAAGGATGCAAATTTGGCGTGGGTAGCTTATGTGGACAAAACGTTTTGAGGACCTAAGCGAGAACTATTCCAAATAGGCAAAAAAAGGCCTGGCACACGAGGGGGGAAAAGGCCTGGCAGCGAAGGGGTTAAAGATTATTCCATTTACCAATGCACCTCCTTGACTGCCACAGGTTTCTTATTTAGATTACATGGTATAAAGCAAAGAGCTATGTCTGTATGTTGTGTTATCCTTATTGAGAATGAAATGATATGGGATGGTGGTGTGTTTTTACTTTAAAGTAGTTGAATTATTATTATCTAGGTAACCAACCACAATAATATTGCTTTTGTCTGTACTAATTCAAACTGCAACAATGCTTGTTTGCTTTTAGGTGTACAAGAGAAAAAGAGATATTCCCCACAGTTCTGCCAAACAGAAGGCCTGTACAGTCACGTCAGTCCTTCAAACTCTTCTGCTTGTGCAACTTTGTGCCACTGATAACTGAGAGCTTTAAGATGGCCCCAAAGAAAGTTGCTCCCAAGAAAGTGGTCAGTGAGAAGAAGTAGCTTTCCACCAGTGGCATGCCGATTACAACATTTTTCAGTAGATGTGTCCCTGCCACAGCAGACTCTGGGGAGGAAACTGGGAATAGCACTCCTGCATCAAAAGCATAGCTCCAACCTAAGCACAAGACTATGGTGGTCATTACAACCCTGGCGGACGGTGTAAAAGCTGCGGTAATACCGCAAACAGGCCGGCAGACAAAAAAAGGGAATTACGACCCTGGCGGAAACCGCCAACTAAGACAGCCACTTTAACACACCGCCCGCCACGGCGGTACAGACAAACAGCACGGCGGTTACCACCAACAGACAGGCGGGAGACAATGTACCGCCCACACTATCACAACACACCAATCCGCCACCTTTTCCGGGGCGGATTCACCGTGGATAAAAACACGGCGGAAACAGCATGTGCTATGGGAAAATGCTCACCTCAACACATCCCACGAGGAACGAGAACACCATGGAGCCGGAACTACAAATACTCCCTGCCCTTGCATTCCTGCTCATCTACAACCAACAGCGACGTAGGCGCAGAACATACCGGTGAGTACAGCACCTACGACACGGGGGAGGTAAAAGTTACGGGGACACCCACCAAACACCCCCACCCCCACCCTCGCATATTACAACATACACACCAATGCATTCACAAAAATCACAGTAACAACCCATAATCCCCCCGGAAGAATGCAAAGACAAAGCGAATAGCGGTCAAACTTTGTATTGTGCCAATATACTACTCATTAAAAAATATACAGATATAATTATCACGAAATCTGTCAAAAATAAATGTACAATACAAGAAGTAGTGCAGATATGTACACAACAATGTCCGTGCACCAACAGTCCAAAAATGCATGGGTGACGCCCACAATAGATACCTGACCAAAATCTGAGAGAACACTGCCGGGGCATCAGGCACCTCAGGGGGAAGGGAAGGGGGGCACCTCAGCCAGATGAATGCGAAGCCAGATCCACGACGGGGCTCCATGCCCATTGATGTATCCTGGGGAGTGCAAAGCCACAGTCTCTCAAGTCTATACAGTGGGTGGGTTGCCCACTGTGCCATCCTGGGGAGTGCAAAGCCACAGTCTCTCAAGTCTCTACAGTGGGTGGCTTGCCCACTGTTACATCCTGGGGAGTGCAAAGCCACAGTCTCTCAAGTCTAACAAGTGGGTGGCTTGCCCACTGTTACATCCTGGGGAGTGCAAAGCCACAGTCTCTCAAGTCTCTACAGTGGGTGGGTTGCCCACTGTGCCATCCTGGGGAGTGCAAAGACACATCTTCGCAAGTAGATGCAGTTCTCTACTGGTACTGGGTGGGACTGGTGCCCAGACTGGATGAGTCTCCCCGTGAAAGTACATGTCCTGTCACAGTCCCTGCAGCACATGGGAGAACGATGCCTGATGTGCCGGACTATTCATACCCACACGGTCTCTGCCCTGTTCCGCAGTGCTTTGCCATGGCAGTCTTTGCCCTGTTCAGCGGTCTTCACCATGGCGGTCTTTGCCCTGTTCAGCGGTCTTCACCATGGCGGTCTTGGCCTTGTTCAGCGGTCTTCACCATGGTGGTCTTGGCCTTGTTCAGCGGTGCTTTGCCATGGCTGGCTATGGACTGTTCAGCAGTGCTTTGCCATGGCAGTCTTTGCCCTGTTCAGCGGTGCTTTGCCATGGCGGTCTTTGCCCTGTTCAGCGGTCTTCACCATGGCGGTCTTGGCCTTGTTCAGCGGTCTTCACCATGGCGGTCTTGGCCTTGTTCAGCGGTGCTTTGCCATGGCGGTCTTTGCCCTGTTCAGCGGTCTTCACCATGGCGGTCTTGGCCTTGTTCAGCGGTCTTCACCATGGCGGTCTTGGCCTTGTTCAGCGGTGCTTTGCCATGGCTGGCTATGGACTGTTCAGCGGTGCTTTGCCATGGCAGTCTTTGCCCTGTTCAGCGGTGCTTTGCCATGGCTGGCTATGGACTGTTCAGCGGTGCTTTGCCATGGCAGTCTTTGCCCTGTTCAGCGGTCTTCACCATGGCGGTCTTTGCCCTGTTCAGCGGTCTTTGCCCTGTTCAGCGGTGCTTTGCCATGGCGGTTCTGGTACGGATTTTGGTGTGTGGCATTACGATCTCCACTATGGACATTGGTGTGTGGCATGACGATCTTCACACTGGACATTAGTGTGTGGCATTACGATCTCCACAATGGACATTGGTGTGTGGCATGACGATCTCCACACTGGACATTGGTGTGTGACATGACGAACTCCACACTGGACGTTGGTGTGTGGAATGACGAACTCCACAATGGACATTGGTGTGTGGCATGACGAACTCCACACTGGACGTTGGTGTGTGGCTTGACGTTCCATCATTGCCCAGCGGGGCTGTGGGATTCTGGACCCTCATGGGCTGTGACTCCGGCGGTGGCCTCCTGACCAGTAACGATACTTGGGCCCTCCTGGGCTATGACTCTGACGGTGGTCTCCTGACCAGTTACAATACTTGAGCCCTCCTGGGCTATGACTCTGGCAGTGGTCTCCTGACCAGTTACAATACTTGAGCCCTCCTGGGCTATGACACTGGCGGTGGTCTCCTGATCAGTTACGATACTTGAGCCCTCCTGGGCTATGACTCTGGCGGTGGTCTCCTGACCAGTTACGATACTTGAGCCCTCCTGCGCTGTGACTCCGGCGGTGGTCTCCTGACCAGTAACGATACTTGGGCCCTCCTGGGCTATGACTCTGGCGGTGGTCTCCTGACCAGTTACGATACTTGAGCCCTCCTGGGCTATGACTCTGGCGGTGGTGTCCTGACCAGTTACGATACTTGAGCCCTCCTGGGCTGTGACTCCGGCGGTGGCGGTGGTCTCCTGACCAGTAACGATACTTGGGCCCTCCTGGGCTATGACTCTGGCGGTGGTCTCCTGACCAGTTACGATACTTGAGCCCTCCTGGGCTCTGACTCTGGCGGTGGTCTCTGGACCAGTGACGATACTTGGGCCCTCCTGGGCTGTGACTCTGGTGGTGGTTTCTGGACCAGTGATGATACTTGGGCCCTCATGCGCTATGACTCTGGCGGTGGTCTCTGGACCAGGAACGATAATTGGGCCCTCCTGGGCTGTGACTCTGGCGGTGGACTCCTGACCAGTAACGACGGTGCTGCCAGTTGTGTCTGGACCGCCGGAAATGATGGTGCACTTTTCCGCCGTGACACAACAGGTTGGGGAGACTTCCTCTGGACCTTCCCCACCTTCTTTTGAGTTACAGATGACTCACCAATCGCCTTGGATCCCATTTCACTGTTTGTCCCACCAGGAGTCTTGACACGGTCCCGTCGTCCACTCTCCTATTTCGGAGCCTTTACAGGGGGTGGGCTGACAGTGCCTTGGCTCCGGGTCCTACTGCCTGCCCTGGTGGACGGGGCACTCCAAAAACCTGGTACACGCACCACTGGTACTGGAGGCTTTTTGGCTGAGGCGCTACGACGGGACTGATGAATTGGAGGGAGGGGGTGGGGGCAAAAAGGTCAATTTGACATAGGGACAGTTTCTGACGTACACTGGGATGGGTAGCTGGAGGGGCTCTGGGAGTG